>NW_017306531.1:1190780-1244871 GCF_000935625.1 Nanorana parkeri
GTGCAGAGTAGTTTTGAGGTTTCGAATTTCGTGTGAAAGCTGAGTTGTGCAGTATCATGAATAAACACAACAATCTCACTAGCATGTTCATCATATAATTTTCCATTAAGGGTAATTAAATATATTTATGAATGTAAATGAATGAACCAAAAGCCTATTAAAACCTATTCCATTTGCATTGAGACTTTGTCTACCTCTGCTTAGATTGCAGATAGCAGCAATGCAACTGAATGCGAAAGAAAACGAACTTCGAATTCTGACCGAAGAGATCACAGCCTGTCGGCAAGCTGTAAAGGTTGCAGAGGAGCACCAGCAACTTTTGAGGTAAGGAAACCTCCGAACTGTGTTTCCTTATAGGACGCAAATAAAAAACTATTTTCTGTATTTGATTATGCAAACTATGAGTCCACATGGCTGGATCTGTGAACTTTACAAGTAATATGGTAGACTGTTTTCCTGAGTATGTCATGCCATTCGAAGACATCACTGTTTCCATAGCAAACTTCCTTGGTAATCAGAGCAAAGCTATACCATTAATCTCTAGAAAAGCCAATCTGTTCCAGAGTTCAGCTTAAGTTGAAAAACTCTTGACCCGACTATGGGTGTGTGTTTGATCAGAGCTCAAAGAACCCATAACATGAATTTGATGTGCACAAAATGCGCGGGGTGAAGTAAAATCACCAAGACCAAATTGGTAATTATTCCCTAGTTTTCTATGAACCATGGAAAGAAATAATGAATTGTGCATGTCGCATGCAGTATTTTAAGGCCCGGTAACAAAAAACATTGTTGTTTCTCTGTAATAAAAAAAGATTATTTGCAATATAAAGCGCATAATTTTTTCCATGTAGCCTGTAAGTTTATAGCAGATCTCTATAAGTAATGCTGCGGGGTATACCTCAAATTTCACTTCCAATCTGTTTCTGTTTTGAATTATCCACAAGTGACATTTATTATTCCACAGAATGTTATTCTTCTTATATAGCTGAACGCCAGCAATTTCCTTTTATCTCTCACTCAACAGAAAATTCACTTAGTTGGTGATATGTTCTAATTCTTAACACTTGTATGTCACAGTTTTTGTGCTGTAAGAAAATGTCAATTCTGATTTACTAAAGGAGTTGAGAATCTTCACAGAAAAAAAAATTGTGTGTTCAATTCATAAATTAATATTCACTTCATTTTATCCAAGCAGGTGGAAAGCAAATTCCTGTTAACCTATTTTATCTGTACATGATTGGATAATTAAATTGAATATTCACAAAATGTATTTCGTATTGGGCGCTGTGTATACTGTGCAGTGCTTTAAAATATAGTGCTATAAAGATGAAACTCCTTCCGTTACTGCTTTATACCCTGCGTAACTCTCCAGTGTGGATCCCGAAACGGATATTTAGAACAATTGACTCCCTGATCTCCGAGTTTCTTTGGAATGGTAAGGCGCGCAGGATTAAACTATCGGTCCTACAAAGACCATGGGGGGAGGGGGGGTTGGCGGTCCCCAATTTCTACGGCTATTTTTTGGCGGGACAACTGACATTTGCTCATAGGTGGCTCCTGGAGGGGGACCACGACCCAGCGGTCACCTTGGAGGCTGCCTTGGTGGGGTCCTATGAAGCGCTGAGACATTTGGTGTACCGGGGCCGTTACTCCCCCTACCGGCAGACACCTTCTATGAGATCCATCATGAAAGCTTGGAATGTAGTTGGGGTCCGAGAGTCCGGAACTACTGTGCAGTTCTCCCCACATACCCCATTGTGGAGAAACCCCTCACTCGGTCACTTTGCCTCCATCTTAGACCCGGTGGCTTGGACATCTAAGAAAGTGTTAACATTAAAGGATCTAGTAAGTGACGGAGGTTTGAGATCCTTCGAGGAACTTAAAATAACATACTCGCTGCCGAACAGTAATTTCTTCACTTATTTACAGCTGCGTCACGCCTTCTCCTCGCAGTTCCCTGGGGGCCGCCTGTCTCTCTCTGTCGCAGAGATGGAGTCCCTGCTACGTGTGGAGGGACTGGTTAAACCATTATCTACCATATATCAATTGATCTCACGGGGGGGTGGGGGGTCCCTGGAGAGATGTAGAGGAGCATGGATGCATGACTGTTCGGATCTGGAGTTGGAGGATGTGGAGGAGATATGGGGAACACCTATGACCACATTGATCTCCGCCCGGGATAGGTTGATTCAATTTAAAATTGCTCATCATGCTTACTACACGCCGGCCAGACTTGCTACTATGCGATCCACAGAGTCCTCTAGGTGCTGGAGGTGTCCCTGGGAGCCGGCGGATCTAATGCATGTGTTGTGGTCCTGCCCTAGACTTGAGAACTACTGGAGGGGAGTGATGGTAGTGGCCTCAGGGATATTGCAGATTCCCATTGCTGCGAATATTCAAATATGTGTGCTGGGCCTCATTGACGATATTCTACCCACGGTGGCGTCCCGCACACTACTTGCATACTTGTTGTTTTACGCTAGAAAGCTCATTATCCTCAATTGGAGGAAGTCTGAGCCGCCTGGTCTGGGGGCCTGGAAAACACACATCTTTACAGCTGCACAAAGCCACCTACGCTAACAGAGGGTGCCCTCAAAAGTTCGATAGAATTTGGTCCGTCTGGATGGAATCTGACATTACGCTAACGGCCTAGGTACACAATTATAGCATCCGTTAGGTGATCTGGAGCCTGGTTGGGGGGTGCCCAGCACAGTGGGAGGTTTTTGGCTATCCTGGAACCTCGGGGGAGACGATATTGTAAGGGATGAGATGGTGGCGAGAGCATAATTAAAAGAAAGGAGTGGAAAAGTGGTGCTTTGCAGGGGGGGGCAGTTCTTAGGAGGTGGGACAGGAGAGTACCTCTACTGAGATAAAAACAACCCATGGCTATAATTAACATTTTGGTGGTAAATACAACCAATATGTTTTATTATATTTCTATATTTGTAGGTACATTTGAGGGTATAGTCAGTAAAGGCAGATTCTGCTATTCATTGATTTGGTTTTGACTAGCCCCTCATAATTTAGGACTAAATGTACACATTAAAAGTATTCCAATCTGTTTTCCCTTGGCTGGGTCAGGTAATTATCCAGTGTCTATGGTGCATCGTGTGACTACCTGAATGCTTTTTTCCCTGTAGAGGGAATGTCTAAGTCTGGCTCCTTCATTGCCCTAAACAGGATTACTTTTCTGAATAGGTAATCCTATTCAGAGGGAAACTAATCCATAAAATATCATAATTGGTCAGATTATGCACTAATGTTAGTGGCCAGCATAAAACCCAAGTTTATGGGGGGAAAAATGGTTACGCTGTCACTTGATCTCCAGGATGCCTGTTCCACGGGTTTAAAGCTGCCGTCTTTTCTCTGCACTTGTTCTGCTAACAAGTCTTGTGTTTGTACCTCTTGTGACATCACTGCTGATTGCTGCAGGACCCTGTGATGGTCCCTTCTAATAGCCAGTTGGCAGCACCCATGTCACCAGGAAATGACATGGGCACTGTAGACTGGATTCTCCCACACTACAGAGCAGAAGAAATAAGACCTGAGACCTGGTGTGTCATGAGACCAGAGGTTTAGGTATGTTTTTAGAGCTAGTTGATAGATTATTTTTTTGTTTTAATTAAAACCTTAGACTATGCACACATTCACAGCCCAGCGGCTGGCTTTTGAGAACAGAGGAAGGGAAGGTCTCCATGCTTTTACAGCTGTTGTATGTCATTGGGATGTGGTCATGTCCTGCACTGCTTTGGACTGTGATGTTGCATACAACACAACATAGCACTTTCAACTCCTGCAAAATTTGGCACAGTTCCGAAATCCATGCAGTTAACAACAATTTGGTTTGGCAAAGTTATATACTCTGCTGCAGTTTTGAGATTTGTTTATCTGAGGAAAGCATTTTCCTAATATGATAAATTGTCAAATCTAATTTTTAACAACAGTGCATTACACAGTGTATCATACAAATCAGAACCACTAATGTGTTTGCTTAGTTAACTATGACATGTCATTCTGGCATTTGAGGAATCACATTAGAAATGCCATACAACCCCCACCAAAAACTACATTGTTTGTGCAGGCCTTGAACCTAATATTATTTAACAATATTTTTTTTAATCCAGTTATAATAGTTAAAGTGCATCTGTGCCCTGATTATGGACATTATATTTAATATTTTTAAGCAGTAAAAGAGCTTTAAAAGCCATCCCTGACCTCTCTAGCTGCTTTTAGGGTTTGTTCACCCCACCAGTGTTGGATAGTGTTGCCCAGCGTGAGAACAAGGCAATTTGCAAACCTCACACTGCAAGAAATAAGTGCTCATTTTTGTCTAGGGGTGGGAGTAAAGCAGATTTACTTACCTGCTCTCCACTCCCATGGTGGTCGGTGCTCACCTCTTCCCCCCGTCCGCTCTGGCTAGCAGAATGTCCCTCGGTGAACTCACATCTAATGCAGACCTATGGAACCTGAATTAGATGTAATTACATGAACGGTACTTAGATCACTGGAGCACAGGGGAGAAGAAGTTGCGGGGACCATTCTAGCAGCCTGGCAGGAGCGAGCTTTGGTAAGCAACTCTGCTGTACTTCAGCCGCTAGACAAAAATGAGCACTGAACCCTTTCATTGTGGGGAGTGCACTGCAAGGGTACTTTTTTGTTTTTGTTTTTTTTTGCCCCTGGGTGGCCTCTAACATCTGTCCAAGATGATTCCAGCCCTTTCAATACAGTTCATTCCAAAATTGTACCAACCAGTCAGGTTTTCTTTTAAATGTTTACAGTGTAGGGCAGTAAAAAAAACCAAAAAAAACCAGACTGATTTTCACAACATTAGCCACATTCCCTCTTTACTTCAGTTTTTATGGAAAAGCCCTGTACATATCCCTGCCTGCCTTGTTGTTGAATAAAAGTGAATTTCTGAATCCTTTTAATTTCTCCAGTGTGTCAGAGGTTTGGTTGGCAGCTGCTTCATACTGATCAGCATTATATGGTACAATACACAATTGTTACATATAAAGCATGGCCATACTTAATATTATAGTGTATTTCATCTGCTATCTTAGCAGATCTCATTTTTGCTTTATCTGCAGCTACTTTGATCCACTGACATCTCCATAAAGGAGGATGATCTTACTGTATTAAAAGCACCTTTTTCCCCTCTCCTGCAAAGATCACAGAAGTGAGCAGGATTCATCAGGCAGAAGCTAACATATGTTTTTGATGGTGAACATCATATCAGCATACCCAGTACATTTCTATAAGTAAGGGAGTGGCAGACGGGAATGAGTTTTCAAATGCTTGAAGCGAGATAAGGAGCTGCGTCAAAAACAGGCCAGGATGGAGCACATGATTTCATCTGGAGGCCTCATGATATATTTTAACGTCTGGATGCCTGCCACATGAGCATATTTTTCTGCCGCTGTCTCTTTCACTGACTTGTGTGTAAAATGTGTTATATCTGTAAATGGGTTTAAGCTTTTCAAAAGCAAATAAAAACAGTTTTTATCTTTGTACTGACCATATAACATATGTTCTGCTTTCATGTGGTGCTTGCTGAAGTGAACCTAGCGAATTGTTAGGCACCCATGGTACTCCCAGTGGTGGAGACCAGTATGTGCATTTGAGCCTTGTTGTGCAGAGCAAATTGTTAGGCTTAACAATAACACAACACTCAAAATGGCTGTTTGTATTGTGTGAGTGTGGCTGGTACAGAGCACCTCTACGACATTGGTTTGCTGAGAGTATTTCTCACGCTTTGGAAACAGCCAAGTCATGTCACCAGTAGAGGCAGATATGAGTTGGCTGAAGTATTCTAACCAAGTGAACCAACTCGTTGATTGTGCTGTTTTAATTACATCTACCTATATCCCTCTAGGCAGATATAATAGACCCATAGATCTAGCTGAAAACATGTGATGGGGTTTAGCCTGGGAGCTTGACTATAATCCAGGTCACAAATACAATGCATATAAGGGTGTATATATGGGTGACCTGACCAAACACACTTCGAGCACTCTAGTCCCCTCACTCCACCTCCCAACTTAAAATACCACACCCTCCCCTGCCTCAGATGGATACTAACCTCCATTCAGCAGACATGGTCCACCTCAGTGTTTACATCCTCCCTAATATCTTCTTTGCACTGGCCATGTCTTCACAGTTAAGCGCATCTGCCCAGTACTTTCCCCGTAGACATCTACACTGAGTGGCAAGATTATTATGACCACCCCATCAGTACTTCGTTGGGCCGCCTCGTGACTCCACGAGATGTTGAAAGGTGATGCAAGGAATCTGACACTGCACTGTTGCCCTTCTGTTGTCTTGTACCAGTCTTGCCACTCTCTGTTCTGCCCTAACATTGACTAGTCGCTGACGGCCACAATTCGCACGTTCAGACCCAGATTTTCGGCTTACAGTCCAGTCTTTAAACACTTTAACAATGAGCCCCTCTTGAACATTTAATGAATTCTGTTGTTTTGCTGATACCCGCTCCATGGCTCGCGCCAACAATCATCCCACGTTCAAAGGCTGTTAAATTGCGTTGTTTACCCATATCTTCAGAAAAAAATAATTTCTACTGTCGTGGTAAACAACCTGCTTCCCTATTTATAATGGTCTGGCCCTCTAGCAACTTTAGCGCGAAATTATAGGTAATTATAGCTAATTTGCCTACAAACATCAGGTGGTCATAATAAACTGGCCACTCAGTGTATGATGCCATCTCTCAAGACAGAAGACTACTGGGATACAGCCACATACAAATCTATGGTGATATACTGCGCTGGTGCGCCCAGTGCAGAATGGATTTTATGAGGTAGAGTAGACAATAAGGTGGATCGTGCCTGCTTGGTGGAGTTAGGTATGCATCTAGGGGGAGATGGACAAAAAAAGATAAGTGCACTTTGTCCTGTAGTGATGTAGGGGTTGGCAGAAAGAACTGCAGATCACAAATGGACCAGTCATCCGATAATTCTGGAAGTGTCATATGAAGAAGATGCTTCAGGCATCGGTATCTCAGAAATACAGAATAGATCACCAGCACGGACAACGGGACAGGTAAGTTAAATACTTCTTTTGCAGGGAGCATGCTCTTTGTATTTTTATGTCGAGCTGACATTGACTATATCAGCAGACGAGTGCTGAGTTTGGGTGCACTTTAATTTACTTATTAATGCGCTCCAAACACTCACTTCTAGAGACTTCTCACATGTTAAAGGTTTTTTTTCATGTTTAACTGAAAACAAACAGCCACATTATTAATAATATCATCTTTAAATCCATCGCAGGGATCAATGGAAAAATTCACACACTGTTATAAACATGCAAAAATTTGCCTTTTTTTACTACATAAATCTGTCTGAAGTGGTAGCTGCTTGGCCCGTGCCTGGATCAGTAACTGGCACAGAGCTCCACTTCAACTCAGACGCCAGCAAGGTGGAGGTGGGGTACTGGCATGGGCTGGTATTATTATTAAAGATGAGCTAGTATGGACCTTTTCGGATTGAAGATGGACTCAAAATCAACTCCCAAATCTACTGCCAGTTTTTAGAAGACACTTTCTTCAAGCAGTGGTACAGGAAAAAGTCTGAATCTTTCAAGGAGACCATAATATTTATGCAGGACAATGCTCAATTGCATGCATCGAAGTACTCCACTGCATGGCTAGCCAGTAATGGCCTTAAAGATGAAAGAATAATGACATGGCCCCCTTCCTCACCTGACCTAAACCCTAATGAGAACTTGTGGGTCCTTCTTAATGAGAGATTTACGGTGAAGGAAAACAGTACACCTCTCTGAACACTGTCTGGGAGGCTGTGGTTGCTGCTGCACAAAAAGTTGATCGTCAACAGATGAAGAAACTTACACACTCCATGGATGGAAGGCTTATGACTATTATTGAAAAGAAGGGGGCTATATTGGTCACTGATTTTTGTTTTTGTTGACTATAATCCATGTCAGAAATGTTTATTTGTAAATTGAGTTGTTTGTTTATTATTCTCACTTTAACAGATTAAAATAAACAAGTGAGATGGGAACATTTTGGTTTTCCATTTAGTTGCATAATAATCCTGCACACTAATAGTTCCCCAATAATTGTACACACATAGATATTCTCCTAAGAAAGCCAAAACCTCACTTACTTTCTTAAAAATATGCAGGTTTGAGGTTTATTAACATTTTGGATGGACAGAGAGCACTGTAGTTGTTCAATAATAAAATGAATCCTCAAAAATACAACTTGCCTAATAATTGTGCACACAGTGTATTGAGATTGTTGTCCATGAGATTGTAGTCCATCACAGAAGTGAGATTGGAGCAGTGGCTACTTTACAACACACACAGGGACCATGGGGAACAAAAGTAGCCTGACTTTAGTGTCACTTGAAGTTCCATACTATATAAATATACTTTATATAGAATTAAACAGATTTGCTTTATTTATGTACGTTTAGTAATCCTGAGTAAAGATCAGTAACAAGAACAAAAGAATGATGCTGACTGAAGTAAAAACACAAGCACAATATCAACATGGGATAACAAAAAGGAGAGCTCAGCCAAGGAAAACAACATAAACCGCATTTATTACACGATGAATAACCATAGTATCTTAATATTTTACAATCCTAGTTGCTCTTTCACAACTGCAGTTTTACTGAAAAAAAAAACAATTTGTACACTTGGTGATCTGGCCAGTAAGTCTGTTATTTTTCAACTTCCTAAAGCAGACCAAGCTATCCAGCAAAGGTGGCACATAGAGGGCTGAGACAAACTATTTAACACTGACCGGGGTGCTTACAATGGTCAGATTTTTATTTATTTATGTAAAATCTTTATCCCAAATCAAAAACGAAAAGCTGTATCTGCTTAAAATGTGTTGGCTAGGGTTCAGCTTTAATTTCTTAGTTAAGTCCATCTAACACTACCCTCTCTACAGGGTGACAATGCTGCTGTCCAAGGGTGGCTCCATTCCTTCTCCATAGAGAGGAGCCACACTGTGTGCTGCTGGCCAGATTACCAGGTAAAAACTAAAAAAGGAAAACTAATATAGCCACCATATATAAGGGTAGGTAAGCTCCGATATTTTAAATTTTTGCTTTTGGGTTGAAATCTTACATAACGCTATATTGGAAGAGTACGGCACATTTCCTTATCCAGTGTGTAATTTCCACCTCAGCCAAAATTGAATATGAATCCTTGATATGAATTCGGGAAACACAGCCTACCTGCTCAGAGCATCAGATTTTCACAATGGTGTAGGTGTAGTGCATAGATCTCAACTTTACTTTACTTGAAGGGGCTTTAGGGTTGATTTGCTAAAGGGAAACAGGCTGCTCACTTTGCAAGGGAATGCGCCCTTAGCTTAGTGAATAAGAGAAAGCTTGGCTGACTTTCATCATCCAATCATGTGCAAGCAAAAATAATGTTTCTTTTTTTATTTTCCTTGCATGTAATTGTGTTTTATTTGCTAAGTGCATTTTCATCACATTCACTAAGCTAAGGGAAAAATTCCCTTACAAACTGAAAAGCCTATTTGCCTTTAGTAAATCAACCCCACTGTCTCTTTTATAACGAAATCCCTCTTTCCTCCACAGCTGTCCATCTTTTTTGTCTGATGTATAGATCTCTACAATAATGTACCATAAACCTCTATACTACATTCATTCTTTCATCAATATTTTAAATGATATCTAACTAATACATTTTTATCTGAATATAATAGCTTGGTTTGAATCTTACATTGAGGAAGGAGTAACTTTTCTACATTGTACTGTGAATCATCACAGAAAATCCACATGCAAAGTGGCATCTAGAAATATTAAGATAGTCATGGAGAGTAATGCTTTATCTTCTTGCATGTTCTTTACAGAGAGAAGGCAGCTAAACAAGAAGAAAGCTTAAAGAAGACCTTAGTGTTGCTGAGATGTCTTCAGTCAGAGCAGCAAGCTCTTAAAAATGAAATTGGTGCCATGGTTTCAGACTGGAATGCACTTAGAAGAGATATTTGTAGCAAAACGGAAGAAATATTTCGAATTCATTCTGAAGGTTGGTCAGCAATCAGCCCATGTATTTGTATATCTGTCTTGAAGATGGTGCTCATAAATAATACATTTATTGATGGTCATATTTTCACCACACTTTCATAACTCTTAAAAGGTGATATTTCTGTTATAGAACAGAAGCCAGAGTTTCTAATTAAAAAATATGAGATTCAACTCTCTACTTGCATCCGACAGCCCCAACTCCAGTACCCCAATGCTTTTCTATATCCAACACCCGATACTGCATACCACCATACAACTCCCATGACGCTTTGTACCTAACACTGCTCCCTATAATATCCTTGCCTCCAACTTGTCATTCTTTTGACAAATAATGTCAATGGGACAGGAGAAATCTTGCAAACTATGAATGTGCATGAACTTTATGTTTTTTATGAATGTCCACTCTTCATGGAAATTTGCTGCACCCTGTAAGTCTCAATGATGACATTGATGGAGGCTTACCATCCAGATGAATGCATCAAATTAGTATTTCTGAAGCCTATAACTTTGTCTACTTGTGCGTATAGACAACCAGCCCAGGGTCATCTTAATTGCAGTCCTGTTTTCAATCAACTACTATGATAATGATTGATACAATCATTTTATTTATCCCAATTTTCTCTGGCATTAATAAAAAGTGTACGAGATATGAGCAGCAATAATAGGATGGACGTACGCCATCCATCACCGTCATCATCTTCCTTTTGACCCTTTATCTGTCATTTGCCTGCTGAAAATAAGCACTGTCCTCCACCATGTTTCACCTTTACCCCACTTTTACCCTTTATTAATAATAAACCTAATGTATGTCCTTCTGTCATTACCTCAAGGGCTTTTATGGAATTTAGATTGTTGTAACACTTGCATATATCCATTAGTGGTTCATGTTCATATATAATAACACAGTGCAGAGACTAGTTATGATGTGGTAACTCATAACAATCTGCACCGTAGATTTCTGTTTACTGATAGATGATTTGTGATTGGCTGCTTTATGTTATTGTACTTTGCCTATCATTACTTCTCCTTACTTTCCTTTCTAAATTAACCTGTGTATATTTATAGTCTGAAATAGTGTCTGTACTTTTACAGATTTTTGCACAGGGTCAATCAATAATATACAATGTAGGATGCTGTCAGAAAACAGAGTTGTAAGTTATGGACCATGTGGGGTGTGAGCCCTGATGAACAAAAGGCAAACAGGCCTTTTTTAATGTGATCCTGGCCATCTTCACAAAGTCAGTTTATGTAGCTGCCATTGTTCACTATGAATATCAAAGATTTCAGTTCTGATCCCAGTTGTCCTAAAATGTACCAAATGATCTGGACTTGTCATCAGGGAAATTGTACCTAAAGTAGAATGAAACCAGGGCACATATTGACCCTAACCAAGGTCTCTGCTACAGATACTTTGCCCTCACTGGCAGCAGTTTCATTTCTGAACCTGTTTGCTAAATCAATCTATGACTGTCTTCACACCCGCACAGCCATGTTGGATCATTTTGGCCACACACTTTTGTTTTACCCAGTGATAAGTTGGCAAAAAAGGAGAGTGCCCACTCCGTGTGAAGGATCGTTTAATAATTTGCTTTTAAAAAATGGTAATCACAAGAGAAAAGTGACGCAAGCATATTTAATAGTTCCCCTCACAGGAGACTATCGCCCATCAGAAACCACAGCACAGCCAAGTCAGCTCACGACCGAAGTGGTCTTCCCTCAGGGTTCTGAGAAAGGGGGCGTGCCCCAGCAACGCATTAACCCTGCCACTTGCTGCTGGAAGACGACTTTGGGCATGAGCTGACTTGGCTGCGCTGTGGCTTCTGATGGGCGATAGCCTCCTGTGAGGGAAACCATTGAATATGTTTGTGTCACTTTTCTCTTGAGTACATTTCATAATTTGCTTTTAAAAAATGGTAATGATCCTTTACGTGGAGCGGGCGTTCTACTTTTTTGTAATTCTAAAAATGTTAAAGTTCCCTGCCTTTGTGGAGCTGCCCCAGTGTGAACAGGTGGAATCAACTAAGAAGGAGGGCTTGCTGTGATTGTTTGCAGTCCAATGCAATGGGGAAAAAAAAACTAATGTTCATTTTGGTTGATTTTCAGAATGGCCTTCTCTTTTATTCCAGCACACAAATTCATCCTGTTACTGAAAGGTCAAAATCATTACCTTGAAAGGTAGAGATTAGGAAATCAAAGCAGAATACAGTGTTACTGTAATGCAAATCCCATAGTGTTAAGTAAATATGTATTGTACTTCTGAGTAGCTTAGATTTTGTTTTGCTATGTTATCCTATAAAAGGCTTTACTAAACAATTGTTTTTTGTTTTTTTAACTTTTCCGTGTTTGGGAGTGGGGCACAGGATAGGCATAAAGGTGCCTTTGGGTTTGGTTACATAAAATTTAGCATTAGGGCATATGTCTCACTAAGAACAATCAACAGTTTAATATCGAACTGTCCTTGAATGTGATATTTGCCAGTGGAAACTACCACAATTTTCTTCCCAATCTGACAGATAGATGTTTCACAGTGTACTTGCAGCAATAATTGGCTATGGTCACAAAGAGATTTTTTTAAGCACATTGGAAAATCTCTTTTTACAATACAATCAGCTCTGATGATTGGAAGTGCTCATTACTACATCCCCACACTGGATGATTTTCCCTGATTGCTGCAAACAATTCTCAACACAAAAGCTTTGCTTGATTTTGTCAAAATGTACGGTATATGACCATGATGAGGTACTGAGGAAGCAAAGGCTGCTTAATTTCCGTTATATCCTAAATATGTGTATGTTTAGAACTAAAATGAATTTGAAAACAGCTCATCAAAACTACTAAAATATGTGCAAAACCAGCAGATGGGTGGCTCCTATGTTTCCATTCTGGTTCCTTTTTGAGAAATTTGCCCAGGTCTGCATTATAGGATTTACAGAGGTTTTTGTTTCGGCCAGAGTTTCTTTCTTTTTTGTTACTTCATTTTCTTATGCAATTGAGTCAAAGGAAGTTTACGAGTGAAGTATACAGCAGGACATGCAGCAAATCACAAAAACAAAATGGCATATTTGTTTATATAAATATACAATTGCAGTTACATAACTTTAAAGGGACAGGGTTATTAAAACAAAGTAGATCTGCAGAGTTCTATGTTAAAGTCAAAAAATTTTAAAGCTGTTTCAAATGCTGATGAAATCACTTACAATGGATGCTGCTCATTGATGCTTAAAAGGTTTAGTATGCAGAACCAGCTGGTATGGTGGGCACTGGCCCTGGTATCCTATAGGGTGGTGCCTTTCCCTTTAGTAGGGTCCTATGGAGCCACCTTTTGTATGTGCTAGTAAGCTGTGTGCGTCTCCACAAACACACAGGCACAGCAAGGCAAGTCACTCCCCTGCTCCCCTCTCCTCCCTCATCGATTCTCCAAGCTAGTAGATGGACAGCTGCTGGAGACTGCCCTGTCCCTTATGATCTCGTACTGGACAGGAAGTTCAGGTAAGCTGAGCTGATAGAGTTGGAGCTGTTTGGAAACATGATGATTGTAAGTGCTTGGGCTGGAACAAGAAATGCTTTGCTGGGCAATGTACAATATATTTGTTTGATCTTGTTATATAATACTCATTATTGAAAAAAAAAATTAGAGTTTAATGCTACTTTAACACTGGTCGTGCCTTTGGAATCATAGAAGCAAGAGAGGAAGATGTTAAATGAGATGTACTACTCTACACTGCAATTTTATTTCTGTAGAATAGTTATATAGTCATGAATGAGAATATTTCACCAAGAATGAACTGCACAGGGTTACTACAAATTTACACTCATGGTATAGTGTATATTAATAGAATTGATATCATCTTACTATACCAAGCAGAGCCCTTTGTTAGTTACTCAGTCAGTGTACTATTCTCTGCAGTAATCACTGTTCGTTTTAGTATATATTCTTAGTATCGATAGTAACACAGATGTCATATTGGTACGGCACTATTGCTGTAGCGTTGGAACATTTTTAGTGTCTGTGGTCTATTTAGATTCTAATTCCATTACCGTTAAAGGGGCAGTCAACCTAAGGCTGGTATTTCAGTTTTTGTTAAAATCTGGCGACTTGATTAATCAACTTCATGAAGACTCCAAAATCAAATATCATTGCCACTGTCCCTGGCTGTGTTCCAGTCCACTTATCTGCTTACATGCATCATAATATCCTAAAGGAACTGAACAAGCTGCAGTTCTACCTAGCTGTGCATGCACTTACTTTTTCATTTCTTCATGTGCACCCTACTTACCTGAATCTTGGGGCACTGTAATATGCAAATTTCAACACTTTGTGATAGTATCCTTCTTCCTTTTCCCATATCTTCCTATTGCATATGAACATAAGAAATACCAGTCCAGGTAGGTCCATGCTTGCCTGCAAACCCCGCTAGGTGTGCATCCAGCTCATCACTGAAGAATATGTCTCATAAAGCAATGGATGACGGCACTCTAGCATTAACTGCAAATTCTTTATTTCATTCCAAAGGGGGTAAAACACACAGCATGGCTTTTACGTGTTTCATGCTCATTATTTAATGGCACACCTTCCTGTTGCCCAGTCACAATGATTGTCAGCCTTAATGGCTAATAGTAAGGTGTGGCAGGAGGTGGGTTATCTTTAGCCACTAATCACCATTTTAGTGCTGTAGCCTGTTCAGTACCTTTAGATTTCTGACAAGTTTACTTTAGAAGAGAGAGTGGAACCCCTCTTGTAATGACCAGAGAGGATATGCAGAGATGTCAGTGAAAAGGTTCCACCAAATTGTTTCATTCTCTAGCATTTGCCAAAATACGACATTTTAAGTAAACTTGCATATCTTCGGCTGGAGACCTGCTTGCTTTTGCCGCGAAGGCTCCTGGCAGAAAACAAGGCCAGTATGCAATAGAATAGTGGTTATTATCAAGACTTAATTAAGGTATTAGTGTTGGGGTTTCGTTAGCGGGTAGGTTAAGTGTTAGGGTTAGAGTCCAAGGGAGGTTAAATATTGAGGGCTTGCTTCAGGATTTATGCTTTTGAACAGAGGTTGAATGTTTGTGTTCAGTAAATGGAAGGTTATGTGTTATGGTGCTTTAGTGTAGAGGAATGGTGGCCATCAACACCATGGTGACCATCTACACCATGCACACTAGTTTTTATTACCAGTAGCCTCCTAGCAAAACCTCCTTAAGTCAAGTCCCAGTGCTGCAAACCAGTTTTACTGTACTTCCTCCTGAACAGCCCCATTGTATCAGGCCTCCAAGGCACGTGTTTTCATTTTGTTAGCTGCCAGTGACTTCTGGAAAATCATTTCACCAATCATACTTAACTGCAGCCTTGTCAAACTTGTGTTTGTTTGTGACCGTAGCCAGTTTTAACATAAAAATACAAATATTTTCAGTACATCATTAAGTCTAGTTTTTTGGTGTCTTGCATAGATGGCCCGTTAAATCCCATCCAAGCCCAACTAGTTTTGCAAGGAGCACTGCAGTGTATCTAAAGAGTACATATTTCTATTTAGATGCTTTTGGTTGCTCTCCGCAAAACAGCCAAGCGCATGTGCATACAATATGATATGTAGAGCAGTGACGTGCGGTACCTCTTCCCCCGGGTGAGGCATTCCCCAGCCTCACCCTCAGCACGTCCCGCCCCGGCGGCCGAAGTCCCACCCCCGCCGGATGAAGCCCACGCTCCCTGCCGGACGAAGCCCCACCTCCAACCCGTCCCCAAGCTAGTACAAAGGAGGAGGGCAGGAGACGGGTAGGAGCCTCCCTGTCCCACACTTGCTCCTCACTGCTGAGGCGCTCCGTCCATGACAGGTTACACAGCAAGGAGGCTTTCCCTGCTGTGTAATCTGTTAGATGCCGATCTGAATGGAGAAAAAGCTTTTTCCTCCATAATTCTGCCTCCCCTGACCGCACGTCCCTCAACTGATACTTTACAAAGGGGCTTTGTGAGAGTATTGGCACCCATTGCATTTTATTTATCTTGGAAAACCTCTTAGAATAAAGTAAAAAACATAAATAAATTATATTACGCCAGACAGGAGTAGTCTGCAGATTTCAAACCGTGCTGGGTGCCAATAATACATGCTGGGACTTTTAGTTAATTAACTGAGGGATGCTGATAGATTGCTTAAGACTTTTGGGGATGACATTATGAAAACTGGAGCAAAAAAGAACTATTGTCCTTGGCAACCAGATCTTTGAATTATTTAAAAATACAACCTTATTTGTTGCTCTGGGAATTTTCTCCAGTTCTATTGCAGCTTCATAAATTGGTTCTTTTGAATTGGCAACTGTGATTTATGCGCTCCTTTGAAAAACAGAAAAGTGTTTCATTTAAGAACTGTGAAAGCAAAGGGCATCTCTGAATATTTATTTTCTTTGTTGATCGCCCAGCACTAGAGTGTGTCGTAACCTTTAGATAATCCAGGACACTGTTGCCATGCAGTATTATATCCAGCTGTCCTTATTAAAAGGGATATACCACACCCTGCAGCAATACTAAGAGGTCCAGAATAATCGGAACACTCCCTGTTTGCCAAGGACATTTTACGGAAAATGACATTTTTATGTTCCAGTTAAGCCCCTTGTTAGTGGGAGAATACAGCGCTCTCACTGCAATATTTTTAGAGCCGACATGATTGCTTGCTATTTTAGTGCAGATTATGAGAATACAAGAAGTTCTCAGCAATGCCAAAAAAGATGCACTTACCAAACATAGGAATTGATGACAGTGGTTTACATGGATACTAATACTGTTGCATAACAGTCTATGTATTGTTACTGCATGTATCAAATAATTATGCTGAACTTCACATTTCTAGTGAATCTGATTTCTCCCAGCATACTGTATTTTGGGAGATGCAGGACTCCATCCTTCTATGCATGGCTAAAGCTGGTGTCTCCAGAAGGTTGGACACTATGCATCCATTGGCTAAACTCTTGCATGTGCAGCAAAACTCATTTTAGCTTAGCGTCCTTAGGAGGTTGGATTTCTCTCTCCAACTATCCTGTAACAATTCTTTGGCTAGGAGGGTTGCTGGTGGTCTCACAAGGTGCCCTTCCTTATCGTTAATCACAAAAAGGTTGTTTGAATGCCTCAGCCTTTCTTTTTCCACAAGGCTGTATTCCGCTACCACCTTAAAGTAGTATTTAACCCTTAAATGAATCTAGATGAAACAAATATACATTGCTCAGCAAAGTATTTCTGCCCAAGCACTTAGTCATCACGTTTCCGAGCATCTGGCTCCAACTCTCTCATCGCCACTTCTCTGAACTTCCTGCCCAGTACAAGATCATAAAGTCGCCAGCAGCTGTTCATCTACTAGCTTGGAGAAGGGAAAAGGGGAGCTGGGAGTAGGGTTGTGAATGAACTTGCTGTGCCTGTGTTTGTAGAGACATACACAGCTTACTAGTGTAGTTCCATAGGACCCTGCAGGGGATAGGAGTCACCCTAATCCTTGTCTCCAGTACAACATGGTGGAATAAGAAGCCAATTTCAGTGACATTTCAACAAAATCACTGTTGTCACAGCAAAATTGCTTATCTCTACTGTACACACGAGACAGTGGACTTGATTTACTAAAGGTGTAAGGGATGTTCACTTTGTAAAGTTAATTTTTACTTTTCCTAGTGAAGGAGGAAAAGCTTAGTGAACATTTACTTTGCTAAGAACACGTAATCATGTTCAAGGGAAAATAACATTATCTTTGCTCTGCACATGATAAGATGGTTGATTTTAACACATCAGTATCATTCACTAAGCTGGGAGAAAATTTACTATGCTAAGTGAACATTCTCTACTCCTTTACAACCCCACTGTGTTTATTGGCTTTCTATTAACAGCTGTTTTGCTGTGCTTATAGTCTTCGTAGCAACGTACACCATGAATATTTTTAGAAGAAAACAATAAATGTTACCAAGACGTGTAATAGGTTTAGTTATATGTACCACTTATTTGTAAAAGTGGTGATTTCACTTTGCTGTCTATTAATATAACATTTGTCCAAAAGATGCTCTTCACATTTATTCATTGTCCTTTTCACTAAATCACTTTTATTTTATTACTACTTCAGAAATTAAGGGCCTTCAAGAACGTCTGTCAGAATTCCGGTCAGAAAATGTTTCCCTTCAAAATCATGTGAAAAATCAGGAATCTGTTTGCAAGTCTCTTGCTTTAACCTCACAGCAGCTTCAAGACTCGCGTGATGCACAAAATGAATTGAAAAGCAGATGTCATCAGCAACAAAAGCAGATCTTGGGTAAGAGAGACCTGTGCTTCTGTGATCTGTGCATCCTACAAAGTTTATCAACACATTTTTTATTTGCTTTTATTCTTATAAAAAGAGTTTAATTACAAAATGACATGACTGTGTGTGCCTAAAGAAATTCTTATGCTCTTTAGCATCACCTAGTGGTGGTAGTGACATGCAGAATGGTTATAGTTAACCCCTTGGTGTGTGTGTAATTTTTTTTTTGTAACATCCTTTTACAGTTTGGCTGACATTTACATAGGTGAGTGTTAAAACAGGATAGGATGCTAGATGAAGAGGAGGCTAAGAAATATTTAGGTGAAGGAATATATATAAAAAAGAAAACTTTGACCTGCTGATTTAATGTGTATATGTACATCATAAATCAGGAACCCAATAAGTCTGTAACCATTACATATTCCATAAAAGGTAAAGCCTACTGTCTGTCTGTTTCAAATAAAAGCTCTGGGATTACACAGATATTCAAATGATTTCCCTGCAGTTTAGTCAGTTTTGTACTGCTCTCATCTCCCCCATAGGTGCCATGCGGTTTAATGTTTCAGAATAGTTCACATGTCTTCTGGAAGTGTAAACAGGGCGGATGTTGAGTTTTCTTTCATTTTGTGGTTGAGCAGCTGTGGTTTCCTACCTTAGGTCACAATTAAAGACTAATGTGTTCAGGGAGAGAAACACACAGGAGGTATATAAATAGTGCATACCATCATGTTGAAACAGTTGCTAACATCTAATCCATTACAAGGTTTCCCCTCCTTAAATTTTAGGAATGGAATGGCCTTTTCTATATAGCATCACAAGACCATCTTCTCCTGGAAGAGTTTTATATGCATTTTTTAAATTTTGTTGTATTATATTTTTGTATATTGTGCTTAAAATAATACTTTCAATATTTACTCTAATATGCCCTCTTTCACTATGTTAGAGGCTGGTTAAAATTGCCTTGAAGAAATGCTGTGTGTGTGTGGATTGGAGGATTCATATATTAGACTGCCACAAGGGATGCCACCATATATCGGATACCTGCATTTTCAGTTTTTGGACTGTATTAGACCACAGTGAATCAGATAAGAGCTTTATTACAGCAGAACTGCAGCCAGTTGTCAGATAACAACCAAATGATGTATTGTACTCATACTGTTTATATCTTTCAGTGTTTATTCAACCTGTCAAACATCTCGTCTTTTAAACCATCAAAATTCCAACTTTACGTAATGTAATGTGACTGTATGTATTGGGTGGTCAATTGAAGGCAGAAAAAGAGCAGAATTACATTTCATGGAGTGATGAGTTATGACCAATTTCAATTCCAGTATCAACTTATCACCCAATAAAGCTTAAAGCAGGGATGGACAAATCCCAGGAGACAGGTAGCCAATGCTTCTTAAGATATATATATATATATACGGTGCCTAACTTATGAGGTCTTCTCTAGTTGTTATTGCCAATGGAGCTGGCTCCTACAAAATCCTGTTGACGCCTGATTGGACAGACTAGCTCCTGAATTCCATATTAATTTCTCCACCGCTGGTTTAAAGTATATCTAAACCCAAGAACAAAGTTATATACAGTGCAGTTTAGTTCTTAGATGTGGTGACTGCAATAGTTTTTTTTCAGGCTTTTTATACTTGGAGATCCTGGTAAAAACACACTTGATGTCCTGGGGCTCACACTCTCTGCACTGTATCTATGGAAGAGCAACTCTCCTAATCTGGACTACAAACACCTCCTCTGCTCCTAATCTCCACAACATAAAGGATGTGTTCAACAAAGAGACAGCTGGGAAGACATTGCCTGAGATCTCAGTTCACGGCACAGGAAGTTACATGGACACTTATAGAGACTGTACTTAGCTAAAAAAAGAAAATGAATGCAGCCACTTCGTCTAAAGAGTTTTATTCTGCAATATTTTGTTCTTGGGTTTAGGTAAACCTTAGCGCGTTTCTATAGCTTAAACTTTTGATAGGCTGTGGAAGGGTAAAGTAGGGTATACACAGGTAGATTTTTTCAGGAACGTTCGTACAAAAATTTTTGTCGGAATGTTCAATAATACCATACGAGGCTTAGTGATTGTCATTCGAAATCTTGTTTGATTTTTGTTTTTATTTAACATTTGATTTTGGAATGAATGGAAATCACATTCAGAAAATTTTCCAACATGGTCCTTCACATTTTTTTGATCAATGCGATAGAAATCTATCATAGATTTCACTGCGTCAACAATTAGAAAGTCGAACAAACGTTCTAAAATTGATTTCGTTCATTTGAAATTCTAAACCCTACTTTAGATTTTGTATTGTTGTCTATTATTTCTCCTTACTGTATTATTCCTTTGTTGTTGTTGTAAATAGGCATAGTGCGTGCGTATTTACAACAGTTGTGTCTTAAGATCTTGACTGTGCGGCCATGATAATAACACAGCCATTATGAAAAAATATACTAGCACAGTTAAAGTATATCTAAAGTCCATATTGTGTTTGGTATAGAGTAGGAAATGGTTAAAAATGTATCAAGCTTTTTGCCTTCTGTCCCATTGGGAAGATTTCCCTTTACTTCTTGTCCTATAAGCAAAACAGGAAGGGAGATGGAATTTCTTCAAAGCAACAAATGTCCTTATTGGACAATTTCTTTTTCTGTTCCAGTGACAACCTAAACGTTTGGATTTCCAGTCACAGTGACAATGGTTATCAGGACAAAGAGAAGGTGAATCTCACCAACAGCAGGGTAGATAGCAATAAATTGTGACCGGGGTGCTAGCCCTTCCATACTCTATCTAAAACTAATGAAACGTTTTGGCTTTAAATACACATTAAAGGTAAAAATTGTATAGAGTGAATTTCGGATTCCTTGTATAGTTAGGCCATTTTATCGTGATAGTTGCTCTTTAAACCTATAGAAAAAAATACCCGATAAGTGCTGCCACATTAATAGCTGTTAACAAAGTGCATCACTCCACAGAACACTCCAGTGACACATTTCATTATTGCAGACTCTGGAATAATGGAAAAGTCTTGGAGTGATTTGTTCTGTTAGAACACAGGCAGGGCCGCTGACATACACTGTCCATATTCTTTCACAGTCCCTATTATGGTTCATTCTGTCCATATACTAAGCCACAGTGGCATGACAAACCATGAGAATCTTTCTGTTCCACATTTTCACCAAAGCTTTTGAATTCCTGGTAGCCTTACACAATGTACTGAAAAACAGATGACGGTAAAATAATGTTTTCAGCAGTCCCTTTCATGTAAAGAAAGGCCGTCGTTTCATTTAGGCTTTCCACCCTGTAATCATTTGTCCGTAATCTCCTTTATGAAAAATGTCCCATGAATGAGAAATTCATCAGCTTGCAGAGCAGTTGCACGTGTTCCTTATCACATCTGTGTGGTAGTCGCGAACAGGATTTTTTGCCTTATTTTCCACAGAAATTCTTGTGTCTTTTCCAGCATAAGTGAGTGATGTGAATTTAATGTTGATTAGCCTTTCAAGAACAATACCTTTTTTTTATGGGTTTCCCACTAAAGAATGCTAGTGACTTAATACATTTTCCACCCACATTCCATCTTGACTTCACAATAAGGTTGAAGAATATATAGCCCTGATGAATAATACAATAGTATATTCATCTAGCTTTAATTATTTATTAAACACAATAGTTTTGAACTGTATATCACTTATACTTGGCAGATCAGACTGCCCTTTTCCATTGGAATGCAGTGTGGTCTGTCTCAAAGCATTTCAAATACATATATGGCTTTATAAGAACATATGCTTTTGGCTTATTTCACTAACTAAAACGTACAAAAGGTTTGCATGACGTGAAGTGTAGTCGTGCAAGTTCTCCCGTTGATAGAGTTTCTGCACAATGGTGTACTTGAATGCCAGGGAGCATGCAAAGTCAAGTGATAACAGGGGAGTGTTCCTGGAGGGTGATTGCTGGCCTTTTGATTGGTAAGCAGGGATATCTTACAATACCTACCAAATGAAGCTCAGTAATATAAAATAGAAAAATTGTTATTGTTATTGCATTTAAAAAAGTTTTATGCTGCATGGACCACTTTCTTCAGTTTGACTCGAGCAAATGTAGACCCTGTCAATTATACCATTTCCCTTCCACTCTGTCAAATATCAGATTTCATCCATTAAAACACCCCCCAAAAATATTTAACTAGGTTATACTTGTGTTTTGGAGGAAGAAAATGGATCTGAGCAGCACAAAAAGACTGACCCACTCAAAATATGTAAAAATGTATACATTTTATTAAAAGCAATATGATATACCCATATATAGTTTGAATATGTTTGTTCCACATTTTAATGCCAGCTTATAAAGAGTAGTGAACCTTAGCTGGGAAAACCTACCTAGGTTCATGGTTACTAAAACTCTTGCAAAAATCACAGTAAAGGCGCTATCTTCCTTAGTAGCAGGTAAGTATCACCTGCTTTCAGCAGGAAAGAGTATTCAGAAACCTAGTTTAACACCTGATATTTACTGATAAAGTGGCAGGACACTGGGAAGGTATCAGTGAGGGGGCGTTGCAAAGATACTGTCATTTTGCCCTAAGTGGTAAAGCGGACAAGGTCTCTTTAAACCTTATTCTTAATGTCATATTCTGCGCCAGCTGAGCCTATACTTAAAGTGTATTTATAAGCAAAAAGAAAAAATATATATATTCCATACATCTTGCCAATCCATGCACAGTTCTCCATATTTTGTTTCGCTGTCCTTAGAGGATATTATCTGTGAAAAATGTCTCACCCTGCCATCCTCATCTTATTCATAGAAAAATATAACTCGGATGCAAAGCGTAGACAAGAGAAGAATGTGCGTTTGCATAGAGGAGAAGGTGAAGCTAGCCATACACACTTAGACTCTGAACAAGACTGAACAAGAGGAATCTATCAATTCCTCAATCCACACTCAACAGCGTGGATGGAAGGATCCCCTCTTTTGCATTTAGTAGCTGATGCTCTAGAGACTGCTGAATACATAAATGGCTCCTGCATCTGATTCGGCCAAGAATTTCCAGACCAGCTACTTTGACAAAAGTCGATAAAAAAAATCAAGTATTGTTAAGCCGAGGTGCCAACAGGGCCATCCGCAGCTTGAATTTCGACAGGATTCAGACGAAGTTTGAGCAGTATATGGCCAGCTTTAGCGTGGGGGAGAGGAGGAGGTTGTATGTTAGCATGGAGGAGGTAGAGAGTGGAGATGTGTTTAGGGTGTAGGGAGTAAGGTTGTCATAAATGTTAGAGAAAGACTGGATAGGTAGCCATGATCTGACCAACTTTTTACTGTTTTGCCTGATATATTCTGGTTAAACACAAGAGGTGGAAATAACAGAGTTAATTGAATTACTTTTTTAACCTCTTGCCGTCCGCCCGTAGTAGAAAAACGGACGGACACAGGTTACCAACAACTAAAGAATTTCACACAACAAGATAACAATGAAGAAAGAAAGAAAAAAAAAAGACTCCCAACCCCATTGACATCACAATACTTCCTTATTAGGTGCTATGCTAATAAGTACTTCCTTATTCCTTATTTTGGCAGTGAAATCACAGGGGGGGGGGGGTCTGTTTTTAGTAGTAAACTTAGTAAACTGAGCCATTTGGGGGAAACAAATTGCTCCTTTCCAGTAATTCCAGCTCATCCCTAAATATGTCCTATGGCCACTTGTATATAAATAGTGCATAGCAGGAATGGATCTGCCCATTTACTACTATAGATTACCACCTTAACTCAAGCTGTCACACCAGCTATTTGATTTATTCTTGTGAGATCATATTAATTTCCCATAAATAATAAATGATGAAACCTGTCTACCGTATCAGTAAGTTTATAATTTTATCCTACATGTACTGATACAGAAGACATGTGTAATCATTTTTAATTCATGGGAAATTAAGTATTTGTGTTGGTAAAGCACATTAGACTGCAATATGCTCCAATTCATTAACTTGTATATTTATCTCCCCTATGCTCATGCCCAGTAGAAATTTGCAGTTTCTGACAGGTACTCCTTATCTTGGCATAAACTCTCAGCAATCTGTGTTAACACTTCTTGGCTACTGCTTAGACATATGAGCAAACCTTCTCTTTTTTCAACTAAAGACAATTTGTAATCTGAATGTGTAATTAGAGAATCCAACCTATTAATTATAATGGTTTTCTTTCATGCAGATTTAGAGCAACAGTTGGAAACATTAGGACTGAATTTCCAGAACGCAACTAAAGAAATGCAACACCACAAGGACATTTCCATGTAAGCCGCTTTCCTTTTACTCCTAAACAAACAGCAGCATACAAGCGTTGCTCTCTATTCCTGACACCAGCCAGCCACTTTAGTAATATGCAGCTGCTGACTCGTAGACATCCGTTGATTATGAAAGGAACACCAGATGACCTATGCTGAGCTCTCCAACGGTTACTTTGGGGAATGTTTCACATACACTTTCCTTTTGTATATATTCAGGCTGATTCAGGAAGGTAATGCTAAGAACAGAGTTGAAGTACAAATAACAGTAACCGATATTAACCAACCCAGCACTAGATATAAAAGTTTTAGCTTACTGCCATGGAGAATATATATAGAAATATACATGTTAAACTGTTCTAAAGGTGCTTATATTTTAGAGGTAACTGATATCCATGGTAGTCTTTTTCTCTGTCAAAACACGGGCGGACGGTGGACTCTTCCCAGCAGGTGGATGCACATGTACGTGATTTTTTTTTGTCTGCTCGCTCGCGCCCAGAATCCCGCCGGGAATGTAAACAGCCGTTACCGGCTGTTACATACAAGCGTTCGGGCCGGCTCTACAGATTGTATGACAACGCACAGTGTGCCCCCCCATCTGCTGCCGCTTATCCTGGGCTCCACTATTTCCCCTGTGGACCCAGGACTGGCATAGCGGCTGCTCAACTGTACACAGAGGAGAGATCAACATTCTCCTACTTGCTGATCTCTCCACCGATCTTTAAAGGTGGAAGTGATGTGTATTACATCACTTCCACCTTTAGCTGTCATTTCTCTGGCTGCTTTAGCCAGAGAAGAAGCTGAAGAAGCAGATCTCTGCTTTATTAACTTCTTTGGGGGTCCCAAGTTGACATTAGGGGTCTTAGAGACCCCTGATGTCTCTATAAAGAGGACCTGTGAGTGTATATTTGTTATCACATAGGGGTTTGTTAGCCCCCTATGTGATAGCAACAAAGTAGAAAAGAAAAAAAATTAAAGTCACGGACATTAAAAAAAAATGAAAAGCACCCAAAAAAACGTAAGTCCCCTGCCCCCTCGTGGATGCACATATAAACGTAAATTTGTGTCGGGTGCTCCTATGTGCGAAAACAAGGATTACGCCACACATTTTGCATATCGCCGCGAATGTTGGAGTGAGAGCAATAATTCTAGGGCCATCACTCACTGTTTACACTAAACTGATGAGCAGTAAAAGCTTTTAAAGCATCGCCCATGGCCATTTAGGTATGGTAGTTTTTTGCGGGCGCACGCCATTTTAAAGCTTGACATGTTAGTGTCTATTTACCCGACCTGACCCCATCTTTTATATTTTACCCAAAAATTGGGTACGAATAAATGTTTTATAATATAACATAGACAAAACAGTTGTTTTTTTCAAAATTTTCTGAACGTTTTTCATTACATAGTAAAAAATAAAAACCCAAGTAGTGATTACATAACACCAAAAGAAAGCTCTATCTGTCCCCAAAAAATTGTATAACATTCATTTCAGTACAGCACTGCATGACGGAATAAATGTCCGTCAAAGTACTGCAGCGCTGAATACTGAAAAATGGGCTGGGCAGGAAGAGGGTTTAACACCCAGGTCAGCAAGTGGTTAAGCAATGCCTTTGACGCCCACTGCCTCTCCACACAGGAATATAACAGGTTTTGCAATATGGTAGTGCTCTTCGCAGAGACGAGGATATTTTAAGTGGAATTCTTAATGAATTTAAAAGATTGTTTTTAATAAAAGAAAAGGCGTAGAAAAATTATACATAAAAAGATGTTACATAAAAGAGAGACAAATAATACAACAGTAAAACAAAAGGGAATAAGAATGAAATGACTTGGGAAAGTCCTGGGTTCTATGGGTTCCAGCAGAGTCCAGGCAGTGAGATAGAAAATGGATCTGGTATTGGCTCTCTCGAAGTAAGGCTCTTGGCAGAGGTTCTTTTCTTGATGTTAAACTATAGTTTTTTTTTGATGGCACGCAAGAACTTCCAGCTGCTTTGTGCATTAGAGGTTATTGTAAACATCTAGATGGTATCACTGCAACAGTATGGGTGAAGCACTTTATGACCTCTCACCTGCCCCCCTCCATAATGTCAGTTTCACAAAGGTAGCCATATTTTTATGCACCCACATGTTACCACCCGATAAGCAATAGATAATTGTGCAATATGAAATTAGCTTTGCATAGATACCAGATTTGACATATTTGGGGTGAATGCCTCCCTCAGAAGGGGTAATGTGTGTCTTAGCCCTCTGGACCTCCAAAGTCCAGAGTGTTTAGTACGTCTGCAATCAGTATTTGCTGAGGCATCTATATATTCTTGTTATTCATGTATCACCCCCAGGTCCAAAGTTATGAATACAGAGTGAGATTTGTAAAATAGTTTTACAGGCAGGGTCATTTGAGGTTAATTTGCGTGTTATCAGGCCAGGCCATCTATGGGTACTAACTGGGGATTTTTAAGTGTGCTGGCTACTATCAGTTTATAGCCTTCTCATTTAAGGTTTTAAAGCTATGACCATAACCAGCCGGGCCTGAAAAAACAACTTGGGTACTTGGCAGACTGCAATGTGAAGGATTTTGTTTGAAGACGCTTTAACAAAAAAACAGTTGGGGGATTTATCAAAACTGGAGCAGACAGAGTCTGGAGCAGCTGGCCATGGCAACCAAGCAGCTCCTCTTTTCAGTTTGAAAGACAGAAACTGATTGGTTACCATAGACAGCTGCTCCAGCTTTTGTCTGCTCCAGTTTTGATAAATCCCCCTCAGTATGTATAATGCTTTTCTCATTTGATCATATCCAGAAGTGGCTTATTTCAACAAACTGAGGGGTCAAGGGGTTTTCTAATTGGATTGGGGTTCCCAGACCTCATTACCATCACAACCTATTAACCCTTTCGCTGCCAAGGACGTACGTCGTACGGAGCTACAAAAGTGCTTCCAGCAGCTGGTGTAATCCAAGAGAAGACATTAGCAATCTGTAGGTCTGCATTTCCATAATGCAGATATAAGTTGTCTGACATCCGATATAAATATACATACACATAGCTGAACTTGATTTGCTGATTTACTTGTAAATCTGCTAGGCTATTCTTGTGATTCACACACTTCTGCTACACTGCTTACCCAGAAGGATAATTTCACTATTTTTTGCTATTGTCCAGTTTAACAACTTCCTTATGCTGATTCGCTATCTAATAACAAAGCTGGAGTCGTTGAGGTCACACTAGAAGCTGCAAAGCTGAACCAGGAAAAAATAAAATAAGATTTAAAAAAAGGATATATATATATTTATTTATATATAGACACACACACAGAGATGTACTGGATATATACAGTATATTCCATTCCAATTACTTACTTATCTGTTTGCCTAGATCTTCTAAAAATGCATACATTAATGTCTACATAGCGTCAAACCATTATGTAATACTAGCCAAAAGTGAAATTCACCTATTCAAATTACGTATTGTTTGACCACCTTTTAAAAAAAAAAAAACTTTTGCTTTTACTTTGCCCTTTTCAAAGGGTTTGTCTTTCATGTTCATGGACAGAAGACTAAATGCCTGACAACCTGTAAATATTTGGAAAGCATAGCAACATATTATTTGTTATGCTAATAAAATTACATTAGGTCTGGATTATTTAAACTTTCTGAATTTTAAAATATATATTTTTTTACATTAAAACTGTTATTTACTTCCCAGGATACTGGCTAGAATCTACGCATAATGCTTTATTTTTGTATTCTAGATTTGGGAAGGAATAGATTTTACATCGGCAATATATTCACCTATAAACATACAGTATACTACTTGTAGGCAATATAGTGTTTTCATTTGGCTATAATTGTGCATAATTAACTGTTAACATCCATACCAATTGAAAGGCACATTTTGATGAGATCAGATTGGACATGATAATTTAAAAAAATTGCTGCACCAACCAAAGTTTATTAAAGTTCAAAATGTATACGCCAAAAAAATATAAATACCCTAACCCATAAAAACATTTAAAATCTGTTTTCTCAAGAACAAAAGCATGTGGCAAATACATCATCAATTCAAAAGTGGTATATACTATTGTATATGGTGCCTATTCATAAGCAATTCCCAGAGTAATTTGCCTTGTGAATCTCTGCTAACATTCCTTCTATGCAAATAGAGGTAAAAATTAATGTTCTTGGTATATTTTCTTTTCAGGTTGAATGTAATGTGATACCGAATCAAGGCCATTAGAACAATATTTTGGTTCAAGTGTTGGTCTGCAGGACTTCTGTGCAAAAAGCATGTAGAGAGGTTGCCTTTTCAATGGCAACACCTTTTAGGGATATCCCTGGATGCCTACATCAAGGAAATCACAGGGGGTAAGAGTACTCTTCATTAAAAAAAAGACGAGGTCTCCTGCACATAAACCCTTGGCTCCAGAAGCTAAGAAGAGTTTTGTTTTTCCTTCTTAGGCTTTGGGAACTTATTTCCACATAAATTCTTGTCCCACTAAACTCATCAAGTCTGGGACCAATGAAGATGGCCCCTCTTGCAGAAGTGAGGGGGATACCTGTCAGCCTTAATGATCATCTGATCCCAGAAAATCCCAGACTTTTGGGTCCAGAGCAACATGTACATGGGCTACAAAATGAGGTTTCAGTCTCTGCCTCCACCCCACTTCATGCTATCAAACCTACTCTCCTCTACAAAAATAGGGCAGATTTCAATGCTGCACTCCAACTGCTGCTCCCTCAGGCAGTCATAGTTCACATTCCAGTGGAGAAAAGATTTCATGGT
This sequence comes from Nanorana parkeri, assembly GCF_000935625.1. Taxonomy (NCBI): domain Eukaryota; kingdom Metazoa; phylum Chordata; class Amphibia; order Anura; family Dicroglossidae; genus Nanorana; species Nanorana parkeri. The sequence goes on from NW_017306531.1 coordinate 1,220,132, forward strand.
TTCTATGCAAACAGTTCCCAAGGCAAAAGGGGGTCAATAGCCCCATCTTGAATTTGCAGCAACACAATTATTATTCCTTCAAGTTCAGAAATTTCTCATGGAATTGGTCAGGTCGGTCATTGCAGCAGGGGGACATGTTAGCCTCAGTGAACATTAGTGATGTGCTGGGGCTTTGTGTGAATCCCCTTCCATTTGGCCTGTCCATGGCGCCTTGGATCTTCACCAAGCTGCTTGCCCGGTACTGGCTCTGCTTTGCACTCAGGGAATCCACTCCATGGGCTATATAAACAATATCCTCCTAAAGGCTCTGTCGGCCCACTTTCTGTTGACCACTGTCCAGCGGATGGTGCAGGCTCTGCGGAGATTTAGTTGTATTCCCAAATCTTAGAATTCCACCATGGATCTGACTCACCAATTGGAGTACCTGGTTCTGTTCATGGACATAGCCCTTTCCAGATAAAAACCTATGGTTTGTCCGCTCCCAAATTTGAACCCTTCAGTCCAAGATCCATCCCTCCATTCTCTTTTGCATAAGGGTTTTTGGCCTGATCATAGCCATGTTCAAGGCAGTGCCATACATCCAGTTTCATTCCAGGCCATTGCAACTCAATGTCCTGGCTACTTGGATCACTCTGGATCATCTCATGGTGGCATGATGGATATCTCATCCAGTGCCAGAGTTGGAAAAATTATTTCTCCTCATGACTTTGGGGGGCTCTCACAATGGAAGCCTGTTGAGCTAGGGAGCAGTGCTGGATGCCCTAGATGGTACATGGTCTTGAGGACTTGGTCTTTGGAGGAGACCAGGCTTCCAATCAATCAAAAGGATAGGGTTCCCCCTTTTCCTGTTAAAGCTCACTATACTAGGTCTGTCAGCGCTTTGTGGACTTTACAGCATAAGGCATCCGTTTCCAAGATTTGCAAGGCTGCCACCTGGTATTGTGTTCACATGCTTGTTAAAGGAGAACTATGGGGTGAGTGATTTACACTCATCCCCATAGTTGGAGCCAATGTGTGACAGTAAAACTGTCGGGAAAACATACCGCCACTCGTTACTTCCCGAACATCTGCCTGCAGAGATTCCCCCCTCCCCTCTACGATCCTCCAGCAATGAATGGGGGGATGGGTGGAGGAGAGGGCAGGCAAAGCTGCCTCTGCCTCTAGATAAGCAGAGCCTGCTGTCAATCAGCCAGTGGGGTGGATCTTGACAGTATTGTCGGGATCCGCCCTGGCTGCGGCGCTCTATGCATATAGTGGGCAATAGCCTGCTATATGCTGAGTTTTGGGTCACGGGAGGACATATAGTATATGTAGTATATGTGACCCTAAAGTGAAATAAGGTTACCACATAGTTCTCCTTTAAGTATTACTAAGTGGATGCTCAGGCCTCTGCTGATGCCATTTTGGAACATAAGGGTAATTCCACTTTCCCAGGTGAATTTGGTACAATAGAATTGCTACCAACAAACTGCCCCCTCTCCCCCACAGCTGCTCTTTTCTGTGAACAAATGCTGCTTCCCCTCCGCAGCTGCTGGTGTACCACCCATACACCGTGCACAGCAACAAAGCCCTGTGCTAGGCATTTCAAATTACGCTCGAAAACGGCGATCACTCATTGGTCAGAGCGGTCACCTGGCCAATGAGAAGCTCTTCTTAGCCGTTGGGGGGAGATTGGTGAAGGTAATTTATTTCTCCCAAAGTCACCTGAGATAGTGTAATTACCCTTCCAGCTTCTCTCGGAGCTCTACTAAGCGTTTTCTTGCCCATTGTTCCATGTGAGCTTGTTAGCGTTTGTTTGCTGTGTTGCCCACCCTCATTTTGACTTCTTGGGGATGTCCCAAGGTTAAGACTAAAGTTCTCGTGTCCTGTACTGTACAATTAAGAAAATACGATTTTTTACTTACCTGTAAAATCCTTTTCTTGGAGTACAGTAGAGGACACAAGTATCTCCACTCTCTTCCTATGATCTCCCTATTGCTTGCTACCAAATTGAGGCTTGCTGAGAAGAGGGGCGGGGGGAGGGGGTTATATGGGGGCTGTCCCTGCAGCTCTTTTTTTTTTCCAAGTGTCCAATCAGTTGCATAAAACCTAGGGTTAGGAAGAAAGATCCTGTGTCCTGTACTGTACTCCAACAAAAGGATTTTTACAGGTACTGTATTTGCCGGCGTATAAGACGAGTTTTGAGACCTAAACACATTGCCGGAAAATCGGGGGTCGTCTTATACGCTGGGTAAACGCCGGAAAATACGTAAATGTAATGCTAGTTGTGTAAAATTCAAATGTACCGTATATCAGCCTTCCAATGTTGTATACAGTACGCTGTATATTAGCTTGAATAACTGGATTTATCTTCGACCAGGCCGCTGTATGTGTGGTAATACTGTACGGTAGCTTCAGTATACCCCGCTGAGCCAATCACGGCGAGCATTGTATACAAAGCCTGCTCGGACTGGCTGTGTAGATCGCTCGCCGTGATTGGCTCAGCAGGGTATACTGTATGTAGCCGAAGCTACTGTACAGTATTACCACACATACAGTGGCCTGATCTACAGATAAATCCTGTTATTCAAGCTAATATACAGCATACTATATACAACATTGGAAGGCTGATATAAGGTACATTTGAATTTTACACAACTAGCATTGCATTTCCAAAGCTACAGTATTACCGCACATACAGTGGCCTGGTCTACACATAAATTCCGTTATTCAAGCTAATATACAGCATACTGTATACTGTATACAACATTGGAAGGCTTATATACGGTAAATTTGAATTTTATACAACTAGCATTGCATTTCTGTACGGTACACTTGAATTTCATGCAGGGGAAGGCTGATATATATTTTTTTGATATTTTGTATTAACAAAATGGCCGAAAAAGACCCCACAATGGCCCAAAAGGACCCCACAATGGCACAGAAAGACCCCAAAATGGCTCCAGCAAGAAGAAGAAAATATGAAGCCAGTTCAAACTGAAAGTTATAAACTTTGCCAAGGAACATAATAACTGTGCTGCTGCAAGACAATATGGAGTAACAGAAAAGATGGTCAGAGACTGGAAAGCAAATGAAGATGCATTAAAGAGTATGCCAAGGAGTAAGTGTGCATTAAGAAGAGGCACCCCACTTTGGCCAGAACTCAATAAACATGTTGACATGGTGCACGAGCATCGTCAAAATGGTTATGTAGTGACACGAAAAACAAAATACGTATGTTTGCACTTCAGTGGGCCAAATCTAACCCAGATCACAGCAAAGGATTTAAGGGCACTGTATCCTGGTGTACTAGGTTCTAGGAAAGGTATAATCTGGTACTGAGGCAAAAGACCAAAATTGCACACAAATTACCTGCAGATCTCGAAGGCAAAGTAAGTAGTTTCCATCGATATGTAATACAACGGTGCAAGGAACATGGCTATTCATTACGTAATATCGGAAATATGGATGAAACTCCAATGAATTTCGATATGGTTGGAAATAAAATTGTCAATTCAAAAGGTGCAAAAACAGTGTTAATTAAAACAACAGGACATGAGAAGTCCAGCTTTACAGTGGTACTCGCATGTACAGCTGATGGCTCCAAACTAAGACCAATTATTATTTTTAAAAGAAAAACAATGCCAAAAATCAAATTCCCTGTTGGAGTTTTTGTACATGTGAATGAAAAAGCCTGGATGGATGAAGAAGGGGTAAAGCTATGGCTTGATAATGTATGGAGTAGGCGACCAGGTGGATTTCGTCAAAAACGTAGCCTACTGGTGTGGGATATGTTCAGGGCTCATTTAACTACTAGCACAAAGCAAAGGCTGGCAAGAATAAACATAGATGCGGCAGTTATTCCTGCAGGATTGGCGCCATTGATACAGCCACTGGATGTGTGCCCAAACAAGCCATTCAAAGATCGCATTCGAGAACAGTGGAATGAGTGGATGGTTAGCGGCGAAAAGTAATTCACAAAAGGAGGAAACATGCGTGCTCCACAGTTGGATGTTATGTGTAACTTTGTCATAAAAGCCTGGAAGGATATTGATGCAGAAACGGTAAGTCTTTCAAGAAGTGTGGCATATCAAATTCATTGGATGGTATGGAGGGCGACTACTTGTGGCAAGATGAAGGGGAAGCTGAGGCCACACCATCTGATTCGAAATTAGATCCATATGATGACTGTCTTACAAATGTAGCACAAGATGTCATTGATGAACTTATGATGTCAGAGGATGACCATGATGAGGATTTTGAAGGATTTTAAGTACTGGTAAGTCATAACCATTTTAATTAAAATCAAATCTGATGTTTTTAAAGGGTGTGGCCTCAGAAGGGGGGTAGTCTTATACGACGAGTATAGCCCAAAACCTATTTTTTAATTGAAAAATTAGGGGGTCGTCTTATATGCCCAAGCAAAACAAATGACAAACGCACTCAACAATTCGTCACCAACTATACATCAAGGTGCACACGAAATGGGCTTAAAACAGTAGACAGTAGAAAGGCATCATGGCACACTCACAAGTCAGCATGTAAAAAAACTTGTCTCACCACAAAGGTCAATAACAGAGGTTTGGATACACGTCTTCTGCAGAAAATGTGAAGGCCGCACTGCCGCGCCAAGGCACCTCTTATAGTGCGGTTCTAACTCTAAACTATGAGAGTCTCCATCTTGGAGCACATGGGGGCAGAAGATTTCAAATTGGGTACAGGTTTGTCAGGAGGAAGCCCCTTAAAGGCACAGGAACACACAAGGGATCCCTTAGTTGTTGACGAATTGTTGAGTGCGTTTGTCATTTGTTTTGCTTGACCGATTTGGTGCAGTGACGCATGGGGGTTCTCAGCTGCCATTGGGATGTGCGGGATCCCTTGTGTGTTCCTGTGCCTTTAAGGCGGCTGGGCTTCCTCCTGACAAACCTGCACCCAATTTGAAATCTTCTGCCCCCATGTGCTCCAAGATGGAGACTCTCATAGTTTAGAGTTAGGACCGCACTATAAGAGGTGCCTTGGCGCGGCAGTGCAGCTTTTAACATTTTCTGCAGAAGTTGTGTATCCAAACCTCTGTTATTGACCTTTGTGGTGAGACAAGTTTTTTTACATGCTGACTTGTGAGTGTGCCATGATGCCTTTCTACTGTCTTATATGCCCAGTCGTCTTATACGCCGGCAAATACGTTATTAAAAAATCCTATAGCCAACCGTTTCACAAGTGCACATGGTTTTCTAGATTCCTGTGTTATGACTAGACATACATTATAGTCTGACACAATGTTGTAGTTTATTTTGTACTGGGTACATCTAATACCAGGTTTTATATAATGTCTATTTAAAATACCAGTTTGACAATCATTTGTAGGAGTACCGTGGGATGAAAAAAACCATGGATACGATCTTTGAATTCTATAGCATCTATTAAAGTATCTACTGTGATTTTTTGGTGCCTATGAAGAAAATGCAAAACTCGGTCACCTAGGGTAGAATACATGAGAATAACAACTGCAGAAAAAGTGTTAAACCCTATACATCACTGTACGCGGTTACTAGAACAATTTACAAATGAGGCCAATATTAAGTTTGTATTAGAACTGTAATACTTGCTGTAATATATAATGATCTATAAAAAATGCATTATTTTAAATGATGAAAAACATGATAATAATGTAAAACTTCAAAGATCCAAAGACAGAAAACAAATGTGATGTCCCTTCATATAGTTAGTATTTTATAATTTGTATTGGTTGCTAGAGAATAAACAATGAAAGGGAAAACATTGAGTGACATACAGACTTGTATAATTAGAGGAAGTAAAAGTATGCAGCATCTTAATTTTTTATACTGGTGCACTTCCTTTGTTATTTTAATAAATAAACACATATATATATATATAAATATAGATTTCTGAATCCTGGTTTTCCCACAGCTATAAAACATATCTCAGTTAATGAGTTTTTTTAAGTCAAAGTACTACATGGTTCCAGTGTCAATCAGTGCTATTGTGCAACTGGAGATTTAAGGGCTTATTCAGTATAAAAGTGCGGGAAGCAAAGGTTGGTTCCCATAGCAACCTGTCACAATCCATTTTGTTCTGGACTGGCTGCAGTTAAGTATATTCTGATTGGATGCTGTGGATTGTTCTTTGCACTATACATACTGTTGTGCATTATGTATAGTTCTCTCTCTTATTTACTTACTGTAGGCAGAGGTCCACAGTAGTTTGTTTAGCCAATAATCCACACTCTTATGTAACAAGCAGTAGTGAGCCATATTAACCTGATAAATATAAAAAACAATATGAGTTAACATGAACATTTGCATTACATAATATCCAAGAAAGCATATGCAGTGTTAAATATTCTATCATTTGCATAATGAAATACTAACATAAAACCGTATCTAAACCCCAAATCAAAAATTGTATATATTGCAGTTTACCAGTCCTTAGATGTGGTGGCTGCATTAGATTTTTTCAAGCTTATTCTCTCCTAGTGATCATGCTAGTAACACAGTTTTAGGGGACAATGCTTAATCATCAAGCTGAGTCTGTGGAGGAACAGTAATACCTAGTCACCTAGGGCTATAAAATACAAGAGGGTGTGTAGTTTAGTTTATAGGGGAATTACTATTTGTTTCTTGTTTACATTAAAGAAGTGGAAAATGAGCAAAGATACAAGATCATCTTGTAATTTTTAGTACTGTAGAGCAGTGGCTGACTGGCAACTTTTAGCCCAGGGGGCAAGTACAACCCAGAGGCCCATGGTGCAGCAACTTGGCCCCCCTCCCGCTCTGCTGTGGGAGGTTAGTGGGAGGGGCTGGACAGTGTCAGTGTTCTATAATTTTTCTCAAGCTGTATGGTACACTAGCACATAGTGAACCATTTTACACAAGTATGTGACTCATACTGCTACCCCCAATTAGGAACTCATTCAAAATGGATCATGGTGCAAAATTGTTTCTGAGAGTATTCTTTATTTTTAGAATACCTATAATATCTTTAGAGTAAACAAAGTAGCACTGACATTATAAAGCAGGCACACAGAGGTGCCAGATCCTACCTTCAGAAAGCCACACCACTCCGTAATGCTGTAGCCCTGAGATATGTGGAGGGTTTGTACAGTGCTACATTGTCAGTTGTTTGGGTTATATGGGCATTTCAGGAGCATATTGGAATTTATGGTGAGTTCACATGGTGCACTTATCCAGGAGTTTGAGTTGTATAGGGAGCTCTAGCAGCATAAGGGGCATAATGGGGAGGTGGTCTTTGCTGGAAAGCTACCTGAAATACCTGCAGTTTTGTTTCAGAATTTCTTGGAGTTTAAAGATTTTATGAAATCAATCTGTGATTTTGAAGTTAACGTTACATGTCTTTGTGCTTTATAGATTCAAGTATTGCATTTAGGTACTGAAACGCAAATATCAAGGTTAGCAATGAGGTTTTGGCTCATATGTGTGTCCAGTTTAAATATGTTCACTTATGCAGCATGATTGTAAAATGCACATTTGTTTTTTGCAGCATCCTTTGTGTAAAAAAAAAAAAAAAAATCTATCTATCTATCTATCTATCTATCTAATTATTTACATTTTCTAACACATAAGTCTGTTCTGCGTACAACATTATAAAAATCCTTGTGTAAAAAAAAAAAAAAAAATCTATCTATCTATCTATCTATCTATCTAATTATTTACATTTTCTAACACATAAGTCTGTTCTGCGTACAACATTATAAAAAGGCATAATAACATCCTCCCACTGACCTTCATGTCACTGCGGTTTCCTGTATTCATGCGGAGGTGGGCAGGAGGAACCACTGATCACTGTGGGGGACCCAGGAGATGGAGAATATAAGTATTTATATTCTTCTTTACAGGAAGTTGTTGTATTTGAAGTTGGTGACAGGGTCACTGTAAAGGTCCTTGCTTAAGCACTTTCTTACAAATTAGTACTTTGCTACGGTTGGCAGCCTATTCCAATAATTGGGCTGCCTTACCGCAGTGCACTAGAATACACTTTGCAGAACCTTTGCCATGTCGCATCGCAGAAGTGGGAATGGGGGCTTAGGGTAGTAGTAGTTTTGTACAAATGTGTTCTCTTTTCCCACATGCTACAAGTCTTCTTTCTTTTGGAGGAAAAAGTGGCTGCAGCAGACCAATGTTACTATGAGGATAAGCATACACTTGTGGAACACTGCACCATTATTTATACCATTTATTTCCATAAATAGTTCAGGATGGGAAAAACAAAGCCTCATGCCATAATGCATCTCATCTGTGAACTAAGAATTCAAACGTTATTGAGGGGAACATACTACTCAGCCATAATATAGCATTATAAGAATTGCCTAGTGTAATAAATCTTATATTCTAGCTATATTGTTTAGCGGCCCCAGATGACACTGTACAGAATCAGGAGAGATTGTTAGTGTAAATATATAGTGCTTTCCATGGCAACTAAAATAAGATAGACAGTCTATGATGGTTTACAGCAGAAGTATAACAAGAGTACAGCCTCTGTAGCTTTTGCCCCATGCATGCTGTCATTCCAGTCCTGCACAGCATCCATCAGTTAGATCCTTATTCCAGGTAGAGCAGATCTTTTTAACTCGTTACAGGTCCATCTGGTAGGTTTCCTGGTGGGACTGAACAAAGTGAAGATAATGTACAGAAAGGTGAACTGTAATTTGTTCCACGGGGAAGAATGAATAATTGAACATGTACTTCTAATTACCACCATTCTTTTGCCAGTATTTTCTCTGCTCGTTATCTGGTCTTTGCCATTAGTTGTTCCTAAAATAATTGTTGAGGAAGAACTCAGAAAAAAAGTTATGAGCATTATGATATAAAGAGCAAAGTCATACAAAGAAACAAGTAAAAAGACTTATAAATATTTAATTAGCTTTCTTCTAAGCACGATCTCTGCCTAAATTGGCCTCAGTGCAGCAGTAGAATCTGCAATCCATCCTGTGGGGTGTTTCTCTGTCTTGGTATATGCACACAGATATAAAACGTGTTGTTAGGTGGCTAATCTATGTAGGTAGCTAAACTGGTATGAACTAGGGGAAATCGCTCCTGTAAGGCAATGGCCGTTTTCCATAGGAAAAACATATAAGGCTCAATTCACTAAGCTGTAACGATCATTATTTGCCATAATGGTCTGTTATCATTAATGATAATTAGAAAGAGCATTCATTTGTTTGAAGATTATGATTGCTATGGAACTTACACATGTATTTTAGTAAACTGTCTTTTGTATGCGTAGTACTGAATCACATAATAAATGCTGTTGGTTTGGCAGTACGGAAAATACATAAATGGAGAATGAGAGCTCCAAGTCTTGCAGAGCGGGTTAGAGTAGCAAGCTTGAGTGAAGCCTGGCGTACAGGCCAGGGGACTCGGAAACAAGAAGTCTGTGCATTATCGGGGAGGCACTAGAGGCACAGGATCTAAGAAGGGCCAGGTCTTCCACAGAGCCTCTAATTGTGAGGATGACTGGCTGCTGGACTCCTTCAAGGTTGCGGCCCCCTAGCGCACCCGCACAGACTCAGGAAACTGGTTGCAGCACCAAGGCTCGACACAAAGGCAGACATGGGCAAGGCCTGTACACAAACAGCAAAACAGGATACAGAGGGAGCAGGAGACCAAACAACAGTGGAAGGGAACACAAGGAGTCAACAGAGAGACGACAAAACACGGCTATCCGGAGATAACAGAGGAGCAAGGCTGCAAGGACAAACAGCCACACAGGAGAAAGACCAAATCACAAGTAAGCAGGATCTCACAGGGAGCACAAAGGAATCACAGGAGACAAAAGAGACAAGGCAGGTAAATAGCAATCCACAGGGATCCAAGGCAAATAGTACACAGGGGGTCCGGTCAAGTGTAATGACACGTTGCTCAAACAGCGGGCAACAGGTGAGCTGAACATTTAACACAGAGGTTCAGCGTGGATTGGCAGGAAGCCAAGCACATGGGACAGGAGGCAAAACCTGGTGCCGGATCATGACACAGGGAAGTGTGACAGTTACTCTTACAAATAAAGAAGTATGATAAGGGATGATATCAGCAAACATGGGGATGTCAAGCACACTCAAAATGGATGATTTTAAACTGGATGGGGGAATCTGATGGTGCCAGTGGTAGGTGTGCAAGCTCCTGTAGCAGGCCGAGGTGTCCAGTGTGGTACTAGGAGACAACAGAAAAGCAACAAAGAAGCGCCACAACCTAACGCATTTATTGGCGATAAGAACTAGATTAATAAAGGAGTGTTGCAAAACAGTGACTCTGGTGAGAAAACTGCAAAACAGTACAACCAGTGCCCTGATCATGTACCACTGTCCACAACTGAGCTAACTGAAGTGAAGTACAGTGGTACATGATCAGGGCACTGGTTGTACTGTTTTGTAGTTTTCTCACCAGAGTCACTGTTTTGTTGTGGCGCTCCTTTGTTGCTTTTCTGTTGTCTCATAAGGGATGATAGCTCACTGTCGCAGATTCCACAAATGTATATATGTCCAAGTACTAGTCTATTGGTCTGGTGTTTGATGGCTAACTGAAGTGTAGCGTCCAAGAAAAAAAAAAAAGGATCTGTCATATGACCATATCCAATTAGTCACAGCCAAGCATTGTTTGGCAATCTAGCTGCTAGGTCATGTCCATTTTCCCCCCACATATTCCATATTAAGTATGTTATCTAGAATGGGGTACTCTGCTTACTATGTTAAACTTTAGAAAATGTAAAGCATGCCTATGTTTAAAAGTTTTTTTAATCACAGATATATGCAGAATTAGGTTTGTTAAAAAAAATGATGCATCCAATATTTATGGCTAATGTCTAAGATGGGTAACTAATGTACGACGTCTTAATGTGTTCGGAGGGATACATATCTGATACATTAAGTGTTCACAAAAGGTAATAACATTGCCAGGAATTTTCAGTAACTCTGACTCATATAGATTGTCATTGAGTAGATTTTCCTGCTGTCTCATGAATGTTGATTATGTAATTGAATTGGTATATTCACTGTAACCCCCTTTTGTGGAAACCACTCGCAGAGTCACCCATGTATATCTCACAATCTCAGTTTCAGGTCTAATTTAATTTCCTGGTTTGCCCTCATTCAGGTTTAATGTACCAGAAACCATACTTTGCTCAGCACAAGTTGCTGAATATTATGCTGATTTCTCAGGCCTTCTGTTGTGATCAGGAATATGTAGGCTGAAAATGTGCATTGGTTATCAAAGATTGTGTTGATGTTAATCTGTTAAAAAAAAAAAAAAAATGTGTTCTCTTGACTGATCTTTTAGTACAGTAGTTCTCAACGTGTGTAATCTCAAGACCCACATTTGTGCTTGGTCATTAAGTCACGACCCAGGTCACACTGCAATGGAATGCACGACATTGGGTACCACGCGTTCCGATGTGGGCGTACGAACTGTGAGTGGGAGGTGCATTTGGGGTACCCTTCAAATGAATGGCAGCGCAACACACCTCCCGCACCAGAATGCATGGTAGGTGCAATTGCATGGTACCGTGTGTTATTCGCACTGTACTAGTGTGAATGGGCGCTCAAAAACACTGACATACATACACAACCACAGACACAATCTTACACACAAACATTCTCACACACATACCAAAATTTTATTTTTTATTAAGATCCACCCAGTCTCCCTACCTTCCAAAAACTGGTGTGGATTCTCAGCCTAGGGTCCAGTGTGGGCTGCTGTGCTGTGACGGAGATCCTTCCATACGTGCATTGCTTGTACAGCTTCCTTGTGCACCCTGTAGAGGTGCCGGGAGGCAGAATGTGACGTCACTCCGGTCCAGGCATATCTACAGGACACGTGAGGGAGCTGTAAGCAATGCATGTATGGATGGAGCTCCCTCGTGGCCATACCTCCAGCCCACCCCACCTCAAGCGACACTCAGCGCTGGGCAGCATATTTTGAATGGCCGCTTGGCGAGAGAACTGATTGTGCTGCTCTAGGAGAAGGCTGAGGAGCCTCTCACCTGGAAAAGTGGAAGGCATGTCACGACCCACCAGTTGAGAACCAAGGTTTTAGTATATTGTTCTGAAGGTCCAAGTACACTTTTTATTCCATAGTGTCTAGAATGGTATTACCTACCTTTGTAAAAGTGAACCTTTGCCCATGCAGGGCAAAGCAATAGGTTCGCCTAATTGGCCAGCCATTATGGCTTATCTTCTCCTTCCTGTCACTTCCCGGATGTAATCATGTGTACACATCAAGTCATTCTAGACAGGGCTAAGGATTCTCTCCCCACACCCAAGTGAGATTACTAGGGGCTGGTGATTGGCTGCTTAGACACCAAGTACTACATTGTGAAAGGAAGGGCAGGGAGTCGCATGCTCCCACATCCAAAAGTATCTAGAAATTCACATGCCTTGGGTTTAAAACCAAGAGAATGAGTATAGGCAGTAGGCAGGCTGGCAATTAAGTGAGCCTCTTGCTTTGCCATTCATGAGCAACGCGCAGGTTCTTTTGAAAGTATGTTCTCTTTTCTAAAAGTCTGTTTCCTAAGACCCCCTACTGTGGTTCACCATATCCCAAGTACGCCTGGACATACGCACATTTTTACTAATACCCATAGCTAGGGCTATGTTTGCCTTGTTTTCCAAACTATCCTTATATGTTTGAAATAGTTAAAGAAGAACTGCGGGCAAATAAAAACAACTTGCCCAAGCAGTGGGGCTACCCCTGCACTCCTAGGGTTAAGTCCCTCCGAGCTGCTAGACCAGTCCCTGCAGCCTCTTTTCCCCCTGGGCTGACTGTCGCATCTTATGCAGGTCTATTGATTTGCACTAGACGTGAGGACTCTGAGAGACATTCCATAGCCGGAGTAGAGGGGGGAGCGCAGGATGGAGGATCAGGTGAGTAATACAGCTTTATTGGAGCCTCCTAGGCAAAACAAGCACTTAACATTTGCAGTGCAGGGATAGTTCTTTATTTACATAGTTCTTTATTTATTTACTTACAAGGGTAAGTTCTTTATTTGCCTCGAGTTCTTCATAAAGAACATAGGTAGAAATATGGACACCGGCACTCCAAATGGCAAATCAGATACGTCTACTTACTGACGTACATGCAGCATAGCATGCATGTACGTCAATAAATAGACGTAACTGATTTGCCATTTGGAGTGCCGGTGTCCATATTTCTACCTATATATAGAGACGGTGGCCATCCGTCAATGGCCGTAGCACCCACTTAATGTTTTTGGAACAGCGGTTCTGAGTGCGATGGGCATATGGACTGTATCCTTCTTAAAGAACATACACACTTTTGTTTATGGGCTACATTTACAGTCACACCAAAGTGTGAGCGTTACAGGGTCTATAGTAACACACACTAATTTGTGCGAATGGAATGGTCCCTGAAGGCCTGATCACACGTGTCCATGTTCATGCAGCAAAACTCGTTCATTGTGTGTGTAAGGTCATTTTGGAAGCATTCTTTTTGAAGAACACAGTATTATCCTGTTAATTTTTTATATCCAGTTTCCACTTTTGTTTTCTTATTACAGAATGAAGTCAGAAGAGGTCACTGATCTCCAAAACAAGCTAGGAAAAATGGAATATAATAATGAAAGCATTACATTGAGGTAGACTTTATGTGTTTCATGTAATAAGCAATCCTGATTGTGCCAACAGACATTCACAGATATTAATGTTAAAGATCTCTCACACTGTGCCCTGGATGCCTGGATCTGCTATATGGATAAATATACTCCAGTGGCCAACGAGTGACAGCACGGGTCATGAAGATCCTTAATATGATGTGATTCTAATAGCCATCTAGGTCATTGTGAATGTGAGTGACCACACATGCAAGTGTGCGTGACTGCAAAATGTTTACAACATGCCACTGGAAAACCTCAATATACTGCAATAGATGTTGCTACACATTTTCAGCAGATTTTGCTGCATATCCAGTTATCTCTAGTAATAACTGTGGCCCAAGGGAGCAACTTAAAGCTGAACTCTGGACAGGTAAAAAAAAACAAAAAAAAACAGCAATTCATAAAGTTGGGTCGTCAACAAAGAATTAAAGCTGAACTCCAGCATTACCTTCAGTCTTGCACAGTTGTACAGGCACCTCTTCTGCACTGTAATTGCTTCCTCTCCTTTCATTGCACACTGAGAGCAGTACATTTACTAATGTATTCCTCAGACCCAAACTCAGCATATTGCTGGCTACTGCCCACTATATAATGACAGCACACAGCTGCACTGCAGCCAGCAAGGATTCTGAAAATATTGTCAAGATCCACCCAACCCAGCTATTTGAGTGACAGCTGGCTCTGCCTCTCTAGAGTCAGCTGAGCCCACCTCCTCCCCTGTCTGTCCCTCCAGTGAGCTCTGGGGAAATAGGGAGGGGAGGAGGGAATCCCTGCTGGAGCAGTGACCGACAGTCACTTTCTGTAGGGAGAAGCCTGTGAGCTGAGTGATCAGTGGTCCTGGATCCCCCAGCTCTCTGTATATATAAAGCAGGCATATGACAACTGCAGTGTTACACGCTGGTGCTAAGTATTTGAAAGAGTTTGTATAGTTTGAATTAATTGACATGTAATACTACATCATGACCACTAGATGGAGCTGAGCAGCATAGGAAATACAATGGAATACTTTTTTTCTATGCTCCTCAGTTCCATCTGCTGGCCAAAATGTAGTATTACATGACAATACATTCATATTGGAAATAATATATAAAGTGCATTCATTTTTTGGCATTATTTGCCCAAAAAGAACATTCACAGGTATTTATTGTTGTTTGTAAATAGACCCCATAATATAAACGGGGCCCAAAGTCTTTTCATTGGGATACAGAAAGCAAAAAAGGACATTATTGTAGAATAAGAAGGATTAGAACTCCAGTCAAGTTTTGCTGTTTGAATCCCCGGCAGGGAAATTGTTTTACTTTCTGTCCCAGTGACAGCTGATTAGGATAGGGAGTCGGGGGAAATCTCCTGAGTGTTGGCTCAGACAACAGTTAAACCCTAACACTGGTTCCAACCCTTTCAAGCAATCCAGAATTTAATGGCTTGAGTTACACTTTAAAGCGAATATTGTACTGTGCTTGTGTCATCAGCATTCTATTACCTGTTTTAGCTAGTATCTGAATGATACATTTTTCTAATGAAACATACTTCTTTAGTACTTCTGCTTCTTAGGTATTCTACCATGAACACTATGCAAACACTTATTTGGAAACCTGTTATTTCTTGGTTACATGGCTGTGGTGTTGTTATACTTCTCAGGCTTACAAAAGAACTGAAGGAGAAAGAAGATTCTGTGACATACCTTCAACAGAAGTGCCAGCAGTTACAGGAAGAGATCACCGAAATGGGAAACACAGAAGACAATCACAGAAGGAGAACTCAGCGTTTAGACAGTGAACTGGAAACAACGAATGAAGTTTTAAAGCAAACAGAGCAAGACCTTGCTCACTTGCAACAAGAAAGGTGCTCACTTGTCTGCACTGATGTTCATGTATAGCTTAAAGCAGAACTTCGGACAAATTCAATCTTATCCCTTGCAGTGTGGCTACCCCTTCACTGCAAGGGTTAAGTGCTCCTTTTGTCTAGGGAGCTAATAAAAAAAGTTATTTACACCTGAACCACCCGAACTTCTACACCGCTTCCTCCAACCTGTCTCCTCCTCCGCTGATGGGATGCCCCTTGGCGTCCTCATGCTTTATACACTGTGTATAGAACGTGATGAGTTACTAGATCTTAGACCGCAGGAGTAGGGTAGGAGTGAGGTTGAAGGGACCCGCCTAAGAGCAGGAATCGTAGATCGGGTAAGTATAACTTTGTTGTTTTTTTTAAGCTCCCTAGACAAAATGAGCACTTGACCCTTGCAGTGCAGGGGTTTGATATACCTGGAGTAATGCTTTAAAGTGTATTTCTAATTTCTCAGGCAAACTTGAGAAAGCCCCCACTATATATTTGTTACTTGTTCCTATTCACACAGCGTATTCTAAAAAAATTTTTTTTATATATATTTCATTCCTTTTAGATATCTGAATTTAGCAGGCCTTTGTAAGTTTCTCTCTACATTTCAGTAAGAGGAAGCTCTGTCTGTCCTAATAGAAGTACTAAGGACAGACTGATCCCCCTCATTAACATACAATGAAATAAGTAAATAGAAAAAAAGAGGGACAGCGCCCACTCCTAGTGTAATAACGTTTTCTATTAAATAGAGTACAATGAAAAAACTACTCACAATTTGGATGAGCAAATAGCATGCGGTTGTCAAAGGAGACTAGAAAGCTATCTGGTCTCCTTTGATAACCGCATGCTATTTGCTCATCCAAATTGTGAGTAGTTTTTTGTATAATCATTGTACTCCATTTAATAAAAAACGTTATTACGCTCGGAGTGGGCGCTGTCCCTCTTTTTTTCTATTTACATGTTTTGTGAGAATGCTTCCTTTTGGCCTGGTGGTGGTGAGGACGGCAGGTTCCTCCCTTTACGTTGATGTGAAGATATACTTCTCTATTGGGCGCTGTGTTGCACAATATTACACAATGAAATAAGCCAAGCTTCTGGAACTTTAACCCTTTGTTAGGACAGACAGTGTTCAGATCTAGTTTATAACTGATCATGAAAACTGCCAGCACAGTACAGACAGGGTTAATTATGGTAAACATTACTCTCCCCACCCCCGTGCATTCCAGAGGAAAATGTAGTACAGAGAACAGCTTTTCTTTCAGAATTGAGCATGTTTTATGCAAGCAGTATTTTTTTTCCATTATTTATGCTTTGTGAATGAGAAAGGTAACAAATATAAAATTTGTGTTATCCCAATTTAGCTGCAAACGTGGAAATACTCTTTAAGCCATGGTACTTTCACATTGTGTCCATCTCCAGTAAGCATTACTCCACACACAGCACAATTTTAACATTGTTTCTGATTAAATCAGAATTTCCTAAGACGTGCCACAGGCTCATCATCTATGTAACTTTCTCATCGAGTATGTGGTCGTTTTTCAGTTTCTGTAGCAACGTTTTTTACCTGTAAAATAGTGGGCTTGGTGGTTGTGGTATGTCATCACATTCAAGAACTGATGAACTTAAAGCAGAAATAAAAATACAATATGATTCTTTGGTTATATGTGGGTTACTGTGCACACGGAAGGATAAAGAAGCAGCAGCTTCTTTATCCTTCCGGTTAGGAAGGATATATAGATTTATATTCAAAGCAACAGCTGCTGTGCTGTGTGTGAAAAAAAATATAACAAACTGTTAAACAAAAAACAAATATTTTATATATATATATATATATATATAAAACAAAGCAAATTGTATGTTATGTTTTTGGTTTTTTTTAATTGTAGTTTTAATTGCATTAAAATAAAATGCCCCAAACCTGCGTTCAGAGAGAAGCTTACTGGTATTATTTATGTGCTTACACATGTAAAAGCATGCGTATGCACATAAATTCATTCTAGCGGCTAGAATAAATGGATATTTTAGCCAGTAGAATTAGCTTACGTGCATACGCCTCTGAACATCATATGTATGTAAACGTGTGTATTTGCACATCAGAACACACATTTTTTTACAGAGGATTTTTCTGCCTGCTTCTGGCACAAAGATCCAGTGCAGGTGGGAGTATTTTAATACCCCTACGTTCTATCTGCTGTGTCTTTCTGTGCTAAAAGTGTATCTAAACCCAAGACCAAAAATGTTATGTATCAGAGCTTACATTCCTGAAAAGAGAAATAAAGTTAAACCTTTTTTTAACTTTACTTTTCTTTTGGGTCAAAGAAGTACATTTACTAATGTATTCCTGTGGCCCAAAGTCAGCAGATAGCGGGATTGCGCCTATTTCATGCCGACAGCTCAGAGCTGTGCTGTAGCCAGGAAGGATCCTGATCCTGATCCTGACACTATTGACAGCTGGTTCTGCCTCTCTAGAGCCAAAGCCAGCTGTGCCCACCCTCTCCCCTGTATGTCCCTTCAATGAGCGCTGGAGGAACAGAGAGAGAGGGGGAAGGGGGTATCTCTGTGGGAAGCAGTGACTGACAGTCACTGCTCTTTGCAGGGGGAAGCCATGAGCTGAGCAATTAGCCGTTACATGATCACTCAGCTCTCCTTATATAGAGCCGGTGTGTGACAGCTGCAGTGTCCCATGCCGCCTTTAAGTATTGGAAATTGTATATTTTACTCTCTCAATACTTCTCCTTTAAAAAAGGTGGCTGCATTCGTTTTCTTTTCCCATTATTTTCATTAGGTGATCCTGCCAGTAACACACTTTGGTAACTATAAAGATATAAATGGCACGAGGCTATCAAAAGTGAAGGGAGATAAGGCCGTAGGGTCTTGATAAGGCTTGGGGGTATAGTGGGAGTACAGAGCAGTGAAGGAGGAGGTTGGAGAACCCTGCTGTGGGTACTTGCCTTGCTGGAGTGCAGCGTGGTTTGTGCATTCTCTCAAACCACACATCAGTGTCAATGGAGATGTTTTTACAACATTAAAGTTAGACTAGAATAGAAAATAATGGAAATTGTTTAATGTGTGTTAAGAACTTTCTGCATTGCAGATAGTTGCCAGCCAGATTCAGACTTTCAAATGACAACTAGGATCTGTAAATCTGACTTGAAGGTTATGGGAAACATGTCTGCCTTTTTATTTAAAGTGAACCTGTCTTGAAAAAAAAATATGGGGCGGCAATTTATAACCTACTTCTGAAAATGTTCTCTTTCTGACTCTGTCTGTTCTGGTGGCTTTCATACTTGCTGAGCGAATGACCTGAAATAAAAACTCAGATCAGGTCAGAGGTTCCTATAAGCATACTTGTTCTGGGCCAGTGACTCAAATAATTGAATCTAGATGGCCAGCGTTGACAGTCGGGCAACAAGCATTTTCAAAAGGATGAGCCAGTAATGGCAGCCTCTGTGTTTCTCTAATGACGGATATACTTTAAGACATGTTTCGGAATAGGTCCAGGGTCTGTTATCTAACTTGTCTACCCAATCATAAGCTAATACGTTTGAACTCTCTAAAGATGTCATGCGGCTGATCTGATCATAAACAGACGTGAAGTCTCACAGCAGAGATAATCATGAAATCCCTAATCCTGATGATGCCAAACTGCTTCCAGCGCTGTGCTACCCATTTTCCTGCATCAGCTGGCAGTGTGTGTGCTCATTTTATACATTTATTGCAGGACTTATTGACTTACAGTTATATAACTTGTTATTTTTAACATTTCTTTCAGGGAATTGCAAATGATTTCATATCAGAATAGAATCGAGCAGCTTCAGGAAACCCTGAAAAAGAGAATGCAGTCTGATGACAGCTGGGAGACAAAGGTACACGCAGAGCGCCTATGGGTGTGTTCGTATTGATGGATAGCAGCTTTTCAGTAGGTCTTTGATATGGCACATGTTCCAGCATGCTCTTCTTATCTGATGACATAATATGTGAAACAAAGCTCTGCAGTATCCTTTCTGATAAACAAATACACATTGCTGTTGGCATTGTGAAAAATCTACAGCCACTCCTGATCAAGGGGCCATTTTATACAGTAACGAAGTTGAAGATGAAAGCCCAATACTGAACCTCAACTGGGAAATATAATTGTCTCTTATTGTTAAAGCTCAATGACAGACTGCATATGCATAAATATCTGGGAGTGTTACATGAAAACTGTGTTTTCATGTTTGCCTGGTGTTTATCATATATAGATGTTTTGCACATAATCTGCAGTCCACATTTATGCGTCAGTAAATAGTAGTGTAACTTTGCAGGGCTTTTGGGTCCAGTTACTATTCTCTTTACCAAATAGTTGTAGCAAGGGCCGGCTGCTGTGCCCTGTTTCACAAGCCAGTTATATAGTTTATTGCAAATGAAAGAATCTGAACCCAAAAATGAATTAGGCAGAAAAATGTCATACATACACTTACATTCTGCTGTATAATGTTTTTCTTGATTAAAGTCTTCCCATTGCAAGAACTGCCTTGCTGCCTTGTCTTGGATGTCATTGGTTCAGTTTCCACTATAGACACCATCTGCTTGGAGTTTGCATGCTCTCCCTGTGTTTGAGTGGCTTTTCTCTAGGTAACCTGTTTTCTTCTCACAATACAAAGCCTGCTGAGACATGAATTGGCTTCCTCCAAATTGAACCCCATTTTGTTTAGTTGTGTGAATAATGGATGGGGATCAGGTACAGTGAGCACTAAATCGTTTCATGTACTGCAAACTAAAGTGCACAAAACAAAACCATTACTAACAGATAGGCTTCTATGGCAGAAGAGACTACCGTGTTTCCCCGAAAATAAGACACTGTCTTATATTTTTTTTCCCCAAAAAAAACACAGTAGGTCTTATTTTCAGGGGATGTCTTATTTTTTTTAATGTGCAACAAAATGTACAACACTTCAAAGTTTTTCATGTACAACAATCCAAAGTTTTTAATGTACAACAATCCAAAGTTTTTAATGTACAACAATCCAAATCTTGCTACACTCCAACAGACCCCTTGCTGGCTGCTTGGATGCATGTACATGTGCGCCCCCTACTGCCGAACTAGGTCTTATTTTCGGGGTAGGTCTTATATTACTGAAATCCTTGAAGATAGGGATAGGTCTTATTTTCGGGGTAGGTCTTACTTTCGGGGAAACACGGTATGTATGTCTCTTCTGTAATGAAAGCTGCTCGCTCGCCTGCCAGCAATATTTTGTAATAATGTACAGTGAGCCACGCATACGCAACTCAGTGTACATTCTCAGCATGCGGACAGTAGTTAGTTCATGCCAGCCTGGCCAATCACGATAGCTGAAAAAGGAGTCCCCTTTGCTGGTAATCTGCCAAAAAATACAAATACGAGACTTCCGGTTCCGTCGCCTAATGGAGTAGAAGTGTGCTCCTGAGCTCCGTCTAGCCTTCCCGTGGAACTGGTTGTTAAAACCGCATAAGGCTCATATCGGAACCCTAACTTAACTCCTGGACGTACAACATCGTGGCATGGATCGCTACCTAGCCAAATCGGGATCCGTCCGGCGATCACTACACCTGGCGGGGAACACTGACGGCGCCTCAGAAATGGCGGACGCAGACGATCACTCGGATGCCGGTAACGAGCACTCGATCACCACGCACAATATCACATATCCACCTGACCCCATAGACTACCACAAAATAGCATCAGAGGTGGCCTCTTACCTTAAAGCGGACATTGCGGCTGTTATTGCCTCCTCCATACAGCAACATCTAGGCCCTCTGAATGCGGCCCTGGAGACTCAGACCACCAAACTGCAGGCTATGGAGCTGCGAGTCAGTGATCTAGAAGATCGATCCGCGGCCGATCATAGAGCGCACAACAACTCGGCCAAGACGATCCAGTACCTAATGGAAAAGGTAGATGACCTGGAAAACAGGGCACGCAGGAATAATCTGAGAGTAATCGGCGTCCCTGAAGCCATAAAACCGGCAGAACTACAGCGTTACTGTGCAGCCACTATACCTCAGGCTCTGGGCCTATCACACGCATGCAAAGTTGAAAGGGCACATAGGCTGGGGCCCCTGAAAGATGATGACACAGCGCGGCCCAGACCTGTGATAGTGAAATACCTTGACTATTCGGATAAACAAAATCTGCTGCAAAACTATCGTGTTCAGCGCAACTTGGTGGTCGGCGGCTGTAAACTACTTCTATTTGCAGACTATTCTGCGGAGCTATCGAAACTGCGGAAAACATTCCGGGAAGTCTGCCAAATCCTTACTCAGAAGAAGATAAGATTCTGTCTGGCTTACCCAGCCACGTTACGCATTGTGCGCCCGGACGGGCAAACAATGCAGTTCACCTCAGCGGCTCGGGCCCACGAATACGTGGAATCCTACAGAGTGCAGACATCGCCAAGCAAAAGCCCTCCGAGGAAGAAGAAAGCCTGAACACTTCCCTCAGCAGCTCTGATTCACTGGGGTCATTACTGGACTCTTGGATTGTACAACACATGAAACTTAACCTGCGGATGGTTGTGAGTATACGACACATATGTTCCACTCATATTTTTCTGCCAAAAGCTATGCCTGCATAATGGCTAGACGGATTCAGTAAACCTTTTGTTTCGGTTAATTCAGGTTGCACTGGTCAGATAGACTGATCTATCACCACTAGTTACCTATGTTTTTCCACACTTCCATTGGGAAAAAAGGAAGCCAGCACCTGTTGTGTTTGCTTGCATTTGTTTCGGTGTTACACCTGCACTGGAATACTGCATTACTGTATTCCATCATCAGGATGACCCGATTTTTGAGTTGTCATTTCTATTCAGTTTGGTCAATTTTTGTTGTTCTGAAGATATTCTGTGACAGATTCACCGACTCGTCGGTTCCTTTTTATGACATCTCCTCCTTCCTCATTGGTCGCGCTAGAGCAAGACATTCCTTCCTGAGATGTGGCCGGTTAGCTGGGACACCGGACCACTCCCTCCTCCGCTTCTACTTTATTGAATATCACCATGTTTTACTTTACACATTCTGGATATGGGAACACCATTGAATATTATATCCTGGAATGTCAAGGGACTTAAGTCTCCTCATAAACTAAGGCAAGTTATACGACATTTGAAAAGTTTGCGTGTTGACATTGCAATGCTACAGGAAACACATCTTCAATCCGCGGACATCCCTCGCATGCGACAATCCTGGGTGGGCTCGGTACTTGGAGCTCCGGCCTCTGGAAAATCTGCTGGGGTCGTCATCCTCATACACAAGGCCCTGTCCTATACTCTCCTATCACAACAACACGATGAACAGACCGGTCGCTGGTCTCATATCACCCTACAAATTGGCTCCAAGGTCTTGGATTTATGGAACATATATGCCCCAAATAATGACAACCTACCTTTCTTCCAGAGTCTACTAGCAAACATACCATTCCCTGCTAAACCTAGATGCCAAATTGCTCTCTAAGATACTTGCTGATCGCTTGGCTTTGGTACTCCCAGGTCTCATTTCGTCTAATCAATCTGGTTTTGTAATGGGAAGATCCGCTGTTACAAATGTACGAAAAATTATCTCTGCTCTTGAAATGTCTAGGCTTACACCGTCTTCCCCGCGTCCTATGACCCTTTTGGCTTTAGACGTGGAGAAGGCCTTTGATAGAGTTAATTGGTCATGGCTGTCTTTGGTAATGTCTCGTATGGGATTTTCTGCAACATTTATTGATTATATATGTACTGTATATACTACCCCAATGGCACAGATTTACCTCTCCACTGCTCTCTCCTCCTCTTTTCAATTACATAGGGGCACACGTCAGGGATGCCCACTATCGCCTCTATTGTTCAATATAGCCATCAAACCGCTGTCACGAACATTGGCGGACTCCCCTATTTTCCAGGGAATTAGGATTGGTTCTTCCGTACTTAAAATAGCCTTATTTGCGGATGATATTGTCCTTTTTATCACTGACCCACAAACATATATTCCCACCATTTTAAGTCACATAGAATTATTTGGCACATTCTCAGGCTTCAAAATAAATTTAGACAAAAGCGAATTACTTCCTTTAACACATATCTCCGCCTTTACTTCCCCTACTTGGTCAGGAAATAGCACCATCCAGGTCAAACCCCATAGCATCACATACCTGGGTATTGTTATCCCTCGATCCAGTACTACCATATATTCGAATAACTATACCCCGCTGATCCATAAGATTATACATGAACTACAGGGGTGGCGTAATTTACCATTATCCACACTTGGCAGGTGCCATCTAATACGTATGGTCAGCTTCGCTAGACTACTATACCCCATGCAGACCATCCCCATGCTGCTTAAACACAAGGATGTTCAATCCGTGTATAGTGCATTCTCCAAATTTATCTGGAAAGGAAAAAGACCTAGAATTGCCCTACGTAAGATGCAACAACCTGTGAATCAACTAGGAGCCAATCTTCCAAACCTAAGACTATATAATTTAGCTAGCAATTTTAGACATGTGAGAGACTGGATACATGATACGTCCTTCTGCACAAACACTCAGCTGGAAAGACAATGGGTGGCTCCGTGGTCGTTGATCGGCATCCTGAATACTCCTCTAAGACAACTGCCCACCACCATTAAATCCAATATTATATTCAGGGACACTATCCTCACGTGGAGGGAAATAAGAAAATTATTGCATATCCCGGGAGTTGTATCTCCCCTATTCCCGATCACGACATCTCCAGCTTTTCCTGTGGGCCGGGAATCTGCTCCGTACCGCATATGGCAAGCTAAGGGTATAAACACCATCCAAGCTTTGTTCAATACCCGGCTTTAACATGACCCGGCTTGTCATGTAAAAGTTTCTTAGATATACAAAGAGAATATGGTATCCCACCCACCCATTACCTACAATACGCCCAAATACGCAATTTTATAATGCAACAGTGTACACCTCCATGGGGTGAAGTGATGCATTCCTCCCTGTCTCCCCTCCTCTCTAATCCCTCGACTAAAATGTCTCTGTCATACATAAGACACTATTTACAAGATACATTATCGTCCTCTGCGGCAGCGATGCCAACTAGCGTCCACAAGTGGGCCACTCTGCTTCTCTCTCCACCAGAAGAGACCTTTGACCTCATACTGAATGGTTGGCGTCGCCTCCGCAGAGTGATGATTTGTGAATCATGGAGGGAAATGCAATTCAAGATCATCCATAGAGCCTCTTATGCCTTTGACCTGAATATTCGAAATCCCCCCCCCCCCCCCCCCCCCCCCGCAAAGCAGACCCACAA
>NW_017306531.1:1245837-1254370 GCF_000935625.1 Nanorana parkeri
ACGAAACCCCCCCCCCCCCCCCGATTGGCTAACAAGTTGCCCGAAATGCCACCTCCCATCACCTGACCTTACCCACTTAATATGGAATTGCCCTGTCATCCAAACCTTCTGGACTAATGCGATTCAATACATAAACTCCTGCTCCGGTAGACACCGAGCGATAACCCCAGACATATGTCTTTTCCATGCCCCAATAGCAGACTCACCATCATCCCCCTCCTTATCGAGGTGGGAGCATTTTGGTATACTTGCCGCAAAGAAAGCTATTCTGACTAACTGGCTGTTACCAACAGCTCCTACTACCGCCACAATGATAACGCTCCTTCATCGCCTCATGTAAATGGACAAATTAGACACCATCTCCGGTCTTCGTAAAGTAGATCGTTTTTTTAACACCTGGTCCTCTTTTGTGATATTGGAACTAACTCTGGATCAGCTCAAATCCCTTATGATCATGTTCCAATTCTCAAAATGGTATTTAGAAGCGAAAATTGCTGGCAAATTAGGAGACTTAGATGTTCTATGACACTTCCCTTTCCCTCCCCGGAAAACTGTCTTGCTCTTAGTACACCCTTGATATCCCTATCACCAATATCTTATATAGCATATCTCCAATTCGATATCGTGCGACATCACATATACAAATTTCAACTTCTCTTCTGGCTAAATCCTCTCCTTTCTTCAATATATTCTCAACAGCTCAGGGATCTATACACACACACACACGCACACACGCAATAGGTTGGACTTGATGGACATGTGTCTTTATTCAACCTCAAATACTATGTAACTATGTAGCTACAATTAAATCGGAGGGATTGTATTGGAGACAAATTACCAAGACATTTTCTCATCCATGCTCACATAAATGGTTTCATTTATGTATGGTTTCATTTATGTATAGTTTTCCTGTAGTGCATATGTAAACGCCATTTCTGTGACTACTAATACGGTTGTAGATGTCTGATGTACTCATGCTTAAATGTCACTTATGTTAATTACCTTCTGTTTCTTTATATAACCTTAATAAAAAATTACATGCATAATAAAAAAAACAATGCAAATACTCTGTGTATACTTGCATATTTTGGAGAAAAACTCTGAGCACCTGCAATGGAGTTTAGTTCTGTATGTAATGAGCAAGATCTCTGTGGCTCTGCCACATCCAAATGAATTAACATTTTCCTACCAGTTTAACAGCAGTTTAAACTTACCTTGTTACCGCTGCGCGCTCCCACGCCGAGAACCTGGAACTGCTCGTGCGGCTGCAAAGGATCTTGGGGCGGGCGCATGCGCAGTTCGGATTCTTGGCCGAAAGACGAGCAGAGAAACAAGGTAAGTCTATGGACATGTGCACCCGCATGCAGACACCGCTGGATCAGAAGTGCCTGCAAGAAGAGAGGAGTCAGCGCTGGATCGGAGAGCTGCCGCACCGCTGTAGGGACAGATGAAAACATCAGGAAAGAAGAAGATCGGATTAAAAGACATCATTTAAGGTAAGTGCTGACATTAACATTTTTTTTTTTTTACTTTTAATGTCATTTTAAGGAGTTTAGATTCTAAGGTCACTATCTCACATGCATACATACACACATACTAAGGACATTTTAGACAGGGGCCAATTGACCTACCAGTATGTCTTTGAAGTGTGGAAGGAAACCGGAGTACCCAGAGGAAACCCACACGAGCACAGAGAGAACATGAAAACGAAATGCAGATAGTGTCCTGGCCAGGAGGCAAACGGAGGACCCCAGTACTGCAAGGAATGGGCAGCATTTGTTTGTTATGTACATATTGTATGTGAATATTATATGCTAATTTATACAGCTAGCAGAAAGATCAACTGTAAGGAAGCTACTTTTGCTACATTGTCTCACTAAATCATAGAACTCTGGGAATTGTTTGTTAAATATTAAATGTATATATGTACAGTAAAAAAAAAAAAAAAACATTACAAAAAAAAAAGGAAAGACTTCAAACCATCATAATTTCCCTTTGTTATAGATGCACTAGGAAAAACTGTTTGGCTTGTTAAGGGTGTGGTGTGTACCTCAAAAACTTAGTGCTCAAGGGCAATTAAGAGACTGCTGTGACCATTGTTTGGGGAAGGCAGATGCCTTCAGAAAACTCTCTAAGAACTCTTGCAAACCTTAACAAAGCCAGAGCATGTTGCTCAAGGTGAGACATTGGTTGTTGACAGCTTTGTCATGAAAGAACTACTGCAAACTAAGCTTGATGTTGCAGACCTCAGTCTCCCGAATTCCTCCTTGAATAAGCTCAGCTCAGTAGAATCCTAAATGGGGGACTGGTCAGCAATTTCAAACACAGGCAGTGTCTGTACTTTAGCATCTGGTGCTTATGTTGACTAAAACTTAGACCTTGTATTTAATTCTATTGCATGCAGTACAAGAATAAATGTATATAATACATGTATGCATGTAAAACATTTCAATAAGTAACCACAGGGCTTGGCGAACAAATTGCCTGGGAGCTAAGTGGCGTAAAAGCCAGATTGAAGGCATTCACACTATGCTATTACTGGTTGGAAAACAGGAGTCGATGATGTAATATGCTCTGCATCATTTTTGTCCAGTCTTTCTTTGCATGCACCTGGCTTTCCATACGGGAATAACACAAATCACACAAGGCAGGATTCATCGGCATGATTCATTGCTTGCTGCGACTTCATATGTATATAGACACCTGCTCCAGAGGACAATAAATGTTCCGGAATTGTATTTATGTTATTATGTTACTCATTGAATCTTTTCTGCAGCACTTACAGAGAACATTGAACCATTCAGTCCAGTCCTTTCCTGGAAATGACGTCAACAATGATGCTGTTGTCAGCTAAACCCAAGACTGTTTATATGTAGACCAAACCAGGAAAATCATATTTTCTGTCAGTTTGCAGAACACATATTTACTTTTAGGGGCTTTTGATAATGTATTTACTGTTAGTTCAGTACCTAGAAATTGAATGTAATTTTAGATTTCCTGTGTTATGTGTACAAAGCCCACATTTTTCTCACAGTATGACAAGCATGTTCTTACTGTGGTGCTAATAATACAAACTACATATTGTGCATAGTGAATGTCTGGCCTGCATTATGTCTGCCTTGCCTTATCAATAGAGAACACACTATTCGATTCTCTAAACACAATCCTGTTTCTCCCTTATTAGAGTCATATGCTGTTTTGTCTGGTATCTTAAAGTTGACCTTTAGCCCCTTTCACTAAAAATCCCATCAGATGATATGAAATAATCTTACATTCAATAGCTAAACAAACATACTTTTATTTTACTTACAATTTCTTTTTTCCACTTCCTGGTCCACTTTGGCACAAATTATGTAATCTGTGCCCAAGCATTGCATCCTGGGAAGGTTACATCTGCAGAGCATTGCTTGGAAATCTCATCTGTAATCTCACAAGATCTAAGGGAAAGCCATTTTCCTCCCCTGAGATGATGTGCATGGTCACATGTCCTAGTCACGTGTCTCGGGGTTTCAGGAAGTAAAGGGAAATATAGCAATCTGCCCTTTGTTACAATGGCCACTGTCAGATGACTGGGGAAGAAAAAAAAAATAAGGTATGCAAAGAATAAAAAGCCTGCAATTATCTAGAAGTATTTGTTTGTAAATTGTCCTGGTACAGCTCCTCTTTAAGTGCTGTTTATGACTTTATTTAGTTAGCTAACAGTCAAATCTACGCAAAGATTTCTTTTTTATTGTTGGGCACTGTTGTTTTCTGCTGCGTACATCTGATATGCTCCAACAGTATTGCTATTGGAAACCTCTAATAGCAGGCTTAAGTTTGTATCTTCAGCCTATCCCAAAAGTCACATCTTACATACTAGATTTCCTGGTTATTTTGTATTAACATTATGAAGAAACTATCATGGTAGCAAGACACGCTCACTCAGCTTTGTAATGGCCATGACAGTTGGGAGCAACAGGGAATTCTGTGAACAGAAGAAGAATCTAAATCAAATCAATATTTGGTGTGACTACCCATTGGCTTCAAACCAGCATCAATTCTTACACTTGCACAAAGTCCGGGGATTTTGTAGGATAAAGGTGCCCATACACCTTACGATTATCGGACGATTTTCATATGCGATCGACTTTTCGGCCAATAATCGTATATGTGTGCATTGCAGTGTCCGACCGACAGTACTGTACAATCGTACATGTTTGAAAACTTTGCTAGATCGTACGATTTTCGCAAGGTTGCTGGCGTTTCCGTCCGTCAAAAGTCGTACGATCTACACTGCGCTTGCGCTAACGAAAATACGGCAAATCGATTACCGCATTTCGTCAAGGTGCTTTTCGTTAATTACGGCTAAATGAATCTTGCGATCATCGGGGCAGGATGGGGCTGCTGTACGAAAATCGTATGACTATTCGATCCTCAGACGAAAAGTTTTGTTCGATAATCGTAAGGTGTATGGGCACCTTTAGAGTCAGGTGTATGATTAACCAATTATACCAAGAAGGTGCTAATGATCATCAATTTTTATATGTACTGTAGGTTGAAACAGTCATTATTTGAAACAGAAACAGCTGTGTAGGAGGCTTAAAACTGGGTAGGGAATAGCCAAACTCTGCTACTAAGGTGAGATTGTAAAAGACAGTTTCATGTCACAGGTCATACACCATGGCAAGACTGAGCACAGCAACAAGACACAGGGTAGCTATACTGCATCACCAAGGTCTCTCCCAGGCAAAGATTTCAAAGCAGACTGAGGTTCAAGATGTGCTGTTCAAGCTCTTTTGAAGAAGCACAAAGAAGCTGGCAACTTTGAAGACCGTAGACGCAGTGGTCGGCCAAGGAAACTTAATGCAGCAGATGAAAGACACATACTGCTTACTTCCCTCTACATCTGAAGATGTCCAGCAGTGCCATCGGACTGGCAGAAACCAGAGGGACCCAGGTATACCCATCTACTGTCTGGCCAAAAGTGGTCTTCATGGAAGTATTGAAGCAAAAAAAGCCATACTTCCGACGGGGAAAACAAGGCTATGTGACTCAACTATGCATGAAAACATAGGAACTGGGGTGCAGAAAAATGGTAGCAGGTGCTCTGGACTGATGAGTCAATATTTAAAATATTTGGCTGTAGCAGAAGGCAGTTTGTTCACCAAAGGGCTTGAGAGCGGTACAATAATGAGTGTCTGCAGGCAACAGTGAAGCATGGTGGAGGTTCCCTGCAAGTCAGGGGCTGCATTTCTGCCAATGGAGTTGGAGATTTGGTCAGGATCAATGGTGTCCTCATTGCTGAGAAATACAAGCAGATACTTATCCATCATGCCTTTCCATCAGGGAGGCATGTGATTGGCCCCAAATTTATTCTGCAGCCGGGCAAAGACCCCAAACATACAGCCAATGTCACTGAGAACTATCTTCCTTGTAAAGAAGAAGATGAGAAAAGAGTCCTGGAACTGATGGTTTGGCCCCCACAGAGCCCTGATTTTAACATCATTGAGTCTGGAATTACATGAAGAGACAGGAGGATTTGAGGCAGCCAACATCCACAGAAGATCTGTGGTTCGTTCTGCAAGATGTTTGTAACAACCCACCTGCTGAGTTCCTACAAAAACTGTGTGCAAGTTTACCTAGAGGAACTGATGCTGTTTTGGAGGCAAAGGGTGGTCACAGCAACTATTGATTTGATTTGGATTTCTCATCTGTTCTTTCACTTTCCACTTTGTTCATTGATAAAAAAAATAAACTAACACTTTTATTTCTGAAAGTGTTCTTACTTTACAGCATTTTTTCACACCTGTCTAAAACTTTTGCACAGTAAAGATGGACTAGTGACTGGCTAGGCTGCGGCTGCTATTAAAAAAAATGATTTATACAGAAATAATTGCACCTGTTCTTTATTTCCTTTAAAAAGCAACCCATATGTCTAATGCTCCTTTGTACAGTCCTTGGGATAAAAGGTTTATTATGTATATTAATTACTGTTTCAATATCTTATTTCCGCATTGAACCTTTACAGTTTTCTCTAATCTTTCATAAGTATAGCACAGACATCTCATCCCTTTACTAAATTTAGTTGTACACCTTGGAACCCTCTCCAAATCTCCAATTTTCCTTCGTACAATGTACTTCCTAAAAATGTCCCTCTTATTGAAGAAGTGGTCTTTAACTTACTCCATACATTGCAAATGGGCATTCTCCTTTAGGGCCTGCTCACACCAATTCCAGTGCGTTCCAGGATGGTAAGCTTCTGGAATGCACTGGATCGCATACTGTAAGCCTCCCTGTGTTCTTGAACGCACTGGAATTGGTGTGAACAGGCCCTTAGACCTACCACTATGTAACAAAAAAGCTTGTTTCCCTGGATACAAAGCAAATGGATTTTAGGTAGACCCTCACATTACACAGCTTTAATAAACCTAAAGGAGATTGTACATTCGATTGAATGTATCTAAAGTAAGAAATGACTGTAAACCAGAGCAACCAATCAAAGTCACATTTTCTTCTGAACTCAATGGACCTGTGCCTTTATTCAACCGCAAACAATGATGTAACTATTTACTCCGCTTAACTGTACTATAAATTGTAATTTGTATATCCAGGACAGCAGTCTTCCTAAAGAATCCATTCAATTTATATCCAGTCAAGAAGACCCTTGCACTAGATAGATGTTGGAGAATTTAAAGGGGATTGGACAATCGGATTTTAACATGTGTGCCCAGGTTGTTTATTCTGGGCTGTAACTGGCTTGTCAGATATCCTGATAAACATAAGAAGCCAGTACAACATGCTGAATCCGTTCAAATTAATCTCCAGTTCAGTTCCATATAAATTTCAATCCAATTCAGTTTGAACATGAATGCATTTCATTCCATCGATTCAATCTGCTGAATCTATTAACACTTCATATGTATACAGTGTTGATTATGCTCTATTCTATTTTCTTTTGAAAAGCATAAATTGTGTTTCTTGTTTACTCGCTGAGGAAACGCAAAAATCTTGATTTTAGTATTGTGTTTACTGTATTGTATTTTTCATTTTATAGATCCAGAATGAACTGGAGAATCAACAGCAAACGTTCATGCAAAAACTTAAGGAAACAGAGTGGAGACTTCATGAAGAAGCAAACATGGAAGTGGAGATCGAGAGACAACGGCATAGCGAAGTTATAAAGATGCTACAGAATAAAAACGAGGAACTTGAAGGAAAGGTTTGTGTTCTTGCGTGTCAAAAACACACACATGCATGATGTCTTCCCTTTCTGGTTAACTACTTTTACCACTGTAGGTTCACCATTGGTGGCTGCCAAGGTGGCCCTTGGAGTTACAGCGCCTTAATTTTCAATCTGATAAAGTGTTGAAGTATACGTTTATCAACAAGGTAAGCTACATGAAAGAAGTCAGCTGTGCATTTCTAATTGAAATCTCCTTCCTTCGAACATGTTTGCTTGTTTACTCCTCTGATGTGTTTACTATAATTGTTATAAAGTGACAACAGGATGAATCACGCCTTGGTGTGGCACTTGCACATCCTCCTGCACACACTGGGGGCTTCTAGTATGAAACTATCTAAAGTAAGAAATGACAGTTTGTAAACCAGAACAACCAATCAAAGGGACATTTTCTTCAAATGTACTTTTCGACAGTTGAACTGTAGTGGTCTGTTTCTATTTCTGACACTAAAAGAGAATCACTATGGGGAAACAGGACACTTGTGAACTGTCCTTTTGGACCATCAGTGACAGTAAGATTAATTATTTTGATCAATCAGGTAGTGCTGATGAATCCATCTAGTTACAGCTGTAGAAGCAGTTTATAGCAAGAAAGGCATGTAGGCCACATTTAAAAGGACCAGATCTTTGGAAATTGTGTCCAAAAAAATCGGGATAAAGACCTAGTCACCTGTATTGCCTGTGAAGCTGATTTTTTTTCCCATTACTGACTTACCATGCCTTGTTCTGTGCTTCTGTGTGGAGGCAGCCATTATAGTAGAGGCAGGGCTTTGCTTTCTAATATTAGGTTTGCCCCCCATCCCTTCTCTCAATGACTGGTGATCTGCTGACTGGAAGGGAAATATTCAAGAAGCAGAAAGGGAAAAGCAGAAAGCACAGATCATTGATGAAGCAGAAGCAGGAAGATCCTTGCACTGCAGGTTCGCTTTTCTCCAGCAAGGAGAAAAGTGAGCAGCACAGAAATGACATCTCTAAAAGTCAAATCTTGAGAGACTGGCAGCAGTGCCTCTCTATCTATGCCACCAATATGAAATGGGTACAGTTTTAACTACCTCCCGGCCAGCCGCTGTGTATACACGGCCTGCCGGGAGCTTCTTGGATGTAACTGGGCGTGTATACACGTCCTGTTACATCCGCCCGCTCGGGCGGGAAATCCCCGCTATTTGAAAAGAGGCAGCAATGCCCGTTAATATACAAGCGATCCGCCGGCTATAGAGCCGGCGGATCGCTTGTATGAAGCCCCGAGACGTGCGCCCCCCCCCCGCGGCTCTCCCCCTCCCGCTGTCAAGCTGGTCCCGGGCTCCGGTGTGAGCC
>NW_017306531.1:1260254-1290469 GCF_000935625.1 Nanorana parkeri
GGTCCTAGGTGACATTAGGGGTCTTGGAGACCCCCTGATGTCTCCATAAAGAGGACCTGTCACCTCTTTTGCTATCACATAAGGGGGTTTCTCAGCCCCCTCTGTGATAGCAATAAAGTTAAGTGAAAAAAAAAAAAATAGTACAAAAATTTAAAGTTTCCCCCCCAATTTTTTTAAAGTTACACAAAAAAGAATTAAAAAAAAATTTTTTTTTTTAAAAGTCCCCACACCTACATACACACATTTAAACATGCGTCAGGTGCGCATACCTGCGAAAACGACGATTGCACCCATTACGCCGCACATGTTACATATCGCCGCGAACGTCGCAGTGAGAGCAATCATTTTAGGGCCATCAATCACTGATAACACTAAACTGATGAGCGGTAAAAGCTTTTAAAGCGTCGCCTATGGCCAATTTTGGGTATGCTAGTTTTTTGCGATTTTGCGAGTGCGCGCAATTTTTACGCTTGACATGTTTGGTGTCTATTTACCCGACGTGACCCCATCTTTTATATTTTACCAAAAAAGTGGGTAATATTAGTTGTTTTATAGCATAATGTAAAAAAAAACTTTTTTTTCTCAAAATTTTCAGTAATTTCTCCTGAATATAGTAAAAAATAAAACCCGCAGTGGTGATTAAATACCACCAAAATAAAGCTCTATCTGTCCCCAAAAAATGGTATAAAATTAATTTCAGTACAGCGTTGCGTGACGGAATAAATGTCAGTCAAAGTACCGCAGCGCTGAACATTGAAAAATGGCCTGGCCAGGTAGGGGATCTAAACACCTGGTCTTCAAGCAGTTAAAATATAAATGAACTGGTTTTTGGTATCGCAAGACACAAATCTGTGCATCTAGAAAGCACACTAACTACATATTTAAAAAATAAACTGTTACAACTTTTTGCTAACATTTGTTGTTTGAAGAAATGTGATTCAATAATGAACTGTAATTGCCTATAGATTGATTACCTGTACTGTCGGAATGGGTAAATATGTGAAGGAGAAGCTTGCATTGTTGCAAAGATGCAAATATGCTGCTATGTTGTTTCATTAATTGGGTACAAAGACCTTCTAATGTTCATGCATCATGGTGTATGCTAATTTTAAGAGCTACCGGCATTCAAAAAATGTCAGTATACAATTAAAAGCTCGTTTACACTTTGTACATTTTTATTGAATAAGGAGGCAAGCAGTTTGTTTTACAATGTGTGCTGCATTCGGTAAACATCAGCAAAGAGCCAGATCATAAAAGCCAGAACAGAAAAGCACAAATAAAGATGAATATGTGCCAGGGGAAACAGGATGGCAAGATTCTAGTTATCCATTTGTCATTACCATCTGATGTAAACAGATTGTAAATCCCTGTCATCATATGTGCAGTTCTGGACTATAGATGAGCAATCAGAAATGAAATGATGGAAGGTCTGTTACATTTTCTTCCGGTATTTAGAGCTAGCTGTTGAATGCCAATAGTAATCATAATAAACTGGAAGAATTTGAGCTGTTTATATTAGGGATGCACCGAATTTTGGGCTGAAAATACCACTTTTGGCAAAATGCCGAAAGTGCCATCTTTCGCCTGAAATTGCAGTGCATGCGTGATTTCTCTCCTCCCGTTGGGTGCTGCTCTGTATCCCCTCTGACACAGCACAGCATTCAGCAGGGAGGAAAGAAACTGTCAGAGGAGGCTGAGCGGGGCGAGGAGGAGAGTGCTGTCATTGTTCATGTCACAGGGGGCTAAGCTCTCCTCCCACACCAAACCACTCAGCTTCCTGTAACCAATCAGGATGGAGAGTGGTGTGGGGGCGGAGTCATCGGTCACATGAGGCATCGGTGAGGGGGAGGAGTCAACTGTCAAATGAGACTGAGCTCTCCTCCCCGCAGTGGTGATGGGTCCTAGTTAGGGAGAGAGATTCTGTTTATCCGGTGACCTATGTCACAGGACTGAAAAGGAGAGAAAACCCAACATTTTGAATTGCCACCAGGAATGGAGGGAAACTCGTCCAATGGGTGCACTTGTTCTGATGTCATCTGTCTAAGAGGGCACATTTCCCTTACTTTAGGCCCCGTTCACGCCGGGGCGGTTTGGCCACACTGATCCGCTGACATAAACGATCACATACATTGCTATGGGGACCATTCATGCGATCGGAACCACCCCCCACCCGAACTGCTCCCTGGCCATTTTTTGCTGCGCTGATCAGTGCGGTTTTCCATACAGCTTTCAATGGAATCGCGCTGATCAGCGTGGTTTTGGGTGTTTTTAATTGCGTTTCAGTGCTGAAATGCAATTAAAAACTCCCAAAACCTCCCTTTTAAAATCATTGCTGAAAACGCGCTGATCCTCAGCCGCCCTGGTGTGAATGGGCTATCAGAGAGTTTTCCTCTCACTTCTTTTTGTGTCTACAAAACAGTAAGTAAAGGAAAATCCCTCAGTGGGATAAGATGGCAAAAAAAACTGTATTTTGTACTTTAGTCTGTCCATAGTGAAACAGTTTTTGCTTTACATACACTGATTTCTTCCCACCTAGAGCCATTTTGATGTATGAAAAACATTTTTTAGAAGAATGTGGAAGGGTTTAGAGTCATCGTTGTCTTTTCCATTCTGTCCTAGTAAAATCTTGTTCTTCTTGGTCCTGGTGTTAAAGGGATAAAGTAAGTGGAAAGCTGCACACTAGAGTAAAAGATAGCAATAAAACAGGTTGAAAAAGCTAATATTTGCCACTCTACCCAAAACTGAAAAAAATGTTTCCTGGGGAGTTGGCTGATTCAGACCCCACTGGTATTCTGAGCTATCTGATCAAGTGCTGCTATTTACCCCAACACCAAGGTGCAGCCAGTCCACAAGTAATTCTTATGACTCAGTAAAATCTTTATCTTCTTCTGGAAGCTTTGAATTGATGGGAAATGTACTTTAAACGGATGACTTTGGGCTGTTAAAATCCACGTAGCCTCACAATTGCACATGGCTGAAACAGTTCCAAAGTTGTCCTGTGTTTTGATATGAAAACCTAACTACCATGACCTGCACAGTAAAGCCATGCTCCTCAAATTGTTACCAGGGACAGCTCTGTATTCAGTAACCCAATTAACTTTTGAGGTAGCCATTACACTAGACGTCAAGTTCCTACTAAACCTGTTGGCAATGCTATAAAGTCCTGAAGCCGAAAACTGATGACTGCTTATTGCTGAACATTTTGTACATTTTATATCATTTTAAGAATACATTTGAAATGGTTTGAATAACTTAAATACATCTACACACCTTCCTGTCTTGAAATGCTAGCTTACTTGCAAACCTGGTCATATTTGATATAGTTATAATTTTATTGTAGTAAATAAGAGACAAGATAACAGAATGTTCTTCAGAAAACTGTCTGCTACCTTGTATGCGTCACTCTATTTTTCAGTAGATTTTTAAATGATTCCTTACATTAGTCTTGGTGTACAGGTTTCCCAGCAGAATTACGCAATATTCACTTTACTTCCCATCAATACATGTGTAGTGTACTGCAGCATTACATCACATTATAGATTGCTCTACGTATGTCAGAGTACCTGTGTTGGACACATACTTTTTTTTTAATCAAGAGCTATTTTGTCTAAAGTTTACCTTGTGAGAGATCACACTTCAAGCCAGCACCTTTTTGCTGTTTATGGTGGATATTGAAGACGGTAAGGCTTCCTCATGAAGTGGCTGGTCTTGATGCTTGACCTGATGATGCAAAATAAAAGATCTCACCACTGCCACCATTGTAGTGCTTCTACTCTAAAGTCAATGTTTAGATCTTGGAGACATTTCCAAATGCTTGGCACTGTTCATCTTAATTTGATTTGCAATGACCCCAAGGAAACTGAGAATATATAATATTTAAGTCTCTTGAATCTGGTTGGTGCTCTTGTTTTGTGTTCCTATCGGTCTATACATTGCATTATTTCTGCTCTTAATATATTTTTAATGTACTAATCTCTGTAAACACTAGACCTGAAATTAAATCAGCTGCAATTTCATATATTACAGATCCCAGCACTAGTATCCAGGGCATGTGAAGAACTGCAGACTGAAATACAAATTCTGGAGAAGAAGCTACAGCAAACTCAAGCAAGACTTCTAGAGAAAAATCAAGCAAAGGGCACTGAAGTTGCCAATTTAAAAAAAAGAATTTCTGAGTTGGAGGTTCGTCTAAACAGAGACTATGAACACAATACCTCTTCCCTAGAAGAAATGAGAAAAGACATTCACACAAAGGCTGAGCAACTAAATGAAATGAACATGAGCTGTGCACAGCTAAGACATCAACTAGACCAAGTCACGCAGGAGGTAAGAAGCCACAATACAAAACCAATATATTCTTCCGGTCACTACTGCAATTTCATTTATAATTAAAAAAAAGTGCAAATAATAAAACATAATTGGGAAATGGGAATAAAAAGTGCCTGAGACAAGTTTTATCTCAACTGGTGTGGTTGCCCATAGCAATGAAAATTAAAAAGCTGTGGTGGGCTGTGCTGTGTGGGGTCTCACCAGGGGTCCGCATAGTCTTGTGAGTGGGTACGGGTGGTAGGGTCCCACAGGAAGGAGGAGGAGAAGATGTGCGGCCGACACTGTAAACAGGAGCTGCAAGGTTCCCAGCAAGCACAGTACCTCGGGCAGTCGCTTCAGTTTAAAAATATAAAGAGACGGTATCTGCGCTTTGTATCAGGGCATTTTCACGAGTACTTGTGAAAATGCTCAGTATTGGTGCATCCCTACTATTCATTAATACCCCCAAATATGCATTTACA
Source organism: Nanorana parkeri (assembly GCF_000935625.1). Taxonomy (NCBI): domain Eukaryota; kingdom Metazoa; phylum Chordata; class Amphibia; order Anura; family Dicroglossidae; genus Nanorana; species Nanorana parkeri. The sequence continues at coordinate 1,265,045 of NW_017306531.1, forward strand.
ATTAGGGTAAAATATTTGACAGCACTATGATTGCCAGTTGAGTTAAAATTACTAGAAATTACACATCCCATCGCAGTTAAAACTGACAGACTGAAGACCAGATTGGACACAGCAAGCCTCTTTTTTTATGGCCATCTACTTGTATGACTCAAACAGACAGGAAGCAATGAAATAGCTCCACTGCAACACAGACAGAAATGTCTATTTTTTAGTAGAGTAAGAGTAGTCTAGAAGCCCTGTCAGCTTTTTGTTGTTGTCTGTCTCCCTGTTACAGATTTTTCTTCACTTCCTATTTGATAAAACCAATAACACCATGACAAGAAGTCAGAGGAAATCATTATAACAAAGCCTGGAAAGCAGTAAATACCAAAAAGTAGTTCTAACCCGTTCCCTTTGCTATCCAAACCAAACAAGCAAAAGATAATTGCTGGACTTTCACTGAAAATCAGCGAACTCCAAAATATTGAACTGCCGCCAGAACAGGAATAGAATGGAAATCCTCCATAAAGCACACTTCCTGTTCCTGTTGCAACTGTCTTAAGAGGGTATTTCCCTCAAATTGGAAAGATATCCTCTCTGTTAGGGTCCCTCAGGAAAGTGACACTGAAAGCACTCGAACCCCCCAGTAGTGGGCCTCAAACCCACGCCTCCTGGTAGGACTTATCTCGTTACGATTTTCGGGAATTCGATCGTGCTGCCAGCTTCAGACAAGTACTGGGGAAGAAAGAGTCACACTGAATTGTGTATTCACTCTATATTCAAAGGTTTTTTGTTAAAACAAAAGTTTATATTTGAAACTAAAAGGGGGATGGCGGAGTATAAACCAATTAAATTCATGCCCGTATACAAAAAGACAAAACTAATTATGATAGTAAGGATCATGAGACAACCTTGGGGGGGGGTTGCAAAGTAAACAATCAAAAGACATCAGATTTCACCTTTCAGTAAGTGAGTTGCTGCAATAACTACGTTATCACTGGTTTTTGTGCTACTTAGACAGGAGCACATAGATGAGTCACAGCATCAGTCAGGAGTTTATATAATTTGATCAAAATGTGAAAAAAATAATGTATGGTACCTAAAATAAAATACACTTTGAAATAATGGAAATCAAAGGTATTCAGTGAAAATCAATGAAGTATGGTCTCCATTCATGGCCATTCATTATTTTTTTCCTGTTAGGAGCTGAACTCAAAATGGTTGATGGCTCTCTGAGGAATGTCATTACAAGCTTGTATCACTAAGACAGTCAGTTCTTCAATATTTGTGTTCCAGTGTTCAGTTGCACTAATAGCCCTGACAATCATGTCCTACATGTTCAGGACAAATCAGGTGACCTGACTGGGTCAGTACATTGACTCTGGACTGTGTGCTTGTCTATCAATGGATGTGCTTTAACCATTTCCCTGCCAGGCTCTGCTTTCTTCCTTTAACCTTAGGAGACCATTTTTGCATTTTTTTTTAACATTTGTTTTTCATTTTTCAACCACAGCTTTCAGAGTTTGTAGAAGCTAAATTTAAAAGTAAAAAAATCAATTACACATCTAAATGATGTGATGCTAGAATATTGTGCCACTGATTCTGTGTGAAAATCATACTGTTTCCTAACACCACATACTGTACATTTAAGAGGCATCTCCCATGTATGTAATTTAGAGAACTGGTATTTTTTGCATGTCATCCCTGAAGACCCGTTAAAAGAACACTCTATTTTTTATTTAAATAGCTTTGTTTAAGCTAAACCTTGGGCACAAACATTATCAATTAAATAAACTCCTAAATAACCATTTACCCTGTAAAATTGCCAGTGACATCACTGTGCTGCACGTAGCCTGTGCAGAAAGCAGAGCTGAGGCCCACGCACTACGACTGCCTGTAGAAAACTATGCGAAGGGGGTTGTAATCGAAGACTAGTCACCCTTCACAAAGACAGAGAGCAGCAGTGACTGGTCTTTATTACAGGAAGCTTCTGCACATAGGCAAAGTTCCACACTGGATTACTGCACAGCTCTGGAAGAAATACACAAAGCACACTAAGATTCAAGTAAGAATGCACATGCCTCTAGTCTTTGGACAATATTTGCTATCCCTGGAGTTTAGCTTTGAATATCCCCCATGGCAGTGCCCAGCTCCCTATGCCTATTTTGGACAATAGCTTGCCTTTTAGCCTTGAAAATGGTCAGAATTTAGTATGAAGATTCCCTTCCCCCATAGTCTTCAATAAAGTTTGCTGCTTAATTCAGCTTTTATGGATTTTAAAGCACGATTTAATGAACTCCCTGCTTATAAGACCCAAGCAGATTTACTCATTTCTACTTTGCAAGTGCCAGTTGAGTAAATATTTTAAAAATTATCCTTTTAATATTTGCATGTATTCATATTTCCATTTACGAACATGCATACATGCTAAATACATGTATACCGTGTTTCCCCGAAAGTAAGACCTACCCCGAAAATAAGACCTAGCACTATCTTCAGGGATTTCTGTAATATAAGACCTACCCCGAAAATAAGACCTAGTTCGGTGGTAGGTCTTATATTACAGAAATCCGCTAGGTCTTACTTTCGGGGTAGCTGCACATAAACTGTGTAAAAACCGGCCGCAGCTCCCGCCCCGCCCACCGGCCGCAGCTCACGCCCGCACGCAGCTCCTGCCCCGCCCACACGCCAGCCGCAGCTCCCTCCCGCACGCACACACGCACAATGGAAGCGACATCCGCCGGGACCGGCAACAGCACGCCGCCTTCCGGGACCTCGTCCACTCCTCCCCCAGCCAGGTAAGACATCCCCCGAAAATAAGACCTAGTGTCTTATTTCGTGCAAAAAAAAAAAATAAGACACTGTCTTATTTTCGGGGAAACACGGTAAAAAGCCTGTGCGTTTTGAAATAAAATGTATAATCTCCTCATTTCAGAATGCATTCCTCAAAGAAACCGTGCGCATGGAGTGTGAAGAACGCTATGAGCTTACTGAGGCCTTGACCCAGGCCAAGGAACAGCTGTTTGAACTAAAAAGAGGTCATGGAAACCTCCCAGTGTCACAAAGATCGTTTACTCCAGAGAAAGCAGTGCCCCCTCACATAATGACTAGTCCACATCTGAAGCGTCCTCTGAGCTTATCAACAGGTAATGGAACCACACTAGTGAGCTTGTCTGGGTCCACTATATCAACTATGAATAAACCCAAGCACCCGAGCACCTTACCTATACTGCAATCCCCGCATCCACCAAAAGAGAGAGCATCTTCACTAACCGAAGCAAGACAAAAAATCACGGCAGTCCTCCGGAGAAATACTTCTCAGCTATGAAACAGGCAGTTACAATGATAAAAATGCATTTAGCCACAGAACATGATGCACTGGATTTACCTTAGGTGGAATAGCTATAAAACAAGTGTTTTCCCAGAAGTCTTTTAGAATGTGTGAACTACATAGAGCTATATCAACAGGATGGCATACACAGAAGATTTTATACAACAATCAGTTTGGGAGTTGGCCATTCTCTGTCACAAGTAGGATATCATACAGGCATGGGGAGAAAACTTTGGCTGCTACAAGGTTGGGTCTTTAGCAGGAACCTACTTTTGTTTAAAGATTTAAAACTTCTTTAAACCTGCAAAGTGATTCTCCAAAAAAGTCATAGATAACTATAAATGACAGCATAGAATGGTACACGCAGGCTTCCAGTAACTATCCATATAACTCCTACATGTAGGGTTTCAATGTTTTTTTTGTTTTGTTTTTTTAAATGGTTCCGGATATATCAAGGGTGCAGTGCAAACTCATCTTCTTTTTCTTTCTAGCAGCTAAGATATCAATTGCCCGATCTTGGAAAGCTGAAAGGGTACCTTTCTCTATAGTACTATCTAAGTTAAACTGGATCTTGATCCATGAGAAACTACACAGTATCTTGCAAGACAGATACGCGAACTTTGAAGCTGTATGGAGCCATGATAGACCTATCAAGGGATTTTAAACCCTTCTGGCATATCCCTTACTCCTACAGGTCAAGCATTGTATGAGACACTTAGATCCGAGGGAGTCTACAATTTTCTCTACTTTTTTTTTTTCTTTTCTTCTTTACCCTTTCCTTTTTTTACTTAATTAAATTGTTTTCCTATTTTATGCTAAATCAACATGTGAAGACTAAGTGAGAATCTTCAGCACTTTGTATAACTAGAGGAAATGGAATAGAATTGCCAGCCCCCAGATATAAAGTAGATCGTTATTATGGCATAATAATACACACCACAGTATAAAACTAATGGGACTACTGAAGGGGGTATAGTGTTGATATTGAAGTCTATTGGATGACTTGTTATGCTACACATGTTGTCTGTTTGTAACAAAATGTTTACCTATAAAAACGGAAAACCAATAAAAAACATTTGAACCCTACATGCCATATAAATAAGTAATGTAATGTGGAGATAACTTTATGAAACTGTTCTACAGTGGTGAAGTGTATATCTACTTAATTAGCATACTATCAAACAAACTGTTAGCTCTATTGACTGTTATCAGTGGAAGGACTAATCTCACCATCTACTGACAAAAAGCTATGCTAACCTGTTATGCAAGTAGCAGGAGATTTGTACAGTGTACACACAGTGTATTTGGTATTAGGAGATAAAGGGAGGTTTTATGGGTGCCACATCCCATACTAGAGCATGTTAAAACCAAAATATCAAGGACGGACTTTTTAGGTACCAACACGACCAATTGTATATATAAAAACATTTTTATTGAATAATCATATCATAAAATACATCTAAATGCACATTTCATAAAAGCATTTAAACCATCAACTAACCTTTTGCCCACATATACATATCCCCTCAAATTACTTCATTTCCAACTTTGTAACATCCAAAATTCATGGTATTTACACCACTTAAATTTAAGATTTGTGTAGATATATGGAGGGATATGGAACAGCCAGACGCATTTCACAATCAAAACCGCTTTATCAGGAGCAACAATGGGCAAGATTAAAAACAAAAAGGTAGTATGTCAATAAATTGATTATCACAGAATTGCTTTTATACCATCTAAAATTATTATTATTCAGGATATATATAGCACAAACAGTTTGCACAGCGCTTTACAATATAAGGAAGACGCTACAACACAATTCAAGACAAAATGGTAAGAAGGGCCCATACCATGAATTTTGAATGTTACAAATTTTGCAATGAAGTAAGTGGAGGTGATATATATGTGAGAAAAGGGTTCATTGATGGTTTAAATGCTTTTATGAATATGCATTTATATGATTATTCAATAAAAATGTATTCTTTTATATATACAATTGGTCGTGTTGGTGCCTAAAATGTCCGTCCTTGATATTTATGGTTTTAACAGTATGTATGGCGCCATTCAAAATGAAAGCTTCACCACTAAGGCTGGTCATTGGAAGATGAGTTAAGAGAATAATGGATGGTGAGACTTCTGTTTGTTTTCTTACCTATTGCTACCCAACTGGGATGCTCTATGGTCATGTCTCTGGCTCAGCCAATGGTTGTACTTTCTCTCCTTTGCAAAATTGCCACTTGCTCACCAGGAGGTTTTGCAACAAGATGTAAAATCTATTTTGATGGCATCAGTTTGATATTAGTTTGAGTTGCTTCTGACATTGTTCAGAATTTACAGGCGCATTTGACCTTCAGTTGACCTCCTTCTGCCATGCTTTAAACAGGTTTTGCATTCCCATATACTTGCCTGACAGGAGAAAAAAACAAAACGCTTTTATCTGTTGGAATCCCTAATAGTGGGGGCTTCCACCAGATAGGAGCACTCATTATCGTTCCTAGAAAAGATGATCGCCAGATAAGATACTTCCATTGTGTGAATTGCCTGTAGGGACTGAGATATGTATGCCCTTCATTGTATTATTTTTTTTACATTGTACATATAAGATCATTTTGAATGTGTTAGCCCTATTGTAGATTCCATTTTGTGTTATAAATGCATTTCTAATGCTACTCTTATTAGATGTTTTGATACATTATAAATTTGTAAAGGATCTGCTGTTAATGAAAGTATGTGGATGTTTTATACTCTTTTGTGCCTTTATTTCCTATCTGGTACTTAAAGCCCAGGCTTGTAGCCAATACTCCAATATGCTTGTAGGTTTGCTGCAAAATTACATCACAGGCTATGTGCTTATATCTCCTGGGATCTCATTGACAACAGTTGTCAGCTCTGCCCAAACTCTACAACCAGTGGCGTAACTACCGCCATGGCGTCCCACGCGGTCGCTATGGGGCCCGGATCAGAGGTGGGCCCGGTCCAGGGCCAGATTAACAGGGTCGCGTAGGAAGTGCGCTTTCACTATGGATTCCTCACAGGCAGAGTGCATTTGGTATCACTCTGCCTGTGACAGGAGGCGGGGCTATAGAGGAAACATCGGCTTATGCGGCTCTGCTCCCTCCGCTGCCACCTCGCTTCCTCTAGCGCTGGCTTCGTTGGCACTGCTGATTATCTTCTGCGGCTCCTCAAGTTCCCCCTTATGCCACCACCGGCCCTGGGAAAGGTCGCAACTAGGTCTTATTTTCGGGGTAGGTCTTATATTTTAGCAATTCCCAAAAATGGTACTAGGTCTTAATTTCGGGCCAGGTCTTATTTTCAGGGAAACAGGGTATACCCGCTGACTATACCGCTCACTGTACCCCCTGACTATACCTAGCACTGTGCGCTCTGACTATACCCCTCACTATACCCACTGACTATACCCCTCACTGTACCCCCTGACTATACCCAGCACTGTGCCCTCTGTCTATACCCCTCACTATACCCGCTGACTATACCCCTCAAAGAGACCCCTGACTATACCTAGCACTGTGCGCTCTGACTATACCCCTCACTATACCCACTGACTATACCCCTCACTGTACCCCCTGACTATACCCAGCACTGTGCGCTCTGACTATACCCCTCACTATACCCGCTGACTATACCCCTCACTGTACCCCCTGACTATACCCAGCACTGTGCCCTCTGACCATACCCCCCACTGTACCCACTGACTATACCCAGCACTGTACCCCCTGACTATACCCAGCACTGTACCCCCTGACTATACCCAGCACTGTACCTCCTGACTATACCCAGCACTGTGCCCTCTGACTATGCCCAGCACTCTACCCTCTGACTATACCCAGCACTGTGCCCTCTGACCAGTGGCGTAACTACAAAGACAGCGCAGGCACGGGAACATGTTCTGGAGGTAGGTTTGCGGAGGAGGGTGTTGGGGCGGTTTGGGGGGCCCCATATAAAATTTGGGTATGGGGCCCTGTGAGTTCTAGTTACGCCCCTGTCTACAACCACTCAAAAGCCAAATCATTATGTTATTACCCAAAGGGTATCCCATAATATATACTAGTAGTACCACTTCATGAAAGTAACATATTTTGTTACGGTTAGGGGGATTAGTGCAGAGACATGAATACACATATGCATTATGACTTCCGTTTACTGACGACACATATTAGGCAACATACAGAAAGATACCTGTATATTTTAAGGAGATATGTTTAAAAGATTTGCACTTGCCACATTCCCCTTCTCATCATAAATAAACCATATGTTTCAGATCCAACAGGCAAACTCAACAGTAGCTGACTGCCATGGCTCTGCTGCACTTCCCACTGACTCATGCATGGGCCTGTATCTGCCATAGTGTATGGAGACAGCCTATTATTCTATATAAGCAAACGTGTGCATGTTTATTACTGGGTAACATTAGATTCAGATTGAGTTTTGAAGTATTTTTGGTAGTGAGTAAATACTGGAGAAGAACCACACCATTTCCCTGAATATATTAGTAGATCACACATCTAATGGGTGATCACACATCTAACTCTTTGCTGCCCCCTAACACATAATGCATTGAAAGTGGTGGAGGGTCCCTTTGACACCATTAAGTGAAGTAGAAATGGAGACGTGAAAATGCAAAAACTCAACATGGGAGGCTTATGAAGCTTCATGCTGAATTCTCTCCTGATTAGCATAATCCTCCCATACTACACCTAAAGTTGTAGTCTGACCAGGGCCGGATTTCCCACAAGGCCAACCGAGGCCCGGCCTCAGGGAGGCAGAGGGGTGTGGAATTTCCATATCGCCCTACGCCCGGGACATGATGTTTTGGGCGCCGGTTGGGTTGTTGTTTTCTACATTTTGCCCTGCTTTCGGCAAGCAGAGCTAAATGTAGGGTGGGGAAGTCACTCGTTCGTTTACAAGTGATCTTGGCAATGTCGCCGAGATCACTTCTATGCAGCCTGTGGGCTACCTTTCTCCCCACCGGCTGGAGATCCTCTCTTCAGGATGGAGAGCAGAGCTGAGATCATATGTTCTCCGCTTTGCTCCGTGCGAACACTGAGACAGGAGAGCTGCACTTGCAGCCTTCCCCTCTCAGCTGTCACAAGAGTTCCAGCACAATGCTGTGTTAGAACTCCTGTATTGGAGGTGACAGGTTCAATAAAGAGATCCTGTCACCTCCAAATGCTATCACACAGGGGCTTGTTCTCCCCTTTGTGATAGCATTAAAGTTAAGTGAAAAAAAGTTATAAAATAAATAAGAATTAAGATAAAAAATAATTAAAATAAAAAATGAAAAGGTAATAAAGTAAAAAATTATACAAAACTAAAAAGATAATTAAATAAATAAACACATGTAGTAAATCTGGCCCTGAATCTGACTTTGCACTACAAGTGATGGCAGACACAGAAGCATTTTGAATATAGCAGGAGAGAAAGGTGCAGGGGAGGGGGATGTGATGACTCGGACACCACAATAGTCAGCTAATAGTCATCCTGCAAGCTGTTGTATAATGGGGATGAAGATGGTAATGGATGTGAGCTAACATTCTTATGTAATAGTTGGGGATGCACAGATACTTTGTACCAGTGCAGATACTTGGCATTTTCAGGAGAACTACCGGGGTTGTAGCGGTTGCAGCTGGGACCGGGCTCTGGCGCTCCACCACTGTCCTGAAATCATTAGTCTGTAACCCGAGTATGGTACTTGGTATCTGTGCAACCCTAGTAATAGTTATGGTCACGGTGTACCATCCATGATCATGCTAACCACAAATACTGAACATGGCAGGACCCATGTGGTTGGTGATGGGGTCAGCTGTCAGTAGAACATGAATAAGTAAATCATGCAACCTTAATAATAAAACATAGAATATATTAGGGACATTTTCACTGGTGATTTCACAACACTTTGACTGCAGAGCCTTCATGTCTGTGTTAGTATCTGAGCATTGCATGCACTAGTGAGGTTCAATATATCAGTGACAAATTCTGCATTCTCAACCTATAACAAATGTCAGGCCTCCAGTGGTAATCAGAAACTAATCTAAATGTCACTTCCTGATTATCTAGTAGTGCTACTTCTCAATAATGTGACATGGCGTACAAAATGTCCCAAATTAACATACTTCACATACTACACAATATAGATCTTCTGCTGACACCTCTTCAGCATAATTAGACAATAGCTCTTCCAAAATATGTATGTACAGATTGAACATATGATTTCTCTCTTGTTATTTTAAGATTGACAAGTCAGAAAAGGCAGTTTAAGCTTGAATGACAAATACATTTTCACATGCTGTTGGGAGATGGGTTAAAAGTGCATAGAACAGCCAGAAGACGAGTTTTCAAACTGTAAATAAAAATAACATAGTGTGAATGACGCACAACACAGCAAATGATATCAGGGAAATTCTTCGATGAACAATGTGTTCTGCATTTGTGGGTAGCATGGAGCATGATGTCTAATGCAGGATTTATGTACCAAACTTGTGATCTCTGCATACTTTAAAGTGTATGTATAGCGAATAGTTTTTTGTTTTTCATTTTGGATAGACTAGGGAAGGGTTAAATACCCTGTATTTATTGTTGCTTTCTTTGTTTCTATTTGGAAAGAGATTTACCTTTACAACCTGTTCCATTCCAGCAGCGAATCCTGCTGGAACGCACTATAAGTGGTGTGAATAAGCCCTAAGGAGAGTAAATATACTCCAATACTTAGAGCCAGTGTGGGACACTGCAGCTGTTACATGCTAACTCTGTATTGAGAGCGAAGTGATTACGAACCGCTGATTGCTCAGCTCACAGCTTCTCTTGACAGTCACCACTCCACAGTAATTCTCCCCTCCCATCTCTAATCCTCCAGCACTCATTGGAGGGACAGACAGGGAAGGGGCAGGCACAGCTGTTTCTGGCTCTGGAGAGGCAGAGCCATCTGTCAATCAATATTGACAGCATCCATCCTGGCTGTAGTACAGGTCTGCGCTGTCAGCCTATAGCAGGTAGCCCACTATATGCTGACTTTGGGTTAGAGGAGTACATTAGTAAATATACTCCTGTGACCAAAAATATGAGTAAAGCAAAAACTAAATTGTTAATTCAAGAATAGTATTCACATCAGTCAAACTGCATTGTATATTTGGACTCTGTAGTGCATGTTGTCTTTGTAGTTTCATTAGAGTACGTAAGTCACTCTATAAACTATTTTCAATGTGTAATATCAGAATGTGGCTCACAAGCTGACAAAAGTGGAATCTTTGATAAAAGGCGATTGCTACAGACAATGCAAACTATTCCTTACTGAGAACCTTTGTATGCACATTTGCTTTAAAGGAGAACTATGGGGTTATGGCTTTTCCCCATAGTTCTCCTTAGAGTAACGGGAGGACACAAACTAGCGTCCTCCCGTCACCCTAGGCTCAGTATACCGCGAGCTGCAGCTCGCGGTATACTGAGACGCCGCAGTATACCACGAGCTGCTGCTATACTAAGACGCCGCAGCTGAAGCGGATCCCGACAATTATGCCGGGATCCGCCCCCAGCTGCGTGACTGACAGCTGGCTCTGCCTATCTAGAGGCAGAGCCAGCTGTACCCGCCCCCTCCCCCATCCGTTCCGCCAGTCAGCGCTGGCGGATCGGAGAGGGGAATCCAGCCCCTCCCCTGTCACGGCAGAGAGCCGTGACAGGATCGAGAGGTGAGCGAACGCCGGTATGTGTTCGCTCACCTCTCGATCTACTGAGCCAACCTGTGACAGTCTCATTGTCACAGGTCGGCTAGAACTATGAGGTGAGTGCTTTTCACTCACCTCATAGTTCTCCTTTAAGTACCGTACTTGTAAATCGATTGACAGCCATGCACTCATCAAGTTTTCCTTATTCCATAAACTCCAAAGTATCGCCCATCATCAAATATTACACCATAATCTATGGGATTAATGAATTGCCAGTGTCGGTACACACTCTTTGTTATAGCAATGTTCTTTATGAATTCCTCCCTTGCCTTTGATACTCCAGTGATTAATGACCAGTGAAATGGCACATCCATATACTTGTCACAGCTGCCTGACTGTAGCTGGTGCTAAGGTTTCACAAGAAGCGGTTTGTGTGTTCTAGATAATGTTGATTTGTCTTTGTAGTTTGTCTGTTCGTTAGAAAATACTCACACTGCTTTCATAAAGTCCATGTCAGCTATCTGACAGATGTGTCAGAGGTAAAGAAATACAGGCACACCTGAAGCTCTTGTTCTGTGAGGTATAAAGTGCTAGAGACAGAACACAAACATCCAGTTGACTTCTCATTCCAGGGACTAACACAAAACTCAGTAATACATGCCTAACAACAACTGAGTTCAAAAGTACACATAAGCTTTGTACTCTTCATTTGTACTGTAATAAAACATCACCAGATTGACAGCGGGACCAGCTGCAGCACTTTTATTGACCTTCATAATGAGGGTTGAATCATCCAGAAGAATCTGTACAGGAACATCACCTGCCCTTCTACCACACCTTTTTATGCACAATTATTATTTCTAATTGACATGATTGTGCATGTGACAACACAGTGCTGTGCATGTATGGCAGCATGCATTGCCTTGTGTAATATTCCCCCACAGCATTTACACAGGTTGTAAAACTATAGAAGTTTCAGATGGTATAGTTAAGATATTTATTGTCTATCTGGAAGGTTCCAAATCCCATGCTCCCATGCGTGCCAATGTAATGAGACGAGAGGTGGATCTTAGAGGGATCTTTACAAAAAAAGGTTTATTTGGGAAGGATCTTTACAACAGACAGCCGAATCTTAGAAGGATTTTTACAATAGACATGTGCACTGCCAAAAAATGTGTTTAGTTTCATTTCGTTTTAAATTCGGATTTGTGTTATTTCGTTTTTCGGGATTCGGGTGTGAAAGTCAATTTGGATTCGGAATTCGGATTCGGACGAAATTCGTTAGCGGTATTCCGAACATTCGTTTCGTTTTCTGTTCTTATTTGTTTCTTATTCGTTTGCAGCAAAGTGACATTTGAGGGGGAAAAATTTTTTTTCTCCTTCTCTAATGTCACTTTGCTCCAACGAACGAAACGAATAAGAACAGAAAACGAAACGAACGTTCGAACTACCGCTACCGAATTTCGGAAATGGAAATTCGGATTCGTTTGCATTCGTTATGTCTGTAATTCGGATACATCCGAATTTCCGAAAATTCGTCCGAATTTCGATTCGAAACGAATCGCACATGTCTACTTTACAATAGACAGTTGGATCTGGGAGGACTCCTTACAACAGACAGGTGGATCTAAGAGGACTCTTTACAACAGACGGGTGGATCTAAGAGGACTCTTTACAACAGACAGGTGGATCTAAGAGGGCTCTTTACAACAGACAGGTGGATCTAAGAGGACTCTTTACAACAGACGGGTGGATCTAAGAGGGCTCTTTACAACAGACAGGTAGATCTAAGAGGGCTCTTTACAACAGACAGGTGAATCGAAGAGGGCTCTTTACAATAGACGGGTGGATCTAAGAGGGCAATTTACAACTGACATGTGGATCTCAGAGGGCTCTTTACAACAGACGGGTGGATCTAAGAGGGCTCTTTACTACTGACATGTGGATCTAAGAGGGCTCTTTACAACGGACGGGTGGATCTAAGAGGGCTCTTTACAACAGACGGGTGGATCTAAGAGGGTTCTTTACAACAGACGGGTGGATCTAAGAGGGATCTTTACAACAGACGGGTGGATCTAAGAGGGCTCTTAACTGAACAAACCTAAGAGAGAAGCTGATTGGTTGCCATGGGAAACTGCTCCAAATTCTGTCTGCTCCATTTTTGATAAATTCCCCCCAATATGAGTTGAGAGGGCTCTTTACAACATGAGTATGAGTTAAGTGGTGGCATAGGGCCTGGTTCAGAGCGGCCAGGGTCAAGTTGTCAGTGGTACATATTGCCATTGATAGACTTGTGGTCATCCAGCAGCACCATGAATTTAAAATTGGTACTAGAGATTCTATTAAGACTGGTCTGTCAATTGTAATACTACATCTGAGATGGGGGTGTACAGGCCACAGCTAGAACATTGTGTTCCCCATTTGGAGGTTTGCAGAGTAAAGCCCGCAAGCCTAGATCAGCCCTTTATGTGATGGTGTCCACACATGACACTCTACAGCCCCTATAAAAATTATTATATAGGGTTTATATTGGCACAAGTTTCTAGTATTGGCAAGAATTTTTTTTACCTGGCCTAGAGGATTCCTATTGCTGCCAAATATTTGGCACCGCCATAATCAGAGAGTGTCCAAAAATCCAGTTGCATTTGTATAATTGCGCTATATTACAGTGGTTTACAGTGGTAGAATAATACCTTGTTTTGTTATGTCAAATACTAATCTATCTCTCCATCAGCAATACTTGTTCTCCTCAGCACTCCTCCTGCTTTCTGGTTTTATATTGGCATATTATGCAGCACAATGAAATTATGATTTGTTAGACACCAAATATGATATATATGTTTTATGTTTATTTCACTTTGGAGGTCTAATGTGTCTTAGCATTAACTGATAGAGTGCTGCGGGTGGGAGACAAAAAGTGAAAGGACAATTCCATCTTTTAGACCATGTTTCATGTTACATCCATATTTAGGGTGTAACACAAAGCATGGTCACAGTCTGCACCCCCCCCCCACCCCCTCACTGTATTGTGGGGTGCTTCTGCAGCATCTTGTCTATTTTTGAAACGGGCTCAGAAGCAGTCTGCAGGAGCATGTGCATTGGACCTGCAATCCTCTGATCATGACTGCAATGCTCCATTGCAAAAAATAAATAAATGCAGTTGTTTTAATTAATGTGGGTGCAATTATTAAAGGCTGATTTCACCTTTTGGAATAAATTAAGGAACAAATGGGGAGATTAGTGAAAAAAGTAAAAAAAACTATGAAGGTTTAGCTTAAGTGAAAACTCCAATTTATAAAGAAAAATATTTCGAATAAAATTGCTACACAAGCCATTTTGTAATGTATTAAAATTGCCTCTCTGTTTCAATCTGCAGCTACTGTAGTTTTCTAAAATTGAATAAATATTCAATGCAATATGGCACCCTGGAGGTGTTCTGCTCAACATTGGTGTACAGAATGGCCCCAGAAATATAATTTCCTGCTTGTGTGATTAGCTGAATGATTTTTTTCAGAACTGTGTGTTAAGATGCAAGTAAAAGTTTAGGCATCTACTGCAATAGAAATGTCATTTTTGGTGAGATACTTCCTAAGGCTTGTCTACTTTTAAAGGGGCGCAGATACTGCAGCTTTCCTTGTGAGGTTTGCACAGGTGAATATAATAAACACAGACCCTCCCATTCAGCAATCAGTCTGGAAAGTATATCGTGAAACAAACAGTTATTTCTTAAGAAAAGAAAAAGGAATATGCAGCAAAGTTTAAAATGTTTGCACTGTAGATAGCTCACCCAAAGGGGATTGTATTGTTTGCAAGACAAGTGTAGTTACACTTTAAATTAGAGGGAAGAAAACATGGAAATAGGAAGTATTGGAGATTTATTTTTAAAAGCACTAGCTTTTGCCTTTTATTTTAACTACACTGCAGAAACTGAGACAGGGACCCTAAAGCTGGCCATACACCACAATTTTGCTAGAAAAAAATTAGTGTTTGTTCATTTTCCTGATCGTTAATCGGGTCAAATTGATCTTTTTCAACTGTAATAAGGAAAAAAAAATAAAACAAATTCAATTCTAGCAGTGAATTTTTTTTTCTAATCCTGAAACACTATTCATTCCAAAATCTATTGTGAAAATCAAACAAAATTTCAAACATTTGGCAAGTTTCTGATGGGATTATCAAATATTTGATGAGCTTTTTCTGTATGAACGCTTAATGTGCATATAGAGTAACCGAGAAGTGGAAAGGGGATAAAGGTCATGTCTTCTCTGGGTAGCCATCAACAAAAGTAAAATAAGCACAATAAGAGACAATTACCGTCTGTCAAAACTAGTGAAAGGTGTTACAGGGGAAGGTCAATACCAATTGTTGAGTACTGCAAATTCAAAACACCACAGTAACGTATACACAAACTGACAGAATGAAGCCATTACCTAGAAAAAGGGGGTTAAAAATGTGTAGAATCTTTTGGGGTGCATTACAAAGGTCAATTGGGTGACTCCTAAAGTGACTATGTAAGAAATTAGCTCTGGGCAGGGTGATTTTTAAAGAGTTACAAAGTCTTAATAAATATTGAGTTATGGATTACTGAAAGCCTTTATGATTATTATCTATTAATAGTTAAGCACTGATTTAATATACCTAGAGCTCAATTGAACTCAAATTACAAACAGGCCAGAAGATTTTACCAATGTACCACAAGCTTCAGTTGCCCAGTCTTAATGCTTACAGTGCTGTTGTTTTTCCCAGCACTGGACGCAAATTCATGGTCAAAGCATACAAAATATTGTTCTCTGCGTTAAAACAGGTCAGAACAACAGTGGTCTTGACTTGTCAGAACTACAGTGCACCAATCAGCAACACTTGTTCTCTTCAGCACTCTTCACCATTATTTAGCAGAATTAAATTACGATTTGTTAGATGCCATATATGATATATATCTTATGTGTGTTTATTTTTGGAGCTCTAATGTGTCTTATTAGCCTTCTGAACCTTGTAATATAGGCATTTTCAGTGTCCAACCGACTGGTATATTTTTATACATTCCTGTAACCACTTTTTAAGAAAGTACCTCCATTACAGCAGGAGTTATGGACCATGTATAGCGTTTGGCTCTGGGAGTTCAGTTTTAGGTCAAAAGGTTATAAGGAAAAAAATTGGTGGGTAGGTGCCACTAACTAGAATTTTTCCATCGTTAATATGGTGGTTCTAAAAGAACAATAGGGAGTCTCTTTCTAAAGCTGCCACAACCCCTTACTTCTGGGTATACCAGTTAGAAGGGTTCTGATTATAGAAACACATTTACGCCATAAAACTGTAACCTGCAGTGTGAAAGCATGCAGGAGTGGTTGATGCTTCACTATAGTGTCTAAAGAGTGATCTATATAGTGTAATGTCAGATTAAAGTGACATACCTTACTCATAGGTTACTTACCCAGGTGTGACCCTGTCTCTGAAGACTCACTTTGTCAGTAATTCCATTTGAGCTAAAACATCTGGAGCTAACTCACTGTTGACACCTCACTGTTGATTGCTGAGTGCCTTTATCATTTCTTGCCACCACTGCTTTTACTGCAGTAAGGATTCAGGCTCAGGGACTGAGCCTTGATGTTATCTGCTCGGTGGAGTGACGCACATGCTCTGCGCTCTTTTTTTGCCATTTCTGCTGCTGCTCCTGCTCATGAAGCACCACATACATCTCCAAGCTTCTTTCACTGCCAGTCTACAGTGACCTGGTTACCTCCAGCCACCTAAAACCCTCATTAGCACCAGATGGGTCATTGGGTAGTTTGCTTCTCTGCCATTTGAGTGCAGAGACATCCCACAGATTAAGCCCTTGTGTTGTGCACTTCCTTTAGTTGCCCCTCACTATTTATCTTGTGCTACTGCACAAAACCCTTCAACTTTTCCATTCTCTTTAGGTTCCCTGGCCAACACTTCCTTTCTCAGTAGAGTTCTCTGTCCTGGGATGTTGTTAAATCCCTCACAGTATATGGTACCCCTCAGCATCCCTCCTCTCCAGAGGGGCTTCCTGACCCACAAGGTTGATCGGGACCAGTTCTGGCTTAACCCAAATATGGACCTGATGTCCTTGCAAGGTATCTGCTTTGTCTGGGAACACTGGCCCTTGTGTTTACCCTTGTGCCCTCTCCAGGGTTCCCCACTGTAGGACGCTCAGATGATCTCCTCTGAAGAGAGTCAGTTTTTTTAGACCCTGGCACCCAACTCTTATTGAAAGGTCCTATGACCTGCAAAATTCAACCAGATAGGGCATTGCAGGTGTCTTTCTTTGCTAGCTAACTGTCACCAGCAGGAGAGGCTGTTAAGGTAAATCCCTCGCTTAAAAGGTCTATACCCTGTGTGCCATTGGCTCTTTTATCTATAGTCAGGGGGCTCACCCATCTTTTTTTTATTTTTTTATTACCTTGTTTCTCATGAAAACAGGCAAGAAATAGTAACCAGGAACCTCTAATTTAAGTCAAACTGCAAACAATCCCAGAGCTTATAAATCTGTCAAGATTCTAGTGGGAGACTTTTCTCCATGACTAATTGTCACTGAGACATCCAAGGGACGTGCAGACCTCAGCAAATCAGTTTCTGGCTATGTTATATTGTTGTGTTTCAACTTTAATTGTCTCACGTATAAAACCTAAATTAAATGACGAGCTTTCTGTCATAAATTTAAGCAGCAGCTGGGTTGGGGCTCACCTAAAACGGACAGCGTAGGGGTATTGTGGTCAGAGCCATGTTACAGCTGGCCATCTATCATCTCAAGCATTTACCAAAATAACTTTTGGATAGAAGGGGATCTGTGGACTATAATCGGTTCCTGTGCCTTCCAAGGCCCCTTTCAGATGGCCGGTCCGATTAGGTCTGCCTGTTAATTTTTCAGGGGGATCTGATCGGACATCCAATGTTAGTCTATAGGCAGCCAGATCTAAACGAACGTGCATCTATTTACATCTGATCCCCCCAACTCCTGCCACGTCTGGGAAAACCAAACAGAACAGAGTTCTGTTTTGGCAGACCTGATTGGACCTGCACAGATCCACTGCTGATCAGAACTGACAGGCACGACTGTGAAAAGTGCTTAAGTCTTGAGTAGATGTTTAAACTAAATAATAATTTACTGCTGACACTACGTACTTGAGGAGATCATGGAATTTAATGAAGTGAAAGGAAAACCTATGCTGAGTTTTAATAATAGCCAAACGAAAGAATGTCTAAGGTTTGATCAATGAGAAAAAAGAAAGTATACTGTTTTAGTGGGAACCCACTAAACTGACAGCCCTGCTTGCCAAGTTTCTTGCCACTGGTCACATGAGGGCCACTAAAACCATTCAGCAGTCAATGAGGGGCCATGCCATAAGGCATCAACATTTTCCAAGGATTGGTGAAAGACAGTCACAGGAGACATATAAATTACAATGGGGAGTGAATAAGACATATACATTACAATGGGGAGTGAATAATTATCAGAATGCTGGTTAAACAACAAAAAGGAGAACTCATTCTACAGTAACTCAACAAGTTGTGTATAAAATAAGTTAAAAATAAATTATATTAACATATTATCATTGCAATAGGCAAGTTAACTACTAGTTTCCCTCAAAATAATAATCCACATTAATTATAACATTTCTTTTTTCTTAGTTTGTCATAAGTCAATGTATTGTGGTCATTATGTTTTTAGCTAATACTGCAATAAGAATATGCAGCCAATGAACTCATTAATCTATGCTGGTAATTGTTGAAGCCGCCGCCCACATTTTGCTGCCGCAAACTACCCAATTATACGTTATTGCTTTAAAGTCTTTGCTGTGTGTCGTGTTCTATTTATAGCAAAAGTTTACAGGAAGAATGTTAAATACGGTTCTGAAGTATCAACAACTGTGGAAGATAACCTTGATACGCTGCAGTTACATTGTGCAGGATCTATCTCTAGATCATTAAAAACAAATAATCCTCCATGGCTTGTTTCATATAAACTGACTGTCTGTGTATGGTACCTACAGTCAATTCTTACTTTTATACTATACAATTACATTTAATACAATACTTAAAATGAATGAATAGCCATTTTTTTTTATAGTTTTGTATGGAAGGCTTAGACCCCCTGTCAGGTTTTATTGCTGTATGTGTTTTACTAAGTGGTTTCACCCTATCTGTTTTCCTGGTTACAATTGTCAGCGAAACAGAATGTAATGAGAAATCCAGAATTTTACAGTTTTCACC
Source organism: Nanorana parkeri (assembly GCF_000935625.1). Lineage (NCBI taxonomy): Eukaryota > Metazoa > Chordata > Amphibia > Anura > Dicroglossidae > Nanorana > Nanorana parkeri. Next base: position 1,284,266 of record NW_017306531.1, read on the forward strand.
AGAACAGTAACTCTTCCAATGGGATTACCTTCTCCAGTGACCCTTCTCTTAAGAGGAGAATTCCACTCATTTTGTAGTAATTTGGTCTTACTTCCTGTTGCATGTGTAGGAGAGGAAATTCAATTTCCCCAATGGGACATATAGAGCAATAAATAAACTGACACATCCTTCCCTACTCTATCCAAAACAAACAAATAGATTTGGCTGTACATGCACTTTAATAAGAACACACGGTACAGCAATATATAAGAACTACATACCTGGAAGATTAAATACAGAACATTTAGTATATCACTGCAATAAAATATGCTTCTGAATGTTTTGCTAAGGTGTCAGCTGCCAGATAAAGACTGATACTAGAAACCATTTCACAACACACATATAACATCCCATATGACTAGTACATAGAATCTAGCCTTAGGTCAGTACAAGTAAAGAGAATCCAAGACGGCAGAGTATCTTCCTTGGGCGGTTATAACATTCTGCTGTCTTGGATACTTCATAGTGTTCTGAAGGCTTCATACCTCTTTATCACTTGTCTCATGTAGAGAATTGACAGCTCCTCTTTACTTAAAACATGCAGCAACCAATTTCTGCGCTACTGCTGGAATTGCCCTGTGATGATTGATGGTGAGAGGTTTTGGCAAAGGAGCCAAGGGCCAGGAACATGGAGGGGCACAAGAGAAAAAGATTTAATGTATATGAGTGAGAAGAATGTGTCCCATGTTTTGCAGGATATTGTGGTACACTTCTGAAGGGCAAAGTAAAGATCCTGTGTACCACAAGTATCAGGGACGTCAGTGAGTGTTGGGCACTGGTTAAGGTGTGCTGCTCAGAGGGTCCAGTGGCACTAACAGTGCCAAAGTCAAGCTGTCAGAGAGGAAGCACATTTACAACAACTTTCAGATGAATCCTACAGCTAGGTGAAGATACTTACCATTGTCTTCTGCTTTTTTAGCCATCTAAGGCCCCGTTCACACTGAGCGATTTATTGCGCGGTAATTCCCACGATATAGCGGCTATTTACCGCGTGATATCGCTCTCCAATGCATGGCAATGGGGCTCTGCCCGTTGCTGTCGCGGGTCGTGCGTCGCTACAGCAGGACCCTTTTTGGAGCGGATTTTGCCGCGATTTTAGCTTGCTCAATGCAAGCATTTGCTCGATATCGCGCGACAAACGGGCGATATCCTGCAAAATGCAAATCGCACGAATGGGGTGTGAATGGGGCCAGTGTGAATGGGGCCTTAGGTAGTATTCACTTCTAAAGTGACTGACTACCTGTAAATAAAAGTATTTCTTTTGAGAAATTTGGATTTATCAGCTAAAGTATGATGTAAAAATGCACCAAAACTGTATGCGTCTCTAATACAATGCCAGCCCCCTAACTGCTGGTTTAAAACCCCTTATCAGATACAGCAGATTTCTTCTTAAGTACTTCCACGGAGGATGGTACAATTAGCACTGTTAATCATATTCTCAGATTAACACTGTGGAAACCAGATGCAAAACACATGCCATTATAGCTCTCCTCTTGAATTGTAAGACTGTAGCATAAGTAACCTATGAAAATCATTATAGGATAAAAAAATCTAAAGCTCCACTGCAGATGCACTTGCCTACATGATACCAGCATTGAGTGCTGGCTCAACTGGGAGGTTGGTTCTCCACCTCTGACTCAATAACGGAAAAAGAAAAGAAAGTTGGCCGCACTTGCAAGACAGAGCAACTGGACTCCACCATCTAATGAACCACACCAGGGACTAACCTAGAACCACACAGTGGGGGTGATTTACTAACACCAGGTGTGTGTGCATTTTTACACAGCAAAACGTATTTATCAACCAAACACGAACCACGTGTCACATTTTCACGCCGTTATGGCGCGTTTTTATGTATTTATGTACGTGCGTGTCATGTAGCATGCGCCATAGGCTACATGCCGCTCTAAAAGCGGCATGCAAGTCTCTAAAAGCATATTTCCACTAATGCCATATATGGAAAAATCATGCACATGATGCATATATAATGCTGCTTCACAGTTTAGACAAAAATGGTTAGCTCATGCATTTACATTCCTGCATTCATCAACGCAAGCAACACAACATAGAGCTAATTTACACAACATCACCTTGCAATTCATGCAGGGCTTTGCACAACACACCTGCTGGGTGTGTACACACTACAAAGGTGTTTAGATTCCACCGATAGATCATGCTGGGAGGGAACACACTACAGAGGTGTATACTTGTTCGTGGCGTGTTTATAAGGTTAGTAAATTAACCCCCATGAGTCATTATTGAATACCGTTGTTTGTATACCCAAGCTTTCCGACTTTATGAATTCCTGCAGAATCCAGTAGTATATGATAGAAGGTTAGGAAAGACATTTCTCACTTCAATGACAAAACAGTTCATGATAAATTAAGTAAAAAAAGAGAAAATATTTGCAAGGTTTCATCTATTCTGCATTCTTTGTGCATATGATGGCCCCTGATGAACTTAGTTTTACAAATGTTGACTCTGAGTGATTGGAATGCCAAATCCACCTTAAACTTTTTGACAGTCTGGAAGTCGTCCTTAAGAGGTTCCATTTAAAGCAAGATAGAGCCTGCACTCCCACACCTGCAGTTCCTTACAATTGCACTCATCTCCTTGGCAACCTGAGACATTTTTTAATGATTGTTGACGTAAAACAAAGTGGGTGTTGGCAGCTGGAATGTGGCCTTTTGGCTTGCACACAAGCATTTTGTGCAGAAGACAACGTGCTTGTATTTTGTTTTACTGTCCCAATCTTCTTTTTTTTTTTGCTGTTTGTCACAAGATATGATCAACTTAAAAATGCTTTTGGGTGTTATACTACAACTTTTCGCTGGTCTGAATTGCTGCTTGGTTAAAACTCTTGTTATTGTGCTGCGATATTGCAGGAATATTGCTTTCCATTTCACCATGATTTACCCTAATTAAAAAAAAAAGGCCTGAAAAAAAAAAAAAAAGGGGGGCGGGGGGCATAGATTTAAAAGAAAAATCTCCTATTTGAAAGCTGTGTGTTGTAGCTGGTTAGGGGTGGAATCAATTATTAGCATTCATATCCCGTGAAATAAACAAAGTATTCATGAATTGAAACATTTAGCTGCAAACAGATTTTGTTTGGTAAATTTCATCTTACTAATAATATGGTATACAATGAGCAGAGAAATTGCCAAGAGCAGCTTTGCCAACAAGTAATTTACAAATGTCTATTCTTATAAAAATAGTCAGGACAAAGCTCTTATCTTCATATAGATGTCTGCTCAAAATAAAATAAACTACTAGCAAGTACTGTGTTGTTTTACAGCAGATAAATTTTGTTGGTTGTCCTGAGTGTTTCCATAAAGGGTATCTATGGTCGAAAACTAAATAAAAATGTCTTTCTATATTAAATTTCTATAACTTCTATCCCACTCCTAATAACCATATTGATCTAGAAGTTTGTAAGCCTACTTACTGAAGATGCCCATAAGATGTACTTCCTCAATGCCCTGACACAATTTCATTCAGCCCTGTGAATATGCACTTCCTCGTGTCTCCACTCTCAGAGAGCCTGATGTCTGAACTACAGCTTAGCTCTCTCCCCCTCACAGTGAACACAGGAAACACCTACAATGTAACATCACCATTGCTTGCTGGAAGCAATGCATGATGGGATATGTAGATGCAAAATCGAGATTGCATCACAGCAAACAGCAGTGTTGTCAGCATGGCTTGCACACCCCAAAGTGAGCCATTAGGTTGCCTAAAAATAGGTCCATGAAGTGAAATGCCTACCCCATGTAGTAAAGCATTCCAAAGCTTAACTACAAGAGTCAATGAAAGGAAGGAAGAGGAAGCGGTTATTCAAAGGTGATCATGTGGTTTATTGGTAGAGCAGATCACAGATCAAAGGCATTCCAAAGTTGTCCATGATATTACCTTCTCTTTCCTGCCATCCTGCCCTATGCCAGGGCTACCGTTTCATCCCTTTAAGACCAAACACATACATTACAAGTTGTCCATGATGTTACCTTCTTCACCCTACCATCCTACCCTATGCCAGGGTTGCCACCTCATCCATATGAGGCCAAACACATACATTACAGGTGTAAGAGGCTTATCTGCAGACTGAGTCCTGCTCAGAAACGTGCACGAACACAAGCATGCAATTCTTTGCTAAAGGTTCCTGGTAAATGCGTTTTAGCACGTGGACCCGCGTGTACTGGAACGTTTATGCGCAATGGCGGACGTACGTGAGCTTCAGATGCGCGACTGGTAGTGTACGGGTGCACACATTAGCATGCACGCTTATCTATATGAACTGACAAGAAGCCATAATCAAGCTGCTGAGTGGTCGTCAGCTAGTCCCTGTGTGCCCTGTACTCAGTTCCTGTATTCTGATTTCCTGTGCATGAACCCGGGTTGTGACCATTGAATCTGCTTCTTCCTTCTGATTTGGAACCTCTACTCTCTGCTTTCCTGTGTATGAACTGGCTTATGATTCCTGACCCTTCTCCTGATTTGGCAATGCAAGATTCAGCTTCCCGTGTATGACCTCGGTTTGAACCTGACTTCGCTCCTGGCCTGCCGCTTGGCGGATCGCTCCACCAGTATCCTGAGCAGGTACATCCAGCCAGTGCTCTCACCTGTTGCCTGATCTGACTCCAAGAGGTCCTGGTGTCATCCTGGTCCTGCAGATTCACCAGCTGGTCCATCGTACTCAAGCGTCTCTTCGAAAACCGGCCAGCCACCAGTACTCCGCCCTTTCATCCCGTGTCACCAGTTCTCAGCGGAGTCTCCAGTCAGGTATGTGATAACAGGGTTGTCCATGATGTTACCTTTTCCTTCCTACCATCCTGCCCTATGCCAGGGTTGCCAACTCATTCCTTTAAGGCCAAACACATACATACACGGGCTCAGCAGCTGACTAAGGGGGTAATTAGATTCACATTTTGACTTCTTTGCTAGTAACTCGTATGTGTTCAGTTTCTAAAGAATGAGGGAAAATCCCTAGCTTGGGCCCCTGATTCCTTTCTCTAAATTCATGTCTGAATATGAAGAATTGGACTATACAAACCTCAACCTGTAAAAAAATAAGCAAAACTGTATTTAATGTTACTTCCAAATAAGAAATGCAAATAGAAAGCAGCAGATCAAAGAAGCACTCTGTATTATTGTCTTCTCACAAGGTATGCTACCTCCCGACACGTACACTCTACAAACAATGCTGACACATAGGGGCTAATCATGTAACTGAGCAGGTACCACGTGAGGTGAAATCAGTTTACAGACGAAGGCTTTATTGCTGTCTCTTGTAACTGGCTATAAGATAATGCAACAATACTGTCATTGATTTCATGGAAACTGTGTGATCTTCTCTTTGATGTGTTGCCCCTTGCACACTGTGTCTCCTCAGTGTGTCGTGTCACTGCCTAAATATATTGCATCTGTTCAGAAAGTGATTCCACATAAAACACTACTAGAGGTTTGATGCTAATGAATCCAGGGATAGTTATGTTATATGTATTATTCATAGATATGGCAGCCACTGGTCATAATGAAGGCTCGTTCTTGTAGACAAAGACACGTGCTTGATAGATGGGGTGTTAGATCCCACCACCATGTTTGCCCTATCACTAGCTCAGACCACACATAGACCAGAGCACAGTGGTAACTGTTATACAGTGCAACAATTTTCATGTGCCCCCCACCTTCTGTTTACAAAATACTGCAATACAGAAATTTAAAAAAATACTCTGGGATAAATTTGTCACCCCACAGTCACAAACTATTATTATTATTATTATTATTCATTTATATATTTCTAACATATACCACAGTGCTGTACAGAGAAACACTGAGCCAGTCACATCAGTCTCTGTACAGAGGAGCTTAAAATCTAATGCAGCATGCCGCCAGCTGTAGAGGGACTACAAATCCCAGCAATACATAATATAGCAATGTAGAATAGTATATGAATTGGACTCAGGACTTTGCAATGTATTGGACTTAGGATTTAGTAATGCACCGGACGCTGGACTTAATAACGGACTGGACTCAGAACTTAGTAACAAACTGGACTCAGGACTTAGTAACGTACTGGACTCAGGACTTAGTAACGCACTGGACTCAGGACTTAGTAACGCACTGGACTCAGGACTTAGTAACGCACTGGACTCAGGACTTAGTAACGCA
>NW_017306531.1:1290550-1330215 GCF_000935625.1 Nanorana parkeri
GCTGTGCCTGGGCCCCTCGGGGTCCAGGGCAGACTCTCAACAGCAGATTAGGTGGTCCCAGCCCTGTGACCACAGCAATAGTTGATCGCTGTGTTCACAGAGCCGTGACAGCTACTGAGCCAGATTGCAGCTCACTGTGTTGTGCAGCTGCGAGCCAGCTCCGTATGTTACAAACTGATACGGTATTCTGATACTTTGCATTCTCAGAGATACTATAAGGGCTTATTCACACCAGCCCCAGTGCGTACCGGCCCGATTGGTGCCGGAATGAACTGGATCGCATTCCGGTCGGCTCACTTTGTTTTGGGGCAGGAGGGGGCGTGGCGGTGCATTGAAGTAAATGGCACCACACGCACGCCCTCCGGCCAAATGCGATTGCCCGCACTGGAACGCGTGGCAGCATTTTTTCTGACTGCACCGGAACGCAGGCACTGGTCGCCGGAGGGCGTGGCTGCGGTGCCATTGACTTCAATGAGTATTGCACAGGCACAATTTGCATGAGAAGCAACTGCAGAGCATCACCCCCATGGACCATTGACTACAAGTGCAACAAGTTGGAACAGATGCCCCAATATGCTCCCCTGTAAGTACTCAAGGCCACTCTCAATCAAAATTGTAGGCTCTGCCTGACATAATATTTTCACAAAAGATTTGCAGATTTATTTGCCTAATATAATATTAAATCCAAAAATGTATCAGCACATAATCTAAACTATACAGGTGAAACTCGAATAATTAGAATATCATGCAAAAGTAATTGCAGTAAGTGCTGCAAAAGGGGCCCAAACCAAGTACTGAGTACATATGCATGCTTGTACTTTTCAGAGGTCCGATATTGTTCTATGTACAATCCTTGTTTTATTGATTGCATGTAATAGGCTTATCTGCAGACTGAGTCCTGCTCAGAAACGTGCACGAACACAAGCATGCAATTCTTTGCTAAAGGTTCCTGGTAAATGCGTTTTAGCACGTGGACCCGCGTGTACTGGAACGTTTATGCGCAATGGCGGACGTACGTGAGCTTCAGATGCGCGACTGGTAGTGTACGGGTGCACACATTAGCATGCACGCTTATCTATATGAACTGACAAGAAGCCATAATCAAGCTGCTGAGTGGTCGTCAGCTAGTCCCTGTGTGCCCTGTACTCAGTTCCTGTATTCTGATTTCCTGTGCATGAACCCGGGTTGTGACCATTGAATCTGCTTCTTCCTTCTGATTTGGAACCTCTACTCTCTGCTTTCCTGTGTATGAACTGGCTTATGATTCCTGACCCTTCTCCTGATTTGGCAATGCAAGATTCAGCTTCCCGTGTATGACCTCGGTTTGAACCTGACTTCGCTCCTGGCCTGCCGCTTGGCGGATCGCTCCACCAGTATCCTGAGCAGGTACATCCAGCCAGTGCTCTCACCTGTTGCCTGATCTGACTCCAAGAGGTCCTGGTGTCATCCTGGTCCTGCAGATTCACCAGCTGGTCCATCGTACTCAAGCGTCTCTTCGAAAACCGGCCAGCCACCAGTACTCCGCCCTTTCATCCCGTGTCACCAGTTCTCAGCGGAGTCTCCAGTCAGGTATGTGATAACAGGGTTGTCCATGATGTTACCTTTTCCTTCCTACCATCCTGCCCTATGCCAGGGTTGCCAACTCATTCCTTTAAGGCCAAACACATACATACACGGGCTCAGCAGCTGACTAAGGGGGTAATTAGATTCACATTTTGACTTCTTTGCTAGTAACTCGTATGTGTTCAGTTTCTAAAGAATGAGGGAAAATCCCTAGCTTGGGCCCCTGATTCCTTTCTCTAAATTCATGTCTGAATATGAAGAATTGGACTATACAAACCTCAACCTGTAAAAAAATAAGCAAAACTGTATTTAATGTTACTTCCAAATAAGAAATGCAAATAGAAAGCAGCAGATCAAAGAAGCACTCTGTATTATTGTCTTCTCACAAGGTATGCTACCTCCCGACACGTACACTCTACAAACAATGCTGACACATAGGGGCTAATCATGTAACTGAGCAGGTACCACGTGAGGTGAAATCAGTTTACAGACGAAGGCTTTATTGCTGTCTCTTGTAACTGGCTATAAGATAATGCAACAATACTGTCATTGATTTCATGGAAACTGTGTGATCTTCTCTTTGATGTGTTGCCCCTTGCACACTGTGTCTCCTCAGTGTGTCGTGTCACTGCCTAAATATATTGCATCTGTTCAGAAAGTGATTCCACATAAAACACTACTAGAGGTTTGATGCTAATGAATCCAGGGATAGTTATGTTATATGTATTATTCATAGATATGGCAGCCACTGGTCATAATGAAGGCTCGTTCTTGTAGACAAAGACACGTGCTTGATAGATGGGGTGTTAGATCCCACCACCATGTTTGCCCTATCACTAGCTCAGACCACACATAGACCAGAGCACAGTGGTAACTGTTATACAGTGCAACAATTTTCATGTGCCCCCCACCTTCTGTTTACAAAATACTGCAATACAGAAATTTAAAAAAATACTCTGGGATAAATTTGTCACCCCACAGTCACAAACTATTATTATTATTATTATTATTCATTTATATATTTCTAACATATACCACAGTGCTGTACAGAGAAACACTGAGCCAGTCACATCAGTCTCTGTACAGAGGAGCTTAAAATCTAATGCAGCATGCCGCCAGCTGTAGAGGGACTACAAATCCCAGCAATACATAATATAGCAATGTAGAATAGTATATGAATTGGACTCAGGACTTTGCAATGTATTGGACTTAGGATTTAGTAATGCACCGGACGCTGGACTTAATAACGGACTGGACTCAGAACTTAGTAACAAACTGGACTCAGGACTTAGTAACGTACTGGACTCAGGACTTAGTAACGCACTGGACTCAGGACTTAGTAACGCACTGGACTCAGGACTTAGTAACGCACTGGACTCAGGACTTAGTAACGCAATATTTCATCCAGCACTGGGATTGAGAAATACAGTAGGTTATAATAGGGAACATTACAATGTAACATAACCTATTATAATCCATTTCTCTAATTAAATGAAATTACAGCACACTGTGTCCAGTTTCTGGGCACTGGTCTGTGGAGGGACCAGCGCTCGTTGAGTTACTGCTGTTGCTGGGTCCCTCGGGGTCCAAGGCAGACTCTCAACAGCAGATTAGGTGGTCCCAGCCCTGTGACCACAGCAATAGTTGATCGCTGTGTTCACAGAGCCGTGACAGCTACTGAGCCAGATTGCAGCTCACTGTGTTGTGCAGCTGCGAGCCAGCTCCGTATGTTACAAACTGATACGGTATTCTGATACTTTGCATTCTCAGAGATACTATAAGGGCTTATTCACACCAGCCCCAGTGCGTACCGGCCCGATTGGTGCCGGAATGAACTGGATCGCATTCCGGTCGGCTCACTTTGTTTTGGGGCAGGAGGGGGCGTGGCGGTGCATTGAAGTAAATGGCACCACACGCACGCCCTCCGGCCAAATGCGATTGCCCGCACTGGAACGCGTGGCAGCATTTTTTCTGACTGCACCGGAACGCAGGCACTGGTCGCCGGAGGGCGTGGCTGCGGTGCCATTGACTTCAATGAGTATTGCACAGGCACAATTTGCATGAGAAGCAACTGCAGAGCATCACCCCCATGGACCATTGACTACAAGTGCAACAAGTTGGAACAGATGCCCCAATATGCTCCCCTGTAAGTACTCAAGGCCACTCTCAATCAAAATTGTAGGCTCTGCCTGACATAATATTTTCACAAAAGATTTGCAGATTTATTTGCCTAATATAATATTAAATCCAAAAATGTATCAGCACATAATCTAAACTATACAGGTGAAACTCGAATAATTAGAATATCATGCAAAAGTAATTGCAGTAAGTGCTGCAAAAGGGGCCCAAACCAAGTACTGAGTACATATGCATGCTTGTACTTTTCAGAGGTCCGATATTGTTCTATGTACAATCCTTGTTTTATTGATTGCATGTAATAATCTACTTTTTTGAGGTTGTGGATTTGGGGTTCTTGGGGTTTTCATGAGCTGTAAGCCATAATCATCACAATTATGACAAATCACGGCTTGAATTATCTTGCTTTGCATGTAATGAGTCTATCTCATATATTAGTTTCACCTTTTAAGTTGCATTAGTTAAATAAATGAACTTTGCACGATATTCTAATTATTCGAGTTTCAACAGTAGATGGTACGAGCGAGCCTAAAAAGCCGATGAAAGCAAACAATATATATTTAATACGACAGCACATATGCAGCGGTCTAATAAACCCGTGAACTCACAATGTATGTATACCGCTTTATTCTTTCACTGTATAGTTACACTAATGGAGTGTACTGTAACTGGACTTTACAATTGGAGCAGCGCAGTGTACCTCTCTGTTATCATAGTACAAAACGCTATATGCTATTATCCTGCATGCTTTCTAAATTAAACATGGAAATGAACCAATGCCAGTACACAGAATGTGCTCAGCTGTGTTGCCTTTTCTGTTTTATGCTTTGGTTACGTCATTTTCTTAATGCTTGCTCTGCAAGTCTACCATTTGTGTGCTTCGACTTTACCGAAATGTTGCTCTGCAATGTACTCTATCAGAGGCACAGGAATGTATTCTAATCATTCATATACTCAGGCCTTGGGGTTTTTGTGACTCTTGGCATTCTGTCTTAAAGGAAAAATAAAGTGTGTTTTTATTGAGCAAGCATTTTGAATGATTTTTGTAACATTTGTCAAATGTCATTATGTGACTTTCACATTTTTACAAGTGTTCTGCTCTTTTATGAGCATTTCAGATTTGTAGAGTCTCCCCCTGGTGGCTGTTTGTAGAACACACTGTGAAAAGCACCCCTGCAGAACAACTGCTGAGATTACTGCCTTATTTTCATCCATCAGAGCAGGATGATAGAGTGTGCCTCCGGCTACACTGGCAATGAAATCTTGTTGTAACTGAGAAATGTAACTGCTTGATGATAGTTATGTCATTAGCATCAAATTGATGGTAGTGAGCTGCAAATGTGATGAGTGGCAACACGGCTAAATCTTTTAGTAGCATAAGGATTTAGTTGCCCATGAAGCCCCAGCCTTACATAGAGATGATAGTAAGGAACAACCACTGTGCTGCATTACTAAACAAGAAGTGCAACAAGTGTAGTGAGAGACATGACTGCCCTATGTGGATATATTTTTACAACTTGCATGTTGTAATCAAGTTTTGTAAACATTACACAAGGATATACAGTGGTACCTCGGTTCACGAAGTTAATTGGTTCCACGATTCTGGTTGCGAACCAAATTAAATTTTCCCATAGGGTTCACTGTAAATGAGGTTAATCCGTTCTGAAGCATATGAAAAAAAAACATTAACCACAAGTTTCGTTTTACCACCATTCTTGCTCTGCACATTCTATTCACCTTCATTAACGCTCTGCACATCCTTGTCACCTTCATTAACGCTCTGCACATTCTTGTCACCTTCATTATTATTACTTTCTTTTTACCACCATTCTTGCTCTGCACATCCTTCTCACCTTCAATAACGCTCTGCACATCCTTGTCACCTTCAATAACGCTCTGCACATTCTTGTCACCTTCAATAACGCTCTGCACATTCTTGTCACCTTCAATAACGCTCTGCACATTCTTGTCACCTTCATTAACGCTCTGCACATGCTTGTCACCTTCATTAATGCTCTGCACATTCTTGTCACCTTCATTAATGCTCTGCGCTTTCTTTTTCCCACCATGCTTTCTCTGCACTTTCTTGGGAGCCATGCTGGATTGAATACTGTAATACTGTACAGTACTGTGCTACAAAGCACACAAAAAAGCTTCACGGTAAGTGTCCACATCCCTGTCTGCGACCGCAATCTCGAGTACAGGAAGCCACGACCATGTGTCAGAGCGGGGAAGATGGCCGCGGTCCCCCGAGGCAGAGTTTGCGAACGGAGGCACAATTTTGACCAACTTCCTGCTCGCGAGCAGAATTGTTCGTGAACAGAGGCGTTCGTGAACCGAGGTACCACTGTACTTTTATATGTATTTTTGTGTAGCAATACTACGGTGATTGCTTTTAAATGTGTACTAATAAAGAAATATTTTTTAAAAAAGTTTAATCTGTATTATAAATAATTGTGGCATCTGAAAAGTCCCAGGTGTAGAGTTTCCATATTTGTCAATGAAAGTATTATTAAACTCTCAAACTTTGTCTTAATAATGAATTCAAATCAAACAATTATACAATGCCCAGCAAAGTATTTCTTTTTACCCAAGCAGTTACATGCATCATGTTGCCAAACAGCTGGATCAAACTCTCTCAGCTCAGCTTCCCTGAACTTCTGTCCAGTACAAGGTCACAAGGGACAGAGCAGTCTTGGAGAAGGGAGGAAGGAGGTGCAGAGAGTAGAAGAGAGGATTGAACAATGAAAAACAGTGTTACAGAGATAATGTAAGTACCTCCTCCTTCTATTAAAAGCATATTCCCAATATAACTGAGAACACTGTACAAAGCAATAGAGCTCTGTGTGGCTCACAGTGCTGATGGGAGAGTTGGACCTCTGTGTAATGTCTTCTCCAGCACATCCCAAAGATTCCCAATGGGGTTAAGGTCTGGACTCTGCGGTGGCCGATTCATGTGTGAAATGATGACTCATGCTCCCTGAATCACTCTTTCACAATTTGAGCGCGATGAATCCTGGCATTGTCATCTTGGAATATGTCCAATGTGCCATCAGGAAGGAAAGATCCATTGATGAAAAAACCTGATCATACCGTGTATTTAGGTACCTTTTTGCTGCCATTTTGCAAATGGTGAACCAAGACCTGACTAAGCAACCCGAGATCATAACATTTATCCAATGAGATGGCTCTGACCTTTTTACTGCTAAATCCAGATGGTGACTTATTTGGCCAGGCAGTGTGTGTGTGTGTGTGTGTGTGTGTATATGTATATACATATATCTATATATATACTGTACATATATATATAATTTTTTTTTAAAGACGACAGATTCCATTTAAAATGAATAAATTCTTTTTGTGTATGCATTTGGCAGTGCACATTATTTTCTATGTGAATTACATTTTACATCTATGTTTAATAAAATGAAAATAATGATAAGCAAGCCAGTAATATTCATGATGAAATGGTTTAGGTCTTACAGAACTGATATTTTATTTTTGGCATGCAATATGAGTTCTATTCAAAAGTGACATTCACATTGCAAGTGCCACCCTCATGAAGCATCTCACAGGAACACGAAAAACATATCTCGCGCTGATGATGTGTCAATAACATCTTCCTTCAGAGTCACGGCAAATGGGTCATATTTTGCTTATGAGATGTATTTTTCCAATTTTGCAGTCAAATTTGAGAAAACTCCTCCATGAGTTTGTTATGTGTTCCTATTCACACAGCATACTGGAAAATAACTTTTTTTTTTTAAAAGAATACCTTTTAAAAAAATGTTTGTTAAATTAGGCAAGATGGCTGATTCCAGGTTTTTCTTAACCCTTTCACAGTGGTCTGTCCTTATAGAAAGTCTTGGGACTACAAATTAAGCATTGTGTTTATCCGATAACCTTCATTAACCTCCCTGGCGCTATTCCCGAGTGTGGCTCGGGGTTAATTTTCAGTACCAAAAGCAGTAACCCCGAGCCACACTCGGGATTACACTGTGCGTAACTTACCTTGTCCTCGAGCCCCGCTGTGAGATAATCAGACCACCAGGGAGGTTAACATACAATGGACAAGCCACCTCTGAATGGACAAGACCCCTCACCCATCACAGCCCCTCCTAACATTTCAAAGAAATAGAAGCACAAAGAAATTTTAACCCTTCAAACCCTAACCTGAGTAAAAACAATTAAAAATATAAATACATAATAGGTGTTATCCCAATGTTGCTGCGAAAGTGAAAATATTATTTCAATTCCCATCAAAATACATTCCCAACAAATACTGCCGCCTGATAACAGTGATTCTATATAATGAAGCGTTCAGTGTGGGAATTCATGTATTATTTGACATACCTTTATTTCTATGTTTCTCTACATATACATACACATCAATATGTCCAGCAGAAGTGATGGTGGCAGATGCGGGGACAACCTATAACACGGCCGGGGGGGCTCGACCAGTTTCAGAATTTTTTTTTTAATAGCAATAAAAATGTAAATATATCAGCTTGCCAGACCTAAGCTGGCCACAGACCTTACAACCCTCGCAAGACTTTTGTCTTGCCAAGGTTGTAAGGTAATTTTAAAAACGTACGATATGCCCATCTTGGACAGGCAGATCGTACTTGCGATAACCGCAAGCCACGCCCCGATGACTGCAATGCTGAACGGGCAGTGTGCGCTTGCGCACACCAGCACGTGCGGCATTTATCTTACGAACATGCCACACACCCGCCGACAATCGTACGATTCTCGGCGGGTTTTCGAACATGCTCTTAAGATAAAAGTCGTGCGACCGTACAGTAGAAACGGTCGCACGCCTTCCACACACCTTGCGATAATCGTACGATAATCGCGGGAAATCCCGCGATTATCGCAAGGTGTGTGGGCACCTTTACAAGTGGTGGCTGCGTTCGTTTTCTTTCCTCATTTTTCCCCTTTATTTTTATCTGGTGATCCCGCCAATACCACATATCGCGTACTAAGGTGACGACACTCTCTCACCATATTGTATCGATGGAGAAGCAGAGTTGTCACCCTAGGATAGGAAGTATGTTTGGACTACAGCACATCTCCCCCTTACATCTTCTCCATAACATGGGGAGTGGAGGTTCTGTAGTTCACAGCGGCTTGAGATTTCAGTGCAACAGAGGCAGCAAGCACAGGAATTTACCAGCTCACTAAAATTCTGTCAGGATCAACAAGTTTACTTTTCTTTTTTTTCTGCACTAATTGAACAGATAAAACAAAACATTTCTAGTAGTTTATTTAACAGACCAAATGGGAGCAAATAAGCAGATGGCTGTGTTATGTCCCTCGGCGTCCTCACGTCTAATAGACCTGCATTAGATTTGATGACATCACGGGTCCTTAAGCCACCAGAACCTGGGGGAAAAGAGGCTGCAGGGACCGGTCCAGCAGCCAGGCCGAATCAAGGTTCAGGTGAGTATATGTTCCTTATGTTCCTCCCTAGACCATAATGAGCACTTAACCCTTGCAGTGCGGGGGTGGCCCCACTGCAAGGATTAATTTGAATGAATCCTGGAATTCCTCTTTAAAGGTGACCATTGCAAGTACCTTGCGCAGTAGTCTGTCATGTTTGCTCAAGTGGATGTGTAAATGCTTGGTGGATGCGTTTATGTGGAGAGAGATATAAATGAAACGATGAATAGATTGAATACTATCATTACATCCAATACCTGTATATAGTTAACAGCCTGCATGCACACTTCATGTGACAGTGATCCTTCAACCTAACATAGTATGCATTGCTCTAGGACATTCACTCTGAACTTTTTAATAAATACAGATTGTTCGCTTTGGTGGGGAATTTTCTTCAACTCAGCAACTTCAGTTTCCTAAGATGCATTTTAGCACCCAAAGGATTAGGCAAGAGACGTAAACTCCTCACACCAGAGGTCATACTTTCACAACTTCATATATACTTCTGGTGTCTGATAGAAAAACAAACATTTCCTTTACCCTTATTATAAAACCATTTAAAGTGGCACTAAACATAGGAGTTAAATCTCACAAATGCATTCAAGTACCTTCACTATTAACAAAAATGTATCTTATGTATCACTCATCTGTAGATCCTCAAATCATCTCTGAATTGGTGCTGACACTGTCCTTCCATCTGGATGGTGGCTACTTTGGTTCCCCATGGCCCCTGTGTGTGTTGTAAAGTAGCCACTGCTCCAAGCTCACTCCTGTGATGGACTACAATCTCAATACAAATTAGTAAAGTAAACATGAGAGTGTAGTCCATCACAGCAGGCTGATGGGCTGGAAATCTTCTCCTGGTCCACAACGCTTTGACAACCCTGGGAGCTATTGACACCGGTGGGATGACATCAGGGCCGTCTTTAATACTGATTGGACCTTGGGCAAACATTTTCTTGCCCCCCCCCAACATCATGGCCATAGGGAATTCTGCCCTGTTGTTGGCCCCTCCGCAGTACAGAGACCAGCTGCTGCTTTATGGTCATGTGACTGCGTAGAAAAACGTAAAAAGAAGCAGTATTCAGAAAGCAGAGAGGATCAGACCAAAGGGGAAGTATCATTTAGTAGGTAAGTTATTGTGTAGCCTTTCCTTCCACTTTAATGCTGAACGCATGGATAAGCAAATATGATCTAAATACAAGAGCCATGTGCATTCTTACTTGAATCTCAGTGTGCTATGTGTATTTCTTCCAGCTCTGTGCAGTAATCCATTGGGAAATGTTGCCTCTGTGCAGGAGCTTCCTATAATAAAGACCAGTCATTGCTGCTCTCTCTCCTAGTGCAGGGTGACTGGTCTTGTCTCCACCCCCTCCTGTAGTTTTCTGCATGCAGCCTGTAGCGGGTGGGGCTCTGCTCTCTGCACTGGCGATGCGCAGCACAGTGATGATGTCACTGCTACATTTACAAGATAATATCTGTGGGGGTTTTTTTTGTTTCTATGAATAGTTTTTTGATAATGTGATTGTATACATTTTGTGGAACTTATGACAATAAGTTTACAAATCTGTTTACAATGGCATTTATTGCATACAAAGTGGATTTATATCCTCTGTGGTTATTGAGGAATATAGTTAAATAAAAGTTTTTAATCCGGAGTTCAGCTTTAAGGGTGAATCATAACAGCAACAAGGCTGCTGTAAACACTTCAGGGTCTATTCATTTTTTTTTTTTTACACAGGATTCATACATCTTTCACTCAGAATTCACACATTTTGCAAATTGAATTTAATCAGAAATATGTACAAGTCCTGGGTTGAACCTGGGTGAATCTTCTGTACAAACATTTAATAATAGACCCCTCAAAGTTAAACTGTCCATTTATTTTTGCAGCACTGTGCATTATATTTAGTAGTGACAGAGGGATTTGGGTCTGAATTAGGGACATTGGGAGTGGGATAAAAAAAGATCTTATCTAACACACTGTACTATTACATAAGCTTCATTACTTTAGTGGCATGGAAATATTTATAGCTCATTATCTGGTTTATTTCTAGCAGATTCTGCTTTTATTTGCTGGAATCTTTAAACCCAGAGGGACGAGTGAATGTATGGGCAGGCAGCAGTGGAGGGGTTACAGCGGACTACAGGACTGAAGTGAAAGAGATGAAAACAAGAGCAGTCTAATATTAGGTGTCACGCATCTCAGCTGCTTGCACGGAAGTCATCATTTCCATAATGCTGTCTTGGGAACTGTGCTATTGTTTCGTGCCAAGCCTCCAAGAAGAATTAGCACTTCTGCTAATTGATCATATCTCACATAACAAGTTCTACATGCTTTACACATTTTTCCGGAGCACCGGAAAAATGTGTAAAATCAGTCACGAAAACATTTCTCATTCTTCAGTCTGAGGCCTTTGTGCTATTTCTATCATCAGAGGCACAAGGAGACATTGATGTCATTCCTGTCTTCTGTAAGACTGCCAGTATACTATCCCCATCAGATCCAGACATACTGTATGTACTACTCCCACAAAGGCAGACGTGCACAACAGCTATTCACTTATGACCAGTGCACTTTATTTTTAGTATCTATCTATCTATCTATCTATCTATCTATCTATCTATCTATCTATCTATCTATCACAATTACTTATTATCTATCTATCTATTACAATTATTTATTTATATAGCGCCAACATAATCCGCAGCACTGTACAATCATTTATCTATCTATCTATCTATCTATCTATCTATCTATCTATCTATCTATCTATCTATCATCTGTGATGTGCAGTATGGTGCATTGCAAAAAAATACAGACATGCTGCACTTTTTCACAGCACACTGGACTACACTGCAGAACACTGCGCTAGCTGTGCAGCGACCTGAATGCTGTGTACAGTTTGTATGCTCCAAATAAAGTTTTAAAAAAAGTAAACAGTGTGATGCACTAAGACAGCCTCCCGCCAGAGCTGTCATAAATAGTCAGCTCACTAAAAGTGAACATGTGAACGATCTCTCACTGTACATCACCAGTAAAAAGAAAGCGTCTCTATCTGTATTGAATGTACCATTGTGTGTCCTTCATTGTCACCACTGTACAATATTCTAATCAATATTCTTCCTTCACCCTCAGATGAAATGATTGATTGCGAGGAATGTTAGCTAAGTACAGGACAGATTATGTGTTGTGTATTCTGCAGTCTGCCCATTGTAATCATTCCAAATCCACTACGTGGCCCAGTATTCAGAGCAAAGCAGCACCACGTGAAAGTGTATTTCAGTGCTAAATCAATCTATGATCTATCTATAGATGATCTGCAGTGCCAGGGTAAGAACTGGAAGGGCTATTCACTCCATGAGATTTTACGAAGCATTTTAATGGGATATTCAACAGACCAAAAGGGAGAAAATAAGAGAACTTCATTGTTAGGTTTTAAACTTTAAAACAATACTAATAAATTCCTACCCAGTCCAAGATACAGAACAGGCTCACCTCCTGTCTTATTCTATGCAATGAAAGTACAGAACAAAACCATGCATATGAACACTGGATGACATTTCCACACATAGCTGCAGGCTGGAACCACTGTGTGCGTACACTGCGGAACCCACTCTACTGTCGCACCCATCCGGGACAAGTAAAACTGATTATAATTGTGTGTACCGACATGGGATATGAATACATAATAAAGAGGTTGTAACTTTTTTTACAGACTAGGAAGTAAATCATTCCCAATTCAGAAGGGATAAAACCAGAGTAGAATTCTATTACATTCTAGGTAGACCAAAGGTCTTGAACTTTTAATAGCTTGGGAAACATTTTTAGAAATAATGATTAGACACAATTCAGGGAAATTCAGTATCGCATTTGCGCCAGAATTATGGTGCTAATGCAGCCTAAGAAATGTCTGCTCCAAATTCTAAAACATGTTGCGTGATTCACCAGACCTCTACTGACTCCTGCACCAAATGCAAGTAGTTCTTTTTTGCTCCATATTTCATTCTGGTGCAGTGCTTGTGAAATATTTAATAGATAAACTCTGACAGTTTAATATGAAAAGTGATGCAAAGTAAAACCAAGTAGTCTGTCACACGTTCATATTGTATATGTCTGTCGCAGTATGCAGCACATACCTCAGATGCCACCACAGACTCACATTAGATAAAGGGGTCTATTTACAAGCATATAGCTGGGCGACGGCTATTTGCAAGGCATTACAGTCACTACATCAGTGGTTCTCAACTTGTGGGTCGCAAATCAAAAGTGGGTCGCAACCCCCTTTTGAGTGGGTAGCCGCGTGCTTTCTGCTGCGCTTTTTGAGAGGCTCCCTAGCCTCCCCCTAGCGCAGTAGTGTCAGTTCCCCTGCTGCGCCGCCAGATGTTGCTGCAGCAGCTGCGGCTGGGGAGGAGCTGCCAGCAGGAGAGGTTTTTTTTCTACAGGCAGGCAGGAAGGTAGACAGCCTTTCCATCTCAGCTGTCACAGGAGTTCCAGTACAATGCTGTGCTAGAACTCCTGTATTGGAGGTGAGAGGCTCAATAAAGAGAATCTGTCATCTCCAAATACTATCACACAGGGGCTTGTTAGCTCTTGTGTGATAGCAATAAAGTTAGATAAAGGTTTTATATAAATCAATAAAAGCTGACCTATGTAAACCCCCCTGTCAGTATTAAATGGTTTCTCTCAACCCTTTAAAGGCCACCTTTACTGGACAGCTTGGAAGTTTAAAAATAACAGACTTACTGGCCAGATAACCAGGTAAAATAATGTACAAAAGCATAAAAAAGGAAATTAATGGAGCCACCACATTTAAAGGGGTTCTAAACCCCCCGGTTTTTTTGCCTATATCTACTGCTAGCAAGCAGTTGATATATGCAAAAAGTTTCCCAAATTTTTTTTAAACTTACCTTGTTATCGCGCGCGCTGGAAGCCGCAAATCGTCTTGGGGCGGGCGCATACGCAGTTTGGATTTTCGGCCGGGAGACGAGCAGAGACGCAAGGTAAGTCTATGGACGCGTGGACCCGCATGCAGACACCGTGGGATGGGAAGTGCCTGCAGGGACAGAGCAGTCAGCGCTGGATCGAAGAGCCGCCGCAGCGCTGGAGGGACAGATGAAAACATCAGGAAAGAAGAAGAAGATCGGATTAAGAGACATAATTTAAGGTAAGTGCTGACATTAACATGGGGGGGAGGGAAAACACATTTTGACTTTAATTTCACTTTAAGGATTGGGGAGCTGCAATATATTACACTTTTACTTTTGAGTTTAGATACACTTTAAGGACTGGAACACCATTGCTCTTATACAATGTATGGTATAGATCAGTGTTTTTCAACCTTTTTTGTGCAAAGGCACACTTTTTTCATGAAAAAAATCACGAGGCACACCACCATTAGAAAATGTTAAAAATGTTTACCTCTGTGCCTATATTGACTATATATAAAGTAATTCTCTTGAATAGGAATCAAATAAACACAAATAAATCATTTTATAATTACTTTATTATGAAATAATAAAGTATTTTATAATTGTTCATATTTCTGTTCAATCCATGACTTAACTTCACACTTCACACAAATACGTTTTAAATTCAAACTGTAGCACTGACGTAGCCCTGGTTAAAGTAGGGTTCAGTGGGGTCTCACTAGTCTTGGTTAAACCCCACAGAGCCCTGGTGAGACCCTACGGAGCCCTGGTGCTGGTGAGACCCTACAAAGCCCGGGTTTAACCAGGGCAGTGTGGGATCTCACCAGGGCTCTGAGGGGTCTAACCAGGCTGGTGAGCCCCCCACATAGCTCTGGTGAGACCCTACAGAGTCCGGGTTTAACCAGGGCAGTGTGGGATCTCACCAGGGCTCTGAGGGGTCTAACCAGGCTGGTGAGCCCCCCACATAGCTCTGGTGAGACCCTACAGAGTCCGGGTTTAACCAGGGCAGTGTGGGATCTCACCAGGGCTCTGAGGGGTCTAACCAGGCTGGTGAGCCCCCCACATAGCTCTGGTGAGACCCTACAGAGTCCGGGTTTAACCAGGGCAGTGTGGGATCTCACCAGGGCTCTGAGGGGTCTAACCAGGCTGGTGAGCCCCCCACATAGCTCTGGTGAGACCCTACAGAGTCCGGGTTTAACCAGGGCAGTGTGGGATCTCACCAGGGCTCTGAGGGGTCTAACCAGGCTGGTGAGCCCCCCACATAGCTCTGGTGAGACCCTACAGAGTCCGGGTTTAACCAGGGCAGTGTGGGATCTCACCAGGGCTCTGAGGGGTCTAACCAGGCTGGTGAGCCCCCCACATAGCTCTGGTGAGACCCTACAGAGTCCGGGTTTAACCAGGGCAGTGTGGGATCTCACCAGGGCTCTGAGGGGTCTAACCAGGCTGGTGAGACCCCACAGAGCCCTGGTTAAAGTAGGGTTCAGTGGGGTCTCACCAGGGTAGCAGATTTTGCCTTGTACACACATGCGATGACTCACCGGCCCAAGAGTGAGGAGGAGACTCAGCCCAAGTGATTTTGTCAGGTAACGAAGGGAAGGGGAGGAGTCTATGTCCATGACGTCACCAGACTCCTCCCTCCTTCCCTTCGTTACCCATCACGGGCAACTACATCACCCGACTCCTCCCCCCTTCCCTTCGTTAGCCGACAGAGCCACTCGGGGAAGGGGGGAGGAGTCCGGTGACGTCGATGTCCGTGACGTCACCGGATCTCCGACGGAAGACCCGGAAGCCGGCGGAGAGGTGAGTAACTTTGATCGATCAAAATAATTTTGATCGATCAAAGAAATTAACGATTAATCAACGGCACACCAGACAATATCTCACGGCACACTAGTGTGCCGCGGCACAGTGGTTGAAAAACGCTGGTATAGATAACAGCTTAGTATGCAAACAGGTACATTGCTACCCTCTGCTGGCTGCATGCAGTTACTACAGGGTTTTCCATGTAATATTGAAGAATTGTAAACTAAAGTTGTTGGCTATAGACATTGTTTATTATCCCCTGATTACATTTCTGAGCAGATATCCCTGGTCAGTCTAATTGGGGGGGGGGGGGGGGGGGGGTGTTTTAAGGGGGGGATATTTGGCTGGTTTGGATCTTCAGAACTGACCACTAGTTTTCCCTTGATACGGATGTTACCACTGCACAGACACCTAAGCATACATGGTTTTGCACACAAATATAACTTGAGAAAAATGTCATCACTCCTATGTAATGTATATTTTTTGCAAATTTGCTTTCCTTAATGTTGGCATTATGATAAAGAGCATACTTTTATTCACATGGTACTGGATTCACCACATCTCCCAACCTTCTGAGAGGGGAAAGCGGGACATCTTCTAACACAAAGTATGTCGGTGAAGGACACACTCCTACCACACTCCCAGTTATAAAGACCAGTAATAATTAAAAAAGCAGAAATACACAAAAATGTTTAGTTAAACTCACAAGCACTTTTTTATCTCCATTTTTCCTTTATTCTGGCCTTCCTTTATTCCAAATAATAAATGCGTTAAATTTAGAGGTTGGATGGAAGGGTTAGTGTAGGATGAATCTTTTGGGAATTTAAATAGCACATTTGTTAGAGGTCTATACATCAGACCAAAAAGAAGGACAATAAAGGATGAAAGAGGGGCAGAGGGGTTTGGCATCAACAGAGGGTTAGAACCTCCAAAAGATGGACATTTAGAAGCTGTGTTTTTCAGCTTGCTGTGATGATGACATAGCTCTCCCACATGGAGGCGCAATATTTGTTTTTTGAATGGCATCAAACATGCCTCAAAAGCAAACAATAAAGATTTGCTGTGCCCTGTGTTAGGTGACCATACAGCTACATACGCTGTAGTTCCTGTAGTTACCATGTGGGAGCTGGATCTATTCCTCTTCCATAAGGTGATGGTGATAGAGGCATTGGGGTTGATTTGCTAAAGGCAAATAGGCTGTTCACTTTGTAAGGGAATTTGTACTTTTGCAGGGGAAGTTTGCCCTTAGTTTAATGATTAAAGTGACATTGAGGTCAAACGTTTTTTTTACACTGCTTCATTGCCCTCCTCCATGCAGTTCTGGATGCCAGAAGTATAGGAGATTTTCTTTCATGTTCCAAACACTTGCCTAGATGCATCCCATAGTGATTTCACTGTCACAGAGGTCCTCAAACACCACTTGAAGTGTCAGGGCACACTGTGTGTGAGGGAGATGAGATAATGATCAAGACTTAAATTCAAACATTTGCCCTGTGCTACCCCTATGATCACATATCTGTAGGTCATTCTATTGTGCAGGGGACCCAAAACGTTCTAAATAAAGGGGCAGTTTGCTGTCCTTAGGACTTTTGGAGGGCCGGACTGTGGCCACTGGAAGTAGAAAATGCCACAACATCACTGGTTAGTGAGATTAAAAAATGCCCCAGGGTTGCTGGTTGGTGGCACCTGTGGTAAGTGGGAAAGGATGTAATGCCCTATGATTGTCAGTGGGAGAAACAATGCCCCAGTGTTTGTATCTGAGGAACAGAGCCTTAAGGACTGGTTTAACTCAAGCAATGGGGCCCACCTCTCTGTCAGTCACAGTTTGGAGACCACTGCTATGTGTGTGTAATGAAATAGCCACTCCTTATAGTTTAAGCTTTGCAAGAACTATAGGAAAGATATGTGACAGGATCACAAATCAAGGAAAAATATTTCCCAATTTCCAAAGTTTTACTGTTACCCTATTATGAACCTTTGTGCAAATCTAGACCTCGCTTGTTTCTTGAGGTGTAAAAGAAACCTACTCCGATGGAATTAAAGGAAAGAACGCCCATGATGGTTCTGTTACTGATTAGAACTTCTCAGTATTACATTTCTTTTACATCTAGCGCTGTGTATCTTATATGCTGTCATAGGTTGTAAGCCAGCACAGCATTTACAGTTAGCTCATCTCTTTTAAATATTACCATATGCTTGTGGATTTTGTCTATAATTTACAATTAGCTGCAGCCAGATCTAAATTAAATACTGTAACATTTCTAGGTGGAGGTTTCTGGAGGTGCCAAGACATACAAGTGTTACATTCCAGGACACCATAGGACAGATCACTGCACACAGCTACTACTGCAATCCCACTGAGTGGACAACTATTGAGCAGCAGATGGTTGACTGCAGTATTGATGTTCTGGGTCCCAGGCCTGGTTGCACAGTATTACATTGCATATGTCACCTCAGGCATATGCGTGTTGTCTATGTATTTTTAATGCTTTGTGGTAGAGACAAGTTTAATCCTGTTACTCCTAGGCAGGAGTTAGGAAGACATTTTACTCGCTGTTTAGAGCTTACACAAATAGCGCAAGGCTTGTCACTGAAGTTGTTGACATACTACGTTATGTCTGTTTTTACTTCTCTGCATTTCACTCGCTCTCTGCATTTTTGTTGCTGGTAATGACGTCTTTCAGTAGAAGGAAGTGCCAAAGTGCTGATGGGAAAAGTGACAATACATATTTCGTGCTTTTCACTCGAATGAAGCTTTGAAAATACAGGAGCCTTGAGAAGTGTTGTATCATAAAATTTTGGATAGAGTTTTTTTTACCATTATCAAAATATGTCCAGTGTGTGAACCGCTACAATACATAATAGTGCAAATCTTGTCTTAAAGTTCTTATGGTTTATGGGAATGTCAAAAAAACAACAATGAAGTCAGTTCAACTTTGGCATTTTTTTATTTGAAGGGAAGTATCTGTACTAAAGACAGCAACAGTTCAGATTTTGCAATGGCCAGTAAGTATGTGGACTTTTTAGACTAAATGGCATGGACAATGATGCCAACATTATCAAATAGATTAAGCAGACTGAGTGGCAGAGAAAGGCTTCTGGGGTTGTTTTAGGTCGAAATACGTTATGGAACATGACTTTATTTATTCAGAAATAAAAAGAAGACATAGGTATTATGGATCTTTACACAATATTAAAAGCGTACCCCAGGCAGTTATAAAGAAAACACAATTCAAAGTGGTACTATGGGCAAATGGGCAAAATGAAATATAACATTCATGACACAGTCCATCAATAGTATTATATAGCAGTTCCCTCTGTAACATATTTTTATTACCCATCAATTCTGCCAGGAAGTCTGTTATTTTTTAACTTCCTTTACCAGACCAACCGGCCCAGCAAAAGTAGAAGTTAGAGGGTTAAGACGAACCATTTAACACTGACAGGGGTGCTTACAATGATCTGCTTTTATTCATATAGTTGAACCTTTATCCCCCCCCCCAAAAAAAAAGTGTTAGTTGGACCTAGGCTTTAATTTGGACGTCACTGTATTATAAAGTCCATTAAATCTATTTATCCATCTAACACTAACCTCTCCACAGAGTGGCAATGCTGCTGCCAAAGGTGGCTATATTGCTCCTCCAAAAGATAGAATGGAGGAGTGAGCGAGCCACTCTAAGACAGGAAGTATGATACTCATAGCCAGTGGCATGACAATAGCAATAGCAGCTATGCGGATGCTATGGGGCCTGGAGATGGAAGGAGGCCCCATTAAGGATTACTGAAGTTGCTGTTGACACTGACCTTGACCCCCTGTGACATTTCCATTTAAGAAGGGCTTATGTCAAATGTATAGGAGGAGACAATGCAGACAGCTCTCCTGCTACCTGACTTTGCTATCATTGACAGTAGCATGGTCGCAGAGGGGCCCCATCAAAATTGTGCTATGGGGCTCCATGATTTACAGTTACCCCCCCACACTTATAGCCACCACATCTAAGGATTGGTAAGCTGCAATACATTTATAGGTTTATTCACAAAAGGGTGAAGAGTTTGGAGAAGGCAGGAGAAGTGAACAATCTAGGATAACATAGCTGAACTGGAAAGTGAGCTGAATTGGAGAATTTTTCCATATCAGCTATTTTGGCCTAGATTGTTCACTTCTCCTGCCTTCTCCAAACCCTTCACCATTTTGTGAATAACCCTGTTAATTTTTGTTTTTGGGTTTAGATATTGTTTAAAAACATGTATCAGGAATAAATGAAATGAGAGTATAAATGTAGGTGTTTTAATCTGTTTAATTATTATTATTCTGTAATACCTTAACAGAAGGACTAGGAAAGGAAGGTGTAGCACACTGAGCCAATTATGTTTTCCACAGTGATTTCCATCTAATACTGGAAGCTTCCTGACAGTAGCATTCTGATAACCTCATTAGTGTGCTGCTGCTCCTCCACTGTCCAATCACAGAATGCGGTGGATCCTATACCAGTCAGTATTGCTCAATTGCAATGCAGTTTGCACAGAGCTCCAGGGTCAGGATTTGCTGCATGGCAGGCGAGTCTTTATTAGAAGATCCCCTGACAGGATTTTAAATCCTTTAGAATATATGTTTTCAACTATGTGTTTACAGTGGTTGCTTGGCAGCTTTAAAGAATAATAATTTAAAAAAAAGTACAATGTAGACATTTCTGCAGTAGTGGTGTTTGTTTCCTTATCAATCCTGCAAGGTGGTTCAGAAAATGATGTGACAGACGCAACACTCTTTTGGTAACATTTGCTGTAACCATCTTATTACTTGCAGGAGATTTCCTTCACTAAAATAATCCTGTGAAAATCTGTGAAATGTAAATGTCATACTGTAGCATACAAAACGTATCGATTTCTGCAGAAGTTGAGCTTGGTCACAATCTCTTCTCTCTCCCAAACTTCCCTGTTGGTCATTTGGTTGCTTCACTGACTAGTAGAGGGGCAGGTGGGGGCAGGGACCAAATGTGACTTCTGCATGGATTATTGGGCTATAGGGTACTATGACAAAATCCTTATGGTTAAAATAACCCTGGCCACTAAGCATTATTACTACTCTTCCTTGCTAATTAGAAAGCATTGCTTCCATTAATGCTATATGGAAAAACCTTACTACGGCTGGTGTAGTTACATTATTGACAATTCTCAACACGTTCTTGCATGTTCTTGCATAAGCATAATTAAATGCAGAATGTACAGCAGTTTTCTGGTCTCATGGTAGACCCCTAAAATTGGGTGGGGTGCTTACACCTCATCTATACTCATCTATGCCACATACTGTATGTCTGCAAATTTCAGCACAACTACCTTAAAATAACGTTACCACAGGAATATTTCCCTAAAACTAAGTAGACATGAAGCATCTAAACAAGGCTGTGGTGAATGTCCCTTTAACGTTTTCAATAAACCATTATTGTTTTGTCCTTCACCTGTGCATCCTGACCCCTATGCATTGCTTGTTAGACAACATTCCAGAGCCCAGTTCCAAACCGAGTAATGACACTTGTGATTCATTAATCTACCTGTGAAATATCTACTTTGTGCAAAGCTAAAAGAACTCACTAATCTAGACTGGAAGAGAATGTTCCAGCAGCACTTTCCAAATCCCAGTATGGACCCTTGAACTGTTTGTCTAGAAAAGGAATCCAGCAATCCCATTACAATTAAGAAGTGAAACAATGAGTCACGTTGACATGTTGTGGGTAATATGTTGACAGCACGTTATGCCCTACAGATGTATCCCCTACAATAACAACATACGTCAGTCGACATCCATGAGTCAACAAGAACTGCACAAAGGGTGGCTTAAAGCAACAGAGAATCTCGCACTGCGCTGCTGTACTCCCCTGATTGCTGGAACATCATGCCTGCTCATTCATTTCTTTGCACGCTCTTTTATTATAATATTATGGAAAATAGAAGTGAACATCAGAAAGTCATTTCTTATTCTGAATTGAAATTGTATTTGGAGGAAATTGGGAAATGGTTCTTTCTTCTATTTATTCAGGTATCACTGGATAATAACCCAGCAGATGGAGTCCTTAATTAAAACATTTACACATTTTAGTAAGTTTGCTTTCTGTCTAAAATGGCCAAGTAACCCAACTATAAAAGTCAAAAAACTACAAGGTTTTGTGTGAAAACTACAGAACCATGTTCCTCTATGTCATGAGGAACATGAGATGGGGAAAGGTTTGTAGTCAAACGGTCTGTGAGATATCATATCAGGAGAGACTGCAGGAACTAAAAGTGTCACTAAACCCAGGAGTTAAACCTTAAAAATACATTCAAGTACCCTAAACTACCAACAAAAATGTATCTTATTCATTCAGCTGTAGATCCTCAACTCATCTCTGAATTGGTGCTGACACTGTCCTTCCTTCTAGAGGATGGCTACTTTTGTTTGCCATGGTCCCTGTGTTTGTTGCAAAGTTGCCACCGCTCCAAGCTCGCTCCTGTGATGGACTACAATCTCATGTTTAGTTCACTAATTTGTATTGAGATTGTAGTCCATCACAGGAGCGAGCTTGGAGCGGTAGCTACTTTACAACACAGAGATTATTTGAGGATCTACAGCTGAGTGATACACAAATAAGATACATTTTTGTTAATAGTTAAGGTACTTGAATGTATTTTTAAGATTTAACTCCTCCTCCTAGTGTCACTTTATTTTTTGCCTTCCCCATTGACTCCAATAATTTAACTAAAATGGCATTTGATTTTCACAGACATTTGGGGTAAATCAAATCTTTTTATTTGTGACTAACGGTAATCTGAATTTTGTATTGTTGAATTTGAGCCTTTCAGCATGTCATAGCTCGGCCTGTCTGAACCAGGAAAAGACAGCTCAGTCCCCATAACGGAATAAAAGATTTTGTTCTACAAAGTATAGGAATGTTTGTAGGACAAGTTCAGTTTTTATTACATTGTGTCATCAGTGCTCTAATTTATAAACCATTAATTATTAAACTGGAAAGATAATAAAGCTTGACAGAGTAAAATGAGAAAGATGGAATTCAGCAGGATTGTAGGTCAGAGCCGTAGCTAGCTCCTTTTGCGCCCGAAGCAAGAACAGAAAATTGTGCCCCCCAACAGACGCGTGATGCCAACCAAAGCCGCACATGCACGGCATCATGTGACGTCATGCACCCCACCTCTAGGATGGCGGCGCACATATGCAGAATGCGCTGGTGGCAAAATCCAAAATAGCATAAAAATGTGTTTAGTTTGACGAAACTAATGAAAACATTTTTAGTTTCTGTTCATTTTGTCCGACACAAATTTTTAGTCTTTGCACATGTCTTATAATATGTGTGCATGAATGTGTGTGTGTGGGTGTGTGGGGGGTCATTTCCTTTTTGAAACAGAAAAAGAAATTGAGGATACAGAGTCCTCAATCTCTTTTTCTGCAACCTCTGTTCTAAATGAATGGAGAGCACTCAGTACAGAGGCTTTCCATTCATTCACAAACTGGTGATAGTAAAATATTTACTACCATCCAGTTATCAATGGGTAAAAGCCTCTATAGTGAGTTCTTCCACCCATTGAGAAACTCATGAATGAACAGGAAGTGATGTAAAGCACTTCCTGTTCATTTATAATTGGGGGGACACATAATACTTTTTGCTCAAGTATAGATTTTTAATAAAAGTTAGTAACAGATTTAGATAATTTTTGCTGTGATGGTCCATCAAAAAAAAAAGCGATTGTTATTGAGGCTTATTTACTAAAAGATTTCACTTTAGATACCCAATGCAGATTAATAAGTAAACAGGAATTTGATTTTGAAATTAAAATATTGGATAACTGAAGTCAACTCCTTTAGTATATCAGCCCAATGGTATGGTTGCATCCAATCATCATTTGCCTGCAGTTTCTGCACTGCATATACCTTTGCACTATTCTTCCTATGAAAAGTTCTGCTGACTTTCCTCATATGTTTGCTACCCAATATCTCCCCTCAGTGTGTCCCTGAATATCTGCTTTGCCTTGATTTGCTCTAATCAATTTCTCATGGTAACATATGATTTCTTGCTCTAATCTTACCTTCAGTCTAGTCTGTTGCGGTGTTTGCTCCCTAAGGCCTCATTCACCCAGCGTAAAGTCAGGCCGTACAGATCTGTGCGGCGTGCAGGGCCGTATCGGGTCGCTCCCGGGAGGGACAGGTGCTGCATGTGATTGCACGCAGCAACTTGTTCTTCTCTATGGGAGGACGCAGCCATACATACATGAATAACTAAATGTGCCGAGCTAAAACAATGATCAGATGTAAAGAGTAAAAAAAATTAAAAAACAGTGACTCAAACAAATGTCAGTAAAAAAAATCAATCAGGTGTAAAGTCTTTAAATCTTCATAAATCCGCGAAAGATGTCCAAATATAGCAATAGTGATGAATATTACTTGTTCCTTCACCAAATGCACCACGTGCACCACACCAGATATACAGAGTCTTATTGACTATCAATAAGGTGAGCACCCCTATATCTGGTGTGGTGCACGTGGTGCATTTGGTGAAGGAACAAGTAATATTCATCACTATTGCTATATTTGGACATCTTTCGCGGATTTATGAAGATTTAAAGACTTTACACCTGATTGATTTTTTTCACTGACATTTGTTTGAGTCACTGTTTTTTTATTTTTTTTACTCTTTATATCTGATCATTGTTTTAGCTCAGCACATTTAGTTATTCATTTTTCACGTATACACACTCACAGTGGGTGTACATTCCAGTGCCTTGTAGCTGTCTTATTGGCGCAGTTCATTCTTTATATTTTATTATTAGCCATACATACATGTTCTCCTTGTGCATGCGTGGGTTTACTCTGGGTACTCCGATTGCTTCCCACACTCCAAAGACATGCTGGTAGGTTAATTGGCTCCTGTGAGCAATAGGGAACCTTAGATTGTAAGCTACTTTAGGGCAGGGACTGATGTGAATGTGCAGCTATTCACATCAGCGCAGCACAAATTGTTGGCACTATATAAATACCTGTAATAATAAAATGCAGGTATTTCCCTTCAATATGAATTTCATTTTGGTGAAATCCTTCCTAAGACCTGTCTACTAGAGAGATTCAGACACTGCCGTTTCTCTATTCAAATCACTGAAATTTGCGGTGGTTATAATGAAACCTGGCCCTCCTATTCAGGAATCAGTCTAGAGTGTTGAAACAAGCAGCAATCTGCAACAAGGTTTGTTAAAATCATTTAAATGTACAAATATCTCTCAAGGAGACTTGCACTTTAAAGACTACACCAGGAGCCATTGACCATTACTGTAATTCATTAATTTTTTAGGTTTATACAAGTTCAGCATGTGTATATAATCTTAGAGTGTTAAAGTTTTCTGAGTGTAATTTGTAATGTATAATAATAATAGTATACTGTTTTATATACACTGCACCTTTAAAAAGAATTACAAGTGAAAAAGCAGCTGCCCCAAATTTATAGCAAATAAATATCATAAAAGTCAAAAAAAAGGAAGCACTAATAAACTAAGAAAAAACGGTGTTTCATGATAACAAAACACTTTTAAAAACAAATTATTACTAATAGTCCAAGTAGTTCAAATCAACAAATGTCTTTATCCGGATTTTGTGTCTTGATTCACTACTGAATGTGCTCTAAGACAAAACAGTGCACTTCAAACCACCACCCATGCAAAGAAGCTCACTGTTACAATTAGACCCCTATTGCTAGGAAAGCCAAACATTTATGATGATCAGGTGTATTGCTCAGAATTGTAGAATCTCCATTTCATACCGTAAGTCAAGATTTTCACAGGTAAATATGCTTCATCCAAATATCCATCATTGCATTAAATGTAACAAAGTAGACTTCCCATTGTGAAAAACCTAAAAAATAAAGTGAAAAAAATAAAGAGCAGGAACGCACATTTAAAAAGTGGCACATAGGGCAATCAAATGTGCATAGGAACAGGAGTATGCAACACACAATGGGAGACACCGCTAGGGCAGACAATAGTTTCAGCTGAGAAAGCTGACTTCATGATCAGAAAACATCTCTGCAAGTACCCGCCCTTCATATCTTCTGTATGTTCTGTGGACTTCTTCTGGACTGTGGTTTTCTGTTCATGCTGTCGGCTTTCTCAGCTGAAACACTTATAGTTGTATTTGTAAACAAGTGGCAGAGCCATTCACCCTGCGAATCTCTATGCACTTTCTTTCTGTGTGAATAGAGGCAAAAAGGGACGTTCTTATGATATTATTGTTTCAGGTTGAACGTTATGAAATGTAATACCACATTATGGCCACT
Organism: Nanorana parkeri; assembly: GCF_000935625.1. NCBI lineage: Eukaryota > Metazoa > Chordata > Amphibia > Anura > Dicroglossidae > Nanorana > Nanorana parkeri. The sequence goes on from NW_017306531.1 coordinate 1,316,734, forward strand.
AGAAAAAAATAGGAGTATTTATTTCCTATGCTCCTCAGTTCCATCTAGCAGCCATAGTGTTGCATTACATTCGACTCAAATGGAAAAATATAATGGGAACGTTCCTTTTTGCTGCATACTAAGCCTGATCAAGGGACCGTGCTCGATCCTGAAATACTGCCATTCTTGTGACAATATGTGCCAATAAAAGATGTTTGCTTGGGCACATATCTCTGGTGTGCTGGTGACATCCTGCTCTGTGAATTGATTATAAATAGACCCCTAATTATGTAGTACTACAAAGAAGGAAGCAGAGTCTACATATGTATTAAAGGTGAACTATGAGGCGAGTGAAAATCGCTCAGGCTCATAGTTCTAGCCGACCTGTGACAATGAAACCGTCCCAGGTCGACTCAATAGATCGGGAAGTGAGCGAACACATACCGTCGCTCGCTCACTTCTCGATCCTGTCCCTGCAGAGAGCCGTGAGTGACACGGCTCCCTGCCGGGATTCCCCCCCTCCCCTGTCCGATCCTCCAGCACTGACTGGTGGAACGGACGGGGGAGGGGGCGGGTACAGCTGGCTTTGCCTCTGGATAGGCAGAGCCAGCTGTCACTCACACAGCTGGGTGGATCAAGACAGTAATGTCGGGATCCGTCCCGGCTGCGGCGTCTCAGTATACCGCGAGCTGTAGCTTGCGGTATACTGAGCTTTGGGTGACGGGAGGACGCTAGTCTGTGTCCTCCCGTTACCCTTAGGAGAACTATGAGGAAAAGCCGTGACCCCATAGTTCTCCTTCAAAGAACTATGGCTACCCTTGTTTATATATCTAATTACAAACTACACATAGAAAAAAGTTTTTATAATACTAACATAGTAATACGAGTATTTACATTAAGCTTCTCCCTTTCATGTGTATAGTTAAAGCATATGTAGACTTCAATTCCTGTTCTTCATTTACTCAGAAAAGAGTTATAAAGAAATGTTATATGCAAACATATGCCAAAAAACGAATCATAGTTATAACAGCTTTATATTTCATCCATTCTTCCTGTACCTATTCTGCTTGATAATGTTTATCATTTAATGCAGCTTACAATTTTCCCATTCGCTGGTTATATTTAGTCTGTCAAGGAAAGAAGATTATGGGAAAACAAAAAGCAACAGCACATTGTTTTAGGTTTTAATTAATAGAGGTGGTATGCTATACAGTGAGGGGTCCGACATGGATCTAGAGAAAGAATAGTATACTGTAGATATTATTTGAAATACTTTTTTTCAAAAAGGCTGGACACTTTACATGGACTCTAGAACATTCCTCCAGTTCACACCGTTTTCCTCAGCACTGTACTGTAAGCCCATACCAACATGCTAACCTTAACTCTAGGGGTTGTGTCCGTGACACCCTGGGCTCACAGGAAGTGGGTTGAATGATGCTGGTCCCGGAACAGGTCCACCTGCAGAGCAGGACACGGGACAGTGCTGGAACATGGAGAGCGAAAGTATTCCTGATGGGCATTTTATAAACAAGGAAAGGGTGTGCATTGAAGATACAACATTTTAATAATTGTAATAACATTGAAAGCCTTGTTTGCTGTCTCTATAAAGCAGAGCTCCAGATACCATTTTGTTATGTTTTTAATAGAATGGGGAAGGCCTAGAACCTCTGTCAGGATTCTTTTCTCAAGATAGTAAACAGAGCACACGTCAATATGCACACTAAATCTAAATACAACCCAAAATGACCCATGATTTGAACCATGTGGGACCTCCCATCAACCAGATATGTTGCTATAATTGTTTCAGGTCTCCACCAGGAAAATACTGGCGCCTCATACAAAATACACACAGGGTTATTCACTGCACGGTGAAGAGCTTGGAGAAGGCAGGAGAAGTGAACAATCTAGACCATAATAGCTGATTTGGAAACATTCTCCAATTCAGCTCACTTTCCAGTTCAGCTATGTTGTCCTAGATTGTTCACTTCTCCTGCCTTCTCCATGCTCTTCACCCTGCAGTGAATAACCCTGTAAGTGAATTCCCTACTTGGAAAAGGCCTGTTTGGAGAGCAGTTGTGTGCGTATCACAAACTAGTGTGCGTATCACAAACCGGAAATAACACTACTGTTTATGTCGCTTGCATTTGAAAACTGGCAAGGACATATTGTACATGGTCATCCTTTGCTTGGGCATCTATTTGGCAAATGAGGTTTAAAGTGACATTAAACCCTCAGATAGATTTTTTAACATAAAACAATACTGTAATGTGTGCCTTACTGTAATCCATGGTTGTTTCCCTTCTCTTTGCTGCTCTTCCTTTTAAATCTTTATCTCTTCTCAAGCTGGGCAGAACTTCTATTTTTTCTTTTTCTCTTCTTTGTATCTCTATAGGTTGGACTCGATGGACTTGTGTCTTTTTTCAACCTGACTAACTATGTAACTATAGTCAAATGAGACATGGAGGCACAGATAATTAGCATTCAGGCAAGAAGCAACGGAAAGACATATTTATATTGAGGCCCTTGGGTGTGACCTTCTGCAGCGTTTAGGTCCAAAAGAACTATCTCTGTAGCAGAACATAGGAACGTGTTAAGTAATCATCTCTCGGAGTTCATGGATCTTATGTTGAAATTCAATTAAAATGTACATTCACTGGTTGGTTACGGTTAATTGGCCTCTGCAGACAATGACACTCAAAGGCCCCACAAATGTCACTCCTGTGCTTCTGAAATCTACATTTAAATGAACCTGTCATTTTGCCGATGTTCACCAGTGAAGTCTGTTTTTTGTTTTTTTTTTACAAGGTGGACACAGTAATCTGTGTTACCATTGCAATACACAAGTATGGTATATGTGACCCATATGAGGATGAGCGAATGTAGAACTGCAGATAAGGCATTACAACTATTGCAATTGAGGCATTTAATGCAACCTTTTTTGCTAGAGAAAAGAAAAGGAGCTTTGTGATAATTATCCCTGGACTATCGATAAGTCTCAGATGTTTTCTGCTCCTCCTATATGTATTAACTGGTCTCTGTCATTAAGAAGGATATGAGTGTGTCTGTTCATAATATTCTTAATCCTTTCAGATAGAAAGTTATGTTTCTGCACATTGTGGTGCCCTTTACAAATGACCCCCATGGTGGCTCTTGCTAATGCTTGTCCAAGAACCTGTGTAGGATAACTTCTCCCTCATGCATTTAATTTGAGCCACCCTCTGAACAAAATTGAAGCAGAACCCTATCATACTGTGAAACTGGAGATTCCCTTGTAAATGTTTCGACTGTGCGTTAGAAAAATATTCAATGGTATTCTGATCCGTTGGTTTAAAATACAGGTGTAGCCCTGTTCTGAGGGGTGGTGGGGGGGGGGTCATGTGAGATCAACTACCACTGGTAACCTGTGGGTAACTCAGAAGTCCTGAGCCTCCGCTAAGTGGGAGTTAAGGGGCTGTAATCAATTGTACTGGCAGTGCCTCCACCCAAATGGGCCTTGTGGTGTTCAAGTGGAAACACCAGATGAGATAACCTTGTCCCCAGGTGTAAGTACTCGCATAAGTCCTTTTTCAGTAGTAAGCAGGTCGAGAGTCCATGGATGCCTTTTAAACGTTTATTATAGAACTTGGAATAATGGTGATAGGTAGATAGGATGGAATACCCGAAATGCTGGTGATATAGTAGAATCACTTCTAGTAAGGCGTACAGATCCTAGTGGAAGGTCCATCTTCTCCCTCTTGATAGGCCATTCCCACAGAGATCCAGTGTATACTCTGCTTCAGGACAGACTGTAGCCTGGACCAGTGGAGGTTCCTGTGGTGACTCCAGTGCCATTACCTTTGTTAACATAGGTTAGGTCCCTATAGTGGATCCAGCAAAATCAGATGGCACATGGCATTCCATGAGGGTGGGGGGTAGACCCCTACACAGGTTAGAGGAGAGCTTACCATTATGAGAAACAACAAAGATCTTCACATCCAAAACAGTGAGAGAAGACCTGGAATGGGATTACATTTAATAGTTGTAAAATGTTATTTTAAAAACACAACAAACTCCTCAAAATGTATCTCTGAACCATTCCAGATCACAAAAATATTGTACCTGAATCATGCCCGTACCTGCTTCTGATTCACAGCTGAGAGCTATACGTGTTCATTATCCATTAAACCAACAGGGTGGCAAATGAAATAGCCATGGAACTGTCTATGGCAGCTCTATGTGCCTGTACAAACATTCTAGTATCCAAGTGTATCCCCTGCACTCCTTACAGCAATCAGGACCCAAAGTATAGTCGTGGTGCTCGCAGTGGTGATCACAGATGGCACCGTGCAGATCCAACTCCCTGATGAAGGGACCCTGTGTGGCCTGAAACGTTGACGTTTTGATGCATATGATGCTTTTGTTCAAATAAATTAACGCAAGGATTTAAGACTATCCTTTGGGTGCTGGTGATCTTCAATCTTATCAGGTTTGTACAATCATTCTGTCTTTGAACTTGAAACAATTATTCTTCAAAGCAACTCCAGACCCTGTAAAATAAATTCCAATGGAACTTTAGGTGGATTAGCTGCAAGAAATTGCTTCACCGCTGATATCCCATCAATATTAGAGATGTTTGTTTATAATGAACTGATGGCCATACTAGTTAGTAGACATTCAGGGATCAGTCCAAATTCATTAACTCTGGAGAAAAAAATGTCCTGTATCCCTGAGATATGAGGGCACCAATGTAATGAGAGGTTGTAGGTAGTCGTCCAAGAACATAGCCAGTGGTTGTGTTGCAGTCCCTGAACCTAAGAATATGAGATGGTATTGTAATAGACTAAAACCTTTTTGAAATGATGGTAATCCATATAAAATAAAATAATGACATTTAGCCATAAGATACTTAGCATAATCTGTTCAAATACAACCATTGGTGACTCCAATATTGGTAGGTGATTGGATCATCTTCTGAATACAGGTTACTGGATCTGTGAAAATTGGGAAATTGCGGAATTAAAATCTAATATTCCATGGTAATAATCTGCATAGAAAATTGCTCCACCCTTATCCACAGATGTCAAAATGATCCCCTTGTCAGATCTAACAGATGGAATTGCTGTTGTCCCTCATTGTCAAGTTTAGAAAAATAGTGTTTGTCGTCCACAATTTGTGTGACATAATTTCCAATTGTCTTGATGTCAATATTGATAGTTGCGAAATTCCCCAGAGGTAGACTTGATTCACACATCACCACTCTAAGCCAAGCATTCATTGGACATTTTTGGCGCAATGGGAATCAGTGCAGCATGGACTGTTAATGGAAGGTTTGTATTGCTGCCTCACTTCCCGCAAACAGCAATAAAAACACTTCTATTAGTAGAGTGGGAAGCAAAGCACACTTCCCTTTAAAATTAAAAATATATAAAATGAATGATAATATGGCGAAGTTTAATGTTTTCCACAGGAAGGAGCTGCTGTACTAAGCCTACTTGGATCAGAACTAGTAGGCAAGAGAAAAGCATAAAAGACTGTGAAGGACACAAGTGCTTTGTTCTGTACAGAATGTAACACAAGTACACATCTGAAAAGTGAGGCTAGCTAAGTTGCAGTTATGTTTAAACTGCCTTGACCTCAGTGGTCCAGGAGCAGCTGAACCCTCTGCACTCCTTGCTGTTACACAACCTAGAGAAATTGTAGAACCATTAGAGATAATGAGCTGGCCCACTTTACCAAAACAACAGTTTTAAAATGCATGCATCACTTCCTATATATTACAGTGCGTGGCGGTTAAAGAGGGAGATTAGGCATCCCTAGATCTGAGTCAGATTGCTCCACATTTTGTGCTCTCATATTGCAGTAAAACGTGGCCTATTCGCACCTACATTAGCGAATGTACACAGGACAGACATTGTCTTAAATGGTGCTAGTTCACATCTGTGCAATGTGTTGTCTGATTTTTGATGTACTGATGCATGTTATAGAAGCCTTTTATCGACAATGTCGGCAAAATGCAAAAACACATGAAAGAGTGCACAGAAAGGTGTGAACACAACCTCAAAGTTGAACTCCAGGCAGATATAGATAGGCACAAATGAATGCAGCTCTGCAACCATTAAAACATAATTATTTTTCAATGCAAGCAGTGTAAGCACATGGGTGAGAGAAAAGCAGCACAAGGGACATGTCCGATGTGATGCAGTGCAAGAAGCAAGCTGATAGAAGGAGAGAGCAGAATGACAGAAAGATGAGCTCATCAGTATGCTGCTTCTCTTTTCACTATCCAATCACATGATAGGGGTGGGAAGGAAACCTGTAAGTGAAAGTGAAACAACTGAAGAGAAAGATCAGTTTTTCTCCCCTACAAAACAGGACTGTATTGTAGAGCAGAGCTGTGTACATCTCTATATGGACAGAAACCTTTGGCAGGTAAAGCAGCTCTCATATATGTATTTCATATGTGTATTTAGCTGTCTGCCTGTTGTTTAGCTGTAAATAATAATGACATCAGAAATCACCAATCGTATTACTTCAAAATGAATCAGCGTCTGAAGGAAGCTTATTTCCTACAGCAGCCATTTATCTTCTTTGTATTTTCTAACCTGCAGAGAAAAGAAATACTTGACAACACAGTTGTTCTTCTGCTATAATACTGTCATTGCTCCGCTTCCATATGGATTCAGTTTGATGAGATTTATTCACACAAGCAATTAAAAATACAAATGAGTAATAAAAAGCTGAGAGCACAACTCAGGATCCTCTTATTGCAAGGGAACGGGCAGCCTACAGGCGATCTTTTTGTAAGCAATCATGTCTTTGATTGGATGTACCGCTGAGGTGGAAATCATTCTGATAAACAGAATATGCGCAGGCAATTTCACAGAAAGCGAGCTGATTTATCAGCACAGTCAATCAATGATCACGCTGCCAAATGATTACACGTAAGTGACTGAAACATAAACATGATTGTTTTGAAAACAATTTGATGAATGGAAACATTTGCTTTGTTATGGAACTATTGTTTCTCCTAGTGTATAACCAACATAAGGCAACACAAACAGTCCTCATTTCATATATTTGGTAAATAAAGTCATTTTTGTTTATATTTATAAACTTGTGAATAAGTGGGACAATTCATTTGAAGAAATGAAACATATTTTGATGGATAGATGTCTGCTCTTGAAGAAGTTGTCTGTTATTTCCTCTGTTTCTGCTGCCAGGGAATGATAGTAAGCCAGCATCTTCATGTGTTTCAATGGAAATGTTTGTGATGATGAGCAATCACCCCAAATACAGTCATCTGTTCCTGTAAATATTGGAAACTGAAGAGTGCAGTGTGTGTATATGCATGGTCTATCATTACAGACCCACACTATATTCTTTACTTAATAACACCTATTTTCTAATCCTAGAACAGCAATGTTCCCTTCACTTCCCCTGCAAAATCTACAAAATTGTTGTAGATGATTGCTGGAAAAATGTTTAGTAATTATTCCCATTACTGAGAGGAACAACCAAAGTCAATTTTTAAGCTGCGCTGTTGGATATTGTAAGAGCTCATGTTACTTAATTCATTGGAATTACTCAGCAAACACTCAGACATGAAATGTACATAACACCGGCAACTTTACCGCTTGTATCTAGGCAGAGAACAAACTGTCAAGGTTTACCAGTCTATTACAGAATATCCATGAGCATTTAGTTGCTAGGTAGGAGTGTGTTATGTTCCCTGCTGTCATGGTAAACATGCTGTACACTGCCCTTCATGATTCACCGAACATTCTCACTATATATATATATCTATATATATATATAGATATATATAGATATATATACTGTTGTTTTTTTTTCCTTTTCCCACTTGCCTTTGGTAGAAAACCCTAACCCCAATTGCGTGCTGTTTTATTTAAAGTCTCACCCCCCTTTTTTAAACCACCCATTGTAAAATCACTGTAAAACACAACTACTTGACTGTTAGAGGTGTCTATGCATGGCCGGATAGTTGCTTGCTATGTGATAGATTCAAGCAATGCTTTGATTGGGAGCTGTAGCTCTTACCTAGAATGACTAGTGACTGCTTCTCGACATCAATACTACTGATTAGTGGCACAAACTGTGGACAGTGCAAGTGGATAACAGGTTCTCAATGCATGTGTGTCAAGTGGGCCGTCACGTAGTGCTATTTTTGACTAGACCCTAATGAATCCTAATGATTATGGCTCCCTGATTAGTGATAATATACTGCGAAGCTTCTCATTCATATAGGTCATAGCATAAGGCAATATTGGCTATGCCTATCCCCAAATCTCATAAGGCCTTACACATATCTATAAAAAATAAGTAAAGGCACCTGGACTTACTGTATTTTTCTTGAAGACATTTCGCTGGTCATCCGACCAGCTTTCTCAATTCAGAATGACTTGTACAAAAATGTGTATTCACTATATTTTATTTATTCCCCGAGAATTTTTGTACAAGTCATTCTGAATTCTGAAAGCTAGTCGGATGACCAGCAAAATTACTTCAAGGAAAATACAGCAAGTCCAGTTGCCTTTACAGATATTCCCTGTTAGGGTTTATAGAGACATGGTCGCCCTTTCACAGTATGCTGCAGCCTGCCAGCTTAGTGGAGAATGAACATGCAGCCCAAGCCAGCCTAGGCCATGACCCTTCAATGAGAAAGCCTGTTGATCTGAAGTCTGTAGTAGGGGCTGTAGATTACAAAGCAAGTTATATTTTTGAACCAGCACAAACCTCCTTTCATCCAATCTGCATACTTACATAGATTACATAGGGTGGGTGAGAAGAGCAGTTGGCACCATGGTGTTTATAAATATTAATATCGTTTGAATTCAGAAGTAGTTAAGACTTTGTACATGCAGGCTTGGGTTGCATCCTGCAAAACTTTCAGCAACTTGTAGATTTTAAACTGATCTTAGGTAGAGTATTGGCTGTCACTTCAACAAACCATTATCAGGCATTCAGCAAAAACCTGTATGCATAATAGTAAGTATGGAACTCATGGTAGTTGTATCAAAGTAAAGTAACAAAAAAGAACACATTTCTTTATATAGGATGACAATTTATTTGTACATTTTTGCAAAATAATGAAAGAACAAACTGCAAAAACGCTTTCGGCTGCAAGTATTTGAGAAAAGAAAAAAGTGGCAAGCAGAAGTCTAAATATCTTTCAAAGCCATTAATTAAAACAGTTAAATAATAAGTGCGGAGTGATCTTGCTTAAAATGCTATTGTATTCTGGGAAGGTTCAGTGTATCAAGTTAAGCATAATATGTACTTGGGTAGCGCCTGCCATTCTAGTACACAGTATGCTGGTGAGCACAAGCTGATATTTTGAAACGTTCCGAGATGCAATGTTATTCTCCCACAAACCACCTGTCCAGCTGGGAGCAACAAATAAGGGTTAATAGGGTTAAAGGGACACCATATAACGGTATAATGAGAAATGTAGTTTGTTACTTTATCCAGCTAACATTAAAGCATGTTTGTGTTTTTAACCGATAAGTGCAATTTTCAAGCATAAGTGTACGCAATTTTTTATTAAAATGTCAGACTTCAGATCAGATTTGCCCCTTCCTGGACACTCAAGCCTGCCCTTGGGGTTGGCAGCACTTCCCAATCCAGTGAACTGATTTGTAATCGGTTAGTCACACTTAAATCTGTGTAGTTCTTCAGAAGATGTGGTTTTAAAAACAAGATTTGCCTCACTGCCAAGAGTGTCTATGGTCCATGTACTCTACTCTTCTCTTTTTCTGTTTATGTAGTATTAAAGCCAGCACCAAGCTGGGTGATCCAAGGTTGGTACCACCACTGCTATCTAAGACTGTTAGCATACAGTCAACATATACTTTGCCTAGGCAAAGGGAAAGCTTTATGTTACTACAGGGAGGCTTAGGAGCACTTACTTTCCATTTCACCCGTCCTCCTAATCTGCTGCTGGGGTTTTAAGAAATACCCAGCACGGGTATAGTAGAACATGTGACACTCCCCCTGCCTCCTCACAACGCTGTAGCCAAAGCTTGACCAGGCAATCACCAGCTCAGTGCATGGTCGTTAGGGAGTACTGGAAGTGTGTATAGAACATGCATCTTGTGCTGAAATTTACATAGGATTCTTGGGCTGCCTGGTGGTGGATCATGGTGGTGGGGGGCAAGTGAAAGGTAAGTAAATGCTTTCTTGGGTCCTTATGGAAAAGTTAACTTGTTACTTTTTACAGTATAGACAAATTACAGATTTATCTTAAAGTTCATTTGCAGGCAAATTTTGTACCTCCCCTACACACACTTTCACAACCTTGAAAGAAAATTGCACATCCAGTGGGAAGTGTCCTCATCATCCAGGAGGAGACATCAACACCATAAGAAGGACCTTCACACTCTGCTGTCCTGAAGAAAGAAGACTTGGGATCCAGCACATCATGTGACCATGCATTTAGGTAAGTATTGAGGGCATTAAATTTAGTCAGTTGGCTAGAGGACGGTGTTGGTAAAGTTTAGTGTGGTGGGTCCCTGGTTGAAAGTAAAATTTAACAAGAAGTTTCAATGCTGTGGTTTTGAAACGTGCAATTTAAAGTTCCTATGTGACCACATTATAGGGAGGGAGGGACATGCAGAAGTGCTTCAAATCTAGCAGGTTAAATCAGTGGTAGTGAAACCTTATCATCTTGGAACAGCAACACTTTTGTTCGGTAAGTCATTGCAAAGGGTCTATATAAAGAATAAGAATACCCTTGTTTGCAGTGTTTATGGTATAACTGATATATTCATGTTTTTTTTTACAGTCTCTATACCTCTGAATACATTAATGGTTACTGCTATGAGTGCATTGATCCAAAATGAAAGAAATTAAAACATTCAGTCAGCACTGTATTGTCATTACTGGGCAAATGCATGTACAACTTGATAATACAGAACCAGAGAATCCTTCTCAGCTGTAGGCACAATGTGAGAACATTTTTTTTCCCATTTTGAATTTAAATTGTACTGAAAGTGAGCATGAGGGTGTTGTTGATGTCAACCTTCCATTCTGGTGGCCTACAGAGCAAAGGCAATGCCCAATGATATTGCACATTTATTCACAAATACCTGTCATCCTGCCTTTGAACAGAATGCTTAAAAGACTGATAGCACAGCTGAGAAAACAGTAATGGAAGTATGATAAACCGTGGGAGTTCAGCATGTACTGCTGTTCAGCTGGTTTGAATAAAATGTTATTGTGAAAGAACAGTTCTCTTTAAACTTGAAAAACATGAAAGCCTGTTATCAACTGACAACACAGTCCATACCCTTTGATAAAAAGTGCCCTGTACAAAGCCTGGAAGGACAACAGGAAAGAACTCCTCTAATGTTCAACAAACGTTCTGGTTGAATGGTGCCATCATGTGGCAGATCCTTGGAATTGTAATGCCATTTTTTACATTTCAGCCTGCTGGGTTTTTAATGTTTGGGATCTGTCACTTACTGTTTATGTACCAAAAATTAATCCAATGACTATAAAAGGGGAAATGTAATGACTGTACTTAGGTTTATTGACTTGCTTAATAATCTGTAACAGCGCCCAGTGCTGTGTGTTTGTATGCTCATTTTAAAAGGCAGTTTTTCCACCATCAATACACTTTGGATAATGTTACATGGGCAATCTGACATTTTGACATTTAGCTCTTATCATAAAAGAAGAAACATTCCCTTCCAGGGTCAAATATGCTGCCTAGAAGGGCTATGCAAAGCAACATGTGGTGGAGCGTCCTGACTCCTTGAGATAAACCGGCCTGGAACAATATGGCACCTGTGAGTACCTCTATCTTGGATTTACACACTGTATGATTGAACTATCCCCCCATGTGTGACTACACTCCAGGTGTTACTTCATAGCCAATTCTGACAGAACTGTATCTGTTCATATCAAGCCGATACCTGACGAGGTTATTTGTATCCCATGTATTTGCATCACATCCATAGCCGCGGTTACAAACAAAACAACCACCTACAAGTCTATATCATCCCCCTCTGGGATCAAAAGACTTTCAAACACAGTGGATAGGTCTAATTACTATAGTAGCTCATTGATCAGTTCATTGATACATTATATCTCACATCGAGACACATTTTTTCAGCGCTGTTTGCTCAATCAATTTGAGCTTTACCGGTAAAATATTAATGCTGATCAGCTCGTCCATGTGTGCATGTTTTTTGGAATGAGTGTGCGTTGGTTGATGTACCATTTTTAAATAGGGGGTTTTCTGGTGGCGGCTAGTCAGTGTGTTTTTTGACCCATATTTTAATTGCATTAAATAAAATTCATACATTTGTACTACATCAAGCATTCCGACCCTCATTACACTGTTCTTTGATCTGATCTTTCTTGATCACATCACTTTTTGTTCTATAGTTGTTAACAGTAGAGGATTGTTTGAAAGCTTTATGACAAATACTTTTTTGAATTCCGCCCAGCAATAGGGTTAATTAAAACAGGGTCTGGACTCTGGGTACAACTCATTTCTATTAGTGCTGCCTAGAACAGCCATGAACAACAAATGCTATATGTAGGACTTTTTGTGGCGGACCACTGGAGTCATCATGCATGAGACATCAAGAGAAGAAAGTTTGACTAGGAATTATGCCACATTGGCATAAACAGCATTAAATACTTTCAGGTTAATTGCAGCGCTTAATATGCCTGACTTTCTGTGCTTGCTGAAGTACTTCGTTTTTGTTATGAGTCACAGATACACTATAATATTCTGATCCTTGCATACCTTTGTGTTACACTCCTTTGAACAAGAACATATTGAAATGTTCCATGTGACAGGGCCAGGAGAGTTTTTACTTTTGATGTGTCTCCCGGAGACAGTCCTTTAATATGCTTGTGTGTCCAGTGTCTTACTGGATCCAGTGTGCGCTATATTGCACATTAGCTAAAAGCACACCTTTCCCCTGACATGTGAAGAGCCCAGGTGCATGCAACTCTGCATGCTGATCTCCAAACATCCAAAAGTCACAAAAATAACAAAGTTTCATTTGTTTACTTACAGTTAGTTTTTCTCCAGTTCCTGGTATAATGAGCCACTGGTGACGCAGCCAGGGCCTTAAAAGTGCCCCCCTGGGAAGGCTAAATGCCTTGCAAGTAGATTCTTTTGCAAATTGCAACACCTTACAAGATCTCGGGGAAAAGACCCTTTTTTTTTCAATGTTGCCATGGTGTTAGCAATGTGAGCGTTGGCTGTTGTGATAAAGCTCATGTTGTTAACACCATGGCAACGTATAAACAATAACAAACTGCACCAGATCTCATACTGCACATGGGCAAGATGTGGTGCAGAAGTCCCCAGTGGGCCGGCAGAGAATAAGGAAGAAGAAGCTGTCTGCCCATAATAGTTTTTAAAAATAAATTGTGGTGCAGGTTTCTACCTAGCGGGAGGATAGACCACGGAGAATGAAGAAAAGATATATATATATATATATGAAGCATGGAACTATAAATACATTTCTTTTCAAACAAAGTTTG
>NW_017306531.1:1330413-1349094 GCF_000935625.1 Nanorana parkeri
GGGGGGGGGGGAGGTCTGTTTTAAAGTTTGTTTTGTTTTCAGTGATTTTATTGGAAAAATATCAAGGAAAAACACAGGGAGAACATAAACTCCACTATGCTTCCCAGTGGTAGATCCGCCACCATAGCAATTATAGAGGCACCATGGGGCCCAAGTCGGGATCAGTAGGGTTGTTTGCTGCCCTCACAGCGTGTCCTACGAGGACTACAAATCCCAGCAATAATAAATTCTGCAGCGCGACACAGAATAACACCAGCTACGACTTCCGGTTCCGGAAGGTGGAATGCGGGCATAGGCTTGGCCCGCCGAAAGATCATCAGAAACCGAGGCCGCCCATGGTGCGCTATCTGGACTTTACTGATCGACACCAAATCCTGCAAGCGTATCGCACTCAAAGTCATTTACTGGCTGGTGGTCATAAACTGCTCCTCTTTGCCGACTATTCCGTGACATTGTCAAAACAGCGGAGGCTATTCCCTGACACCTGTCGTCTACTGGTAGATAGGCGCATAAAGTTCACCCTGGCATATCCCGCCGTGCTCCGCATCACGACGCCTGATGGCCGAGTGGAATCTTTTACCTCAGTCGAGGAGGCAAAAAAATCCTCTTTGACAAGCCATCGTCCACACCGATCAAGAGCCCGCCACGTAAGAAAAAAGCTTGACCTGGGTAGGACATCTGTTTTATGCGTGGAGGTTCACTGGCCAGACCTCATATACAGACACACTGTCGCTGCAGGTGTGAAGTGCTGGTTACTTCTGTAACGTACAGTTGATTAAAAGTTGTCACCCAGGTGACGTTTTTTGTGTATTGATCCTTTGCTCAGGGACGGAGCACCTACAGTTATCAGTGTCTTACAGCGTTATGGCACTGGTTTTAATTTTTTGTTTCCACTTAGGGTGCACTGCATCTCTGCATAGAGAGCAATGCCCACCATTGTTTGGCACATCGTTGGGAAATATATGTTCAAATATGTTGCGGACTCCATGTTGCCTTCTCCTGCTTCATACTTTTGTTATTTTTTCCTTACATTTGCCTTTTTCTGGAGTGTGATCACAATCGCTACAATGGGAGGATCAACACGGGGCCCATAGCTCATTGGATATATGGAATGTATACACTCCCAATTCTTATAACCAGCCTTTCTGTACTCACCTATTGGAATCTGTCGCCAAACTCCCTTCGAACCACCGGATCATGATTGCAGGAGACTTCAATGCAGACCCTTCCCCTAAGGAGGACCAGATGGGGGAATCGAGCATCTCTACATGCACAGTCAGCTCTCAAGACAAGCATCTTGCTGCCATGTTACAGGCCAGTGGCTTAATCGATGTGTGGAGATTTTTGCATCCCTTGGAGAGAGATTTTACTTTTTTTTCACCGGCCCACAATGTCCTATCCCGCATTGACCTCTGCCTGATATCCCCTACTCTGTTGAGCAACGTCCAATCCGTCACAATTGAGGCCATGCTCATATCGGATCACTCTCCTGTCTCCATCTCTATCCGTAACCTGGGTGTGCCAACCAGACCCATCACTTGGAGATTTCCCGCTTATCTTCTATGAGATGACTCTTTCAAGGAAGACCTCAAATCCCGGTGGCATGAATACCACGATCACAACTCTATACATCTTGATAACCCGGTCTTAATCTGGGAAACAGCTAAGGCTGTTCTCAGTGGTAGAATCCTGGCATTTGTAACTAGACGAAAAAAGTTTACTAAACAGCGGTACATGGCGGCGTGTGCTCTAGCCAGGGAAGCCTACATCTCGTATAAAACCTCCTTGTCCCCACAAGATAGGCTTCACTGGCTACAAGCAAAGCAGCAATGTGACCATTGGGTCCAACAGTATGATCAACAAATAAGATCTGTAAAAGAAATGGAATTGTTTAAATTTGGGAATAAGCCCGGCAGGCTTATGGCGAATTTGGTAAGGGGCCCTCACCCTATATCCCATATACTCCATCTGGCTGATACGGATGGCAAGATTCATACTGACCAGCAAAGATCTCGGAGATCTTCAGCACCTACTACCAGAACCTGTGCAGTGCTGATCAGGGTAACTCTCCTGGTACAGAATCTTTCTTGGGTTCAGTATCCTTGCCGTCACTATCGGACAACGACCTGATGATGCTTAACTCAGACATCACTCTGCCTGAACTCGAAGCCGTAATTAAACAAGCCTCCCTATCCAAGGCGCGGGGCCCTGATGGTTTATCCTCTAAATTCTTTAAATTACTTTCGGAGGAGGTCTCTCCACACATTCTTATGCTGTTTAACCATATTCTGCATAATAACCAATATCCCCCGACTTTCCATGATGCCTATATATGTTTGCTCCCCAAGAAAGATAAGAATCCACTGTTCCCAGTGTCCTATCGTCCGATTTCTTTATTGAACCAGGATGCAAAGTTTTTATCTAAGATTATGGCTAACAGGTTATCTTGCATATTGCCTAAACTCATTTCTCCCAATCAGGCAGGGTTTGTGTCAGGACGCTCGGCCACATTGAATATCCGTAAGACATTGCTGGCTCTAGAACAAATACGCCTACAGCATCCTCGATCTTCCCCGTCTCCAATGGCATTGTTGCCGTTGGATGCGGAGAAGGCTTTTGACAGTGTGAACTGGCAGTGGCTATTCAGGGTTCTCCGTCAGGTGGGAATCTCGGGGACATTTCTACAATTTATCTCCACCATTTACTCATCCCCAAGAGCACAAATTTACACCTCTACGCATCTTTCACCTCCCTTCTCCCTCTACAAAGGTACTCGACAGGGCTGTCCTCTATCCCCTCTGTTATTTAACTTGGCCATTGAGCCACTCTCCCTATCCTTCTCTTCCCCCCAACTGTATACGGGACTAAGTGCTGGAACCACGGACATCAAATCTATGTTATTTGCCGATGACATTTTACTTCTTTTGTCGCAACCCAAACTACAGCTTCCACGATTGATTCACCACATACAGTACTATGGCACATTCTCCGGCCTTAAGATAAACTTTGACAAGAGTGAACTATTGTTCTTCTCGAAAACAACGGCTGATGATGCAATGCCCTGGGCTCCAGCATATAAACTACAAATCAGGAACGATTCCCTAACATATTTGGGAATACGTATTCCCCGCACACTTACAGACCTATACAATATTAACTACTCCCCTATTTTTAAAAAGATCAGGGCTGAGTTGATAACATGGCAAAACCTCCCGCTATCGATGTTAGGCAGATGCCACTTAATAAGAATGATTAGCTTTGCCCGACTCCTTTACCCATTACAAGCTCTGCCCCTTCTCCTTAAACACAGAGACATTAGTATGCTTAACACGGCCTTCTCAAAGTTCATATGGCAAGGGAAGAAGTCGAGAATTGCCCTTAGGAAACTCCAATTACCCAAATCCGAATTGGGGGCCAATTTACCTAACCTAAGATATTACAACTTAGCCAGCAATTTCCATTATGCGAGGGACTGGATACACGAGTCCTCTTTCTACACCAATAATGACCTGGAAACCCAGCTAGTAGCCCCATGGTCTTTAGCGGGCATACTTCACACGCCATTCCAATCACTCCCCCCACACATTAAGCAAAACGTCCTACTAAAAGACACCATAATTACTTGGCGGGAGGTGAGAAAACTAGTGGGACTGAGGGGAGTGGTGTCACCCTGGATGCCTATTACCTCCTCGCCGATATTTCCCCAGGGCAGAGACTCTAATATATTTAATATCTGGAAACGCAAAGGCATACACTCCATTCATGACTTGCTGTCCCCTCAGGGCTCCTGTCTGTCCCAGAACGATCTTTTCAGAACCCATGATATTCCATTTGATCATTTCCTACAATATAAAACAAATCTCCTGTTTTATTGCCACACATCTTTCTCCCCCCACCCCTGGTACTTCCACACTGACACTTAGGCGGTTTTTAGCTTCCCCTTCCTCTAGGATGTCTCTATCCAACATTCAATTGATACTACGTGACCACGACCAGCAGTTCACGATCCCTACATTCCCGAAACTATGTCCGCAAATGGGCTTCTCTATTAGAACTGATTTTGGAGGATACACATGAGTCTCCTCCAGGGTTGGCAGAATGTGTGTAGGACTGTGGTATGTGAAACGTGGAGGGAACTCCAATTTAAAAAATTTCATAGAGCATACTATGCTTTTAATTTTACTCCCTCGGCCCCTTCTGCTGACTGGCTAACTCAATGTCCTAAATGCTCACTCAATCATCCTGACCTCAACCATTTACTCTGGGATTGCCCCTCTATTCAAACGCTGTGGTCTCAGATGTTGATCTACACGAGTTCTATCTCCCACAGAAGCAGGGATCCACATCCAGCTCTATGTCTTTTACATGTTACGGACCACAACATGACTCCACACTCTCCCCCCCCGCCATCACCCCGTGGGAACATCTTTGTCTCCTGGCGACCAAAAAGGCAATTTTTTTGCAAAAAATTGGCTTATTACAAACATCCCATCACTATCAGATATACGTGACATTCTCTTTCGACCTATGCTTATTGAAAAATTAGACACCAAGTTCAAACAGTTACGCACAGAAAAATTTTTTGCCACCTTGTCTGAATATCTAGTCTCTGAGTTGTCCCAAGATCAACTCAAGGATATCATGACTGCTTTCCAACACACTCACTGGTACCTCACGGCCAAATTGGATGGCTCCCTTGACGCTTTATGAGACCAAGCATCTAATACACAGGAAGACCCACAAGTACTTAGCGAACCTTTTGATATGATTTACCACCTTCAACATACAAGTTCACAAGCTATGCCCATGTCTATCCTTTGACATTGAACAACATGTCCTTAATCCATCTTTAGGTCCCCCTCGAATAACATCGAATCCGGCCTTCAGTATCCCTATGGGATTATATACATGATCACACATCCCTCCTTTTTTTTTCCTTCTTTCACCTCTGTGCTCTCTTGCTTCTACTACCTATGCCTTCTCTCACTCTTACTTGCCTCCCCTTCCTATAATGTCTATTACCGAATATAATGTATCTTAGGAGCGATTGCTGCATCACATAACGTGTTTTACTAACGCATACGCGTCAGATCTATTGTCATCCCCAGATCTGTCATGCCAATGGACTTTGTATTAGTTATTGATGGCATCCCCTCAATGCATTATGTCGTGTATGCGTTTGCTATTTATTACTTGTTAACTGCACCAATATCGGTTGTGAAAAACTTTAATAAAGATTTATATGCTTAAAAAAAAACCACCAGCTACAGAGGACTACAAATCCCAGCAATAGAACATTATAGTATAATGGACTATTGCTGTGATTTGTTGTATTCCTCTGGGATTCGTTGTCTCCTTTAAGCAGTGCTTCTCAACCTGAGGGTCGCTGTGTGGTTTCTGCTGTGCTAGGTGAGAGTCCTCCTCAGCCGTCTCCTGGCGCAGCAGTGTCAGTTCTCTGATGTTGCTGCAGCAGCCATGTCATCCCTAAATTTTACCGTTGGGGATCACCACAACTTGGCAAATGTTACCAAGGGGTCCCGGCCCTAGAAAGGTTGAGAACCACTGCTTAGAGTCACCTTCAGGAGGCAAACAAAAGGATTAGACAGCCATGCATAACATCTCCCAATGCCAGAAAGCTTCAGTTTTTTTTATAAAGGCGCAGTGCTTAGAAGTAGATCACAAAACAGATGGGTGGGACCTGTGTCCCTTAAGGAACTGATTCTATGGTAAGCACAAAAATTCTGTTTTATCGTTCATTAAGAGATACAGAATCAGTAGTTATTCTGATACGGCTGGGATGTCGTGGAAGAATGTGTGAACACAGGACCAAGTGGCAGCCTTACAAACCTAGGAAACAGTTGCCTGATGCCTAAAAGGCCCAAGAGGCGCTTACAGACCTAGTAGAGTGCATCTTCACATGGAAAGGTAGAACCTTAAACTCAAAAGCGTGACCAATCATCTGTCTGAGTCACTGAGAAATGGTGGAACATGAAACTGATTCTCTTTCATGGGGATAAGCAGGAATGACAAAAAGAACATCAGTCTTTCAAATGAAATTAGTGGCTTAAAGGTAAGCCTGTGCAGTGCAAACTACATGCAGTATATGAATGGAAATCTTATGCACTGAAGCTGAAATAAGAGATAGATGCACAATGACCTGATTGAGGTAAAACTACCCTAGGAAGGAGGTACTAGGCTCAATACAGGGTTCTGTACAGGATAAGGCAGTTAGCTCAGACATACTGTATGTATTGCAGAGATGATGCCCACAAGGAATGCAGTCTTGTGAGAGTGGAAAGGGTAACATCTCTAATAGGTTGAAATGTGGTCTTTGAAGGCCCGAAATAACTGAATTTAGATCTCATGGGGTCACAGTAGGTTGTACATGAGACACCCTGTATAAAGGCCTTGTCCAAAGAATGGGCTAGCATTTTTTAGAAGATTGCAAAGGCTGAGATCTGGCCTTTGATGGTGCTCAGGGCCAAATGTTTATCTAATCCTGTTTGTAAGAACGCTTGTAGTTGTTCCTAGTGGTGAAAGTTATTCCTTGCAGTACGCCTTCCATGTGGGATGGTAGAGGATGTAAACAGACTGGCTTTGAAAAGTGTGGAAAGCACATTTTAGGCTGCCATCTGTTGGGATCATATTTCATGACAGGGGAAAGAATAATCCAACTTCAGAGCCCCAGACAATCTCATCTTTAGTGTCAAAGTTGTTTGTCTGAACCAATTTATCCTACGACAACAAAACATTGTGTTGTAGGGGTCTGGAGTGGAACGGAGCAAATGGAACTGCTTTGAGGGAGGCTAGGATCAAGCCCAGAACTATCACACAGAATCACTGAGTTGATCACCTCCCAGACTGATCCTGGAATGGGAGCATCAGAAGCTTTTCTTGGAGGAAGAAAACCGTTTGCCTGAGCCATCTAGAATGAGACCCATATACACCAAGTAATGATTTCTGGAGGCTCAGGATCCAACCAAATCTGGAAGACATGAATGGGGGCAGAGACGTGAACTACTTGGCTGGCCAACAACTTTTTTTGCTTGCCAGTATCCGATTCCTTCTGAAGGTAGCACTATAAATCAATCATATCAGAACCACTCTGTCCCTTAATGATCACAAAATCACTCTTCCTGCTCCCCATTTGAGTGAATTGCATAAGAGTGGGGTGGTCCCAGGCAGGGCTGCAGTGTGCCTTTGTCTAGTACAATATAATTTGTTAAATGAGAGTGCAAGCATCAGTTTTTGTTGGAACTATACACTGAGCCCAAACGAGCTTCCCTCAGCCTGCACCCGTTACTAAGACTGGGCATAAATGAGGAGCAGAGTGTTGACATCTACTTGTCTTCTAAATTCTGAACTCCTGTGGCCCTCAATGGACAAATATGACATGTTATAACAGAAGATGCTCTGGGTCTGCTAAATCAAGTAAATTCATATTTATACGAAGGAATTATCCGATTTAAATGTAGAACTTCATGGTTAAAAGACAGATTCTACTGTAAACCATGTTGCGAACATGTGTACAGTCCAAAACAAACCATCTCTGAATGCTGCATGAGATATTGTGTACATGGAACTTGATTTCACTGTTGTAGAATTGTCACAACATCACAGACCACATCAAAACAGGTTTACTTTCATTTCCAAAGTTTATAAATGTAACCTTGTGATACCTGGTCCCGATGTATTCATAGTAGGGGGTCCTCCAATCTCTCTCATGTGGTACATATACATTCACATTTAAAGAATGCAGCACACAGTAGAATTTTCTAATTTATTTCCTAATAAAATTAGTTTTGTACACATGCAGACTAAAACCAGTATGAAAGATTTCACAATTCTTTAAATAATCCTTAAATATAACAGTGTCTGCAACCAGTTCATATAAAAATACGACATTTTACAGCAATTCAGCAACAGAAGCTGTTTTAATACATAACTCTAGATCAATGCCATCAGACCATGGTTCCATAAGAAATATACTGTCATGGTAAAATGTGCAAAAAAAGTATAGATTGAAAGAAAACCAGAACAACCTGTTAAATGTCTTTATGTAATTTATTAGAAAATCACGACGACAAGAGTCCATATCCAGCAAATTATGTCTATCTGCTTCAATGATGGTGGAATTCAGCGTCTGTGCCTGCTGTGTCCAGAATGACCACTGGTGTGATGTTTGGTTTTGTGTGACCTTTCAAAAGAGCGAGAACGTTCCCGTCTTTCTCTGTGATGATGGCTGCGGTCATGTCGGTGCTTCTTGGCAGGATCCCCATGATCCCTGGATTTGCCTGGGGTAGGGGAATGTGACTTTTTCCGTTTATGTCCATGTCTGTTTGAACCTCTCAATTCATCCCCACGATGCTTGGATTTGAGGTGTGGTGACCCATGATTGTGATGTCTGCGTGGGCTGTCACTGTGGCTCCGAGAACGGCTTCTTGACCTTGAGCTGTAGGTTCCAGATCGACTTCGTCGATTGTTGTAGCTTCAGAGATAAAAAAAACTTTTAGTGGTGGTTGATTTGTAAACACTGAACTCCGTTACCATAAACCAGGCATTTCAAACTAATGTTTTTTAGGCCGCATATGGTTTTCTCACTCCTTCCTGGAGCCCCTCAGTCAGTTTAGTAATTTAAACTGAATATGACTGATTTGGGTACACTTACTTACATAATTTGTCAGCTAAATGCTTAAAGAGGTTTAATTTACTCTTTCTCCAAAATAGCTAATGTTAAATTTAGCCCACTGTTTGCTCAGAGTTTAGCATGCCTGCCGTAAACCAAAATATTAAAATCTAACCTGTCTGAGAAGCTATGGCAGTGGGCATAGCAGGTAAACAAACAGAATGCTCCATTATTAGGTGCACTTCAACTAAAATCTGATTACTACACATCTAGGGAATATCAAACAAGTTTAAAAATATACCCCAAAATACATCATCACAGAAAGCTTTAAACTTACTGTCTTCGCGGAGATCGAGATCTTGATTTTGTCCGTGATCTTGATCTGCTGCCACTTCGGCTTCTTTTGATTTCCTTTCGCAACCTATCAGATGGAGAAATGTTTAGACAAAATAGCTGTACATTTCTGCTACATCAGAAATCAATTTGCAAGAGGGGTGGTCAAATTATACTACAGACAGCAAGTGTACTGTAAGAGATTATATATATTAGGGATGCACCGATACTAGTATCGATATCGGTGCCGATTACGAGTATTTGGGCAAGTACTCGTACTCGCCCAAATGCTCCGATGCCTAGCACGAGTACTTTCGGTATCAGGAAGCCGAGCAGCACGTCATTACACGCTGCCCAGTTTCGCGATTGACCGGAAGCTGGCCTCGTGAGGTAAGGTTAATATATATATGCAGATTGGTAAAGAGAATGTAAAAGTGATTATAATAATTTCAGATATTTATACACCAACAGTTAGGGCTGGTTCACACCACAGAGTGTGTTCCACCTCTGGAAGACAATCCAGTCGGCTTCAGGGGCGTGGCGATGCATGGAAGTCAATGGCACCGCAGCCACACACCCCGCAGTGCAATCGCCATCACCCGAATGCATGGCACATTGGTGATTGCATTCCAGTCCAGTGTGATCTGCAAAAATAGTGCATGCAGCATTCAATGCACCGCCACACCTTCTCCCGCCCCTGAATGCAGGGAGCCGGCCAATTTGCGTTCCAGAGGCAGAATGCTCTGGAACGCATTTGTGGTGTGAACCGGCCCTTAAAAGCAGCTCTTTCCATAGTGAGGGGATTTTTTTTCAAAACTGGAGCAGTTGCTCATGGTAACCAATAAGGGTTGAAAATGAAAGACAAAAGCTGAACTGAACAAATGGAAGAGAAGCTGATTGGTTGCCATGGGCAAATGCTCCAGATGCT
Organism: Nanorana parkeri; assembly: GCF_000935625.1. Classification (NCBI taxonomy): domain Eukaryota; kingdom Metazoa; phylum Chordata; class Amphibia; order Anura; family Dicroglossidae; genus Nanorana; species Nanorana parkeri. The sequence continues at coordinate 1,340,301 of NW_017306531.1, forward strand.
GCCTGCTCCAGTTTTGATAAATTTCCCCCACTGTATATTCACATCAGTCCCTGCCCTGAAGATACTTACAATCTAAGGTCTCAACACATAGATACTAGGACCAATTTACCTAGCATTAGGTCTTTAAAGTGTGGAGTACCTGGAGGAAGCCCATGTAAGCATTAAGAGACCATGTAAACTCCATGCAGACAGTGCCCTGGCCAGGATTTGAACAGCGCACCCCAGTGCGGCAAGGCAGAAGTGCTAACCATGAGGCCACTGTGTGTTCAAAATAACAAGTTATCCAAACTGGACTGGAAGGTAAGTGTTTGCTAAAAGAAGTAATTCCCAATGGCGTGTGGCTAAAAATCATTCACAAACAATGTACATTCTTCTAGTTAATCTTTCCATTCCAAACATTACATACCCATTATAGGGGCTCTTTAATGACTGCTTTTCTTCAGGTTCACGTTTGACTTTTGCAAGTACTGGAGATTTTTCCTCTACTTTCACTTCTCGTGGAGTTGCTGCAAAAAATGATAAAGAAAAGCGTTAAAATGGAAAAAAAAAAATATATATTCACATATTGTTCCGCACAAGGCAAGTGGGATATAAGGGGAGCTACTGTCATTTCATATAATAAACTCATTCTAAAAAAGTAAAACTAAGAAGAGATCTGGCCTGAAAACATACTTGTGCTCTCACTGCCTGGAACTAATGATGTTTGAGAGAATTCAAGCTTCTGATGGGCTGGATACTTAAGGTGCCCATATACCTGCCGATTATTGTGGGGGAACACGCGATCGTACGATCATCGGCAGGTGTATGGGCAGCGCGCGACCGCATCCACTGTACGGTCGCACAACTTTCGTCTTCCTAGCACGCTCGAAAACCCGCCGAAAATCGAACAATTGTCGGTGGGTTGGTAGCGTGCTCGGAAACGAATGCCGCATGGGCTGCTCAGCACTGCAATCATCGGCAAGCCCTCCCCTCAGCGGGGAGGTCTTACGATGATCGCAAGTACAATCTGCCTGTCCAAGATGGGCAGATCGTACGAAATTTTAATGATCTTACAACCATTGCACAATGAAAGCCGTGCGATGGTTGTAAGGTGTATGGCCACCTTAAATCTGAGCTTATACAATAAACTGTAAAGAGTTACTAGACTCAATATGAATCTACATTATAATAATCCCCCACTGTATTCTAAGGTCACATTAAAGTATGAATATCAGAAAAGCCCTTTGCTGAACGCCAGTCATCCTTTAAACAAGTAAACTAGAAGTGAATCTACTTACGGGCACTGACAAGCGTCTAATCAAATCACATTATTTGCAGAACCCTCTTTGCTCCACTGTTTTTGAATAAGACAGGGCAAGACAGACACCAGTTAAATAATATCTAAATGTTACCATTTAAATCCAGTTACTAATATGCATCTCAATAGAATCAAATGTTTTTCGGCATGGCTATGTTGTGACCTGATCTCACTCCAAGTGCAAATATAGCTATAGCTGATGCGATATGGATCAAGACAGAATTAACAATAGATGAATTTCCAAAAACAATCTACACAACAATGAACTGCTGGAGAACAGGCTATTATATTCGCAGACATACTAGTATATAAAATGGTTGATAGACTAAACAAAAGGCATACATGGTTTAGATGCTGGAGAGAAGCCTCCCATTGTAGAAAGAGCAGGGGTTCCATCAGGGTTCAATCCCTTAGCCTTTAGCTTGGCTTCCTGTATGGTCACTTTCCGCTTTTCTACTTCTTTCTCCAAAATGTCAAAATTCGGCTGTTGGGAGGAAAACAAAAAAAATAAAAAATCACCAAAGCTACTTTGCCTTAAAACCATCATCTGCAGACATGTAAGAGCATCAGTCCTCCCAAAATGGAAATTTTAGTCATCTACCAAAAACTATCACTATTGTGTGGACTGGCCTCTTAAGAAGAGCCAGTTTACTGAACAGGAAAGGGTCAAAAATAAACATCCTGAATGACCAGGAAAATGCCTAAACAAACCACACCTGTGTCTCTTCTCCAGGTGTGAATGCTACCGATACAGTCATGTAGTACAACTGACTGGTGGTGGTAATAATAAATGTATTAACCATTGCCTAGTTATATACTGTATAGTTCACATGTGAGGAAAACATTTTTTTTTTTAGATATTAAGACAAAACGAGGGCTTAAAGGCCAACTTTGCAATAACTGCCCCACACAGTACTTCTTGCTGCCACAAAATGTCTATATATTGACATCCATTAAAATTTAGCCCGGGTGACTGAGGACATTACTGCGAACGCAGTGTCACTGACCTGAAGACTTTGAAAAACGGTGCAACTATATTATTAAAAAACTTCACATTACCTTTTTCCAGCTGTAAAGCCTCAGAGCTGTAACACAAATCTCCTGCATGTTCTCCTCTGTAGCTCCGAAAAGTAAAAACCAGTGAGGTTTATTGGGTAACGGAATCTGAAAAAAAGAAAAAGTTCCTGAATTAAACAATTACCCCCACCCAAAACACAGCACCTTTAGCTTTTCAGAAAGTGGTCAATGTACCCTCACACACATTCCACACTAAAGGTAAGCACAGGCTCAACAGCCATCAATCCCCTGAAGGTCAGATCATTTCTTGGCTCTTTAATTATGTAGTAGAGGCATTTAGCATTGAAGTCCAACAGGACCAAGAACGTCAACATTTTGGCAAGTGTCATCTACATACTAAATTTACCAGAACCAACTTCATTATCTGTCTTTACACTTGTAACCTAGAAAAATCACCGTTTGTGTCAGACACATAAGGAAGAGAACATCTCACCTGCAACACTCTTGCAGCAAGATAAATACACGCACATGCTATCGTTTCAGCATCAAATCTGACAAATACGTTTGTACGAAGGAAATCATTCATGTAATTCCTGAAAAACAAAAATATGAATCCAGGTTAATTGCAAAATGTGCAACAGAAAGCACAAATCCTTTGGAGACTCAGCATACTTTGTTTTTTTTTCTTCTCTCTGAAGCCTAGCATAAAATCATATTCATATATCTACCATTAGGTTTTAGATTAGAACAAAGATATATGGAAGTGGTGAGCTTGTCTACAAATTACTCTTCTTTAGCTAGTTTAAAAATGGACACAGACACCAGTACATTACTAAGCAAGAACTATGCAGTACATTCAGTGTATATGAATTCATCATTCTACAAATAACAATAAGTTTATTCTAGTAATGAAAAGAAAACTTTATAGTAAAAATAGCTAGTTCAGCACAATGGTCATTATAGTATTCAATTAGTCAAAAGGGCTCAGTGTCAAGCTATACTACTGCAGCTCCCATATTATGCCGACATGTACAAGAGTAAAAAAAATTTGAACAAAAGGACATAATGTGTATTTTTTTTTTAAACATTATGTTTTAAAGCCTTACATATACAGTGTTTCGACTACATAATTCATCTCTCACATTTGCATTCCTTTACTACATTTCCAAGAGGCACACATGTACATGCTGTGCAAGTTCGTGACCATTTCCTGTCATAGTTAAATCATGGATCAGTGAGTATTGGATTCACTGAAGAAAAGACATTAAGGCCCCATTCACACCTATGCGTATTGTAATATGCGCGTCTGTCGCGCGACCGTCACGCGGTTTTTTTACCGCGATTCGCGGTAAAAAAGTCGCGCGACTGTCGCGCGATTCCAAAGGCTACTTGGCAGTATACAAATGGAAAACGCCCTACAAAACGGACCAATACGCAGCAAAAAACGCTCCGGGACCTTTTCATGCGTGGGCCGTTTTGTAGTGCGTTCGGGACGGGCGGAAATACGGACAGGTGGGAACGATACCATTGACTACAATGCTATTTATTTTTTTGACCGTTTTGTAGAGCGTTCATCGAGCGTAGGACGCGCTACAAAACGGTCAGGTGTGAATGGGGCCTTAGGATGAATTACAATAATACTGCAGAAGTCTAAGTCTTTGGCTCTATTTAGATTTGATTCATTATGAGTAAATTGAAATAAAAAGCCAACATATTAAACAATACAGCCAACATACATATGTTAGAAAAGAATCCTAAATCTGTAAATTGCTCTTACAGAGCTAAGAGAATTACGTTGATAAAAAGGTTTGGCGCAAGCTAAGCTCTGACACAGGTTCCCAGTGTTAAAGAATGAGTGCTTGTTAGATCAGACATGTCATAGAATCATACTTTTATCTCCCTAGTTTTCCCACTGTATTCAAAATACAGTCACAGGACAGTGTTAAAGACTGTTCTCCGATGCATAGATGAATACAACATTTGAACTCACCTTACCTTTATTCACATACGTGATACTTTTGTAAACATACTAAATGGATTCTCTCCTATGCATACATGACTATTTTATAAACGTCAAAGGGATATTTAACTAAATACACTTTTCCCTGCTTAAGTGCACAAAATATAGAAGTTCTGAAAGCAAATATACAAATCCTTTGGACCCCAGGACAGAACTAGGAAGATGCGGCCAGATGGATATGGACCACTTCAGTGAATCTCGGATGAAAGCTTGCACTGCATTGGCTGAAGAGAAGGGCAGCCAATCAGGCCATCCAGAGGTTGGTGTGGTGCTGAGGGTACAGTTCTATGACTTACCATCATGGACTACCCTTTAACCAAAGAGTAGAAAAAAGAACAAAGTTAAACAGAGATCTCCAACTGAGGTCTAGCTCAAGCCATGAAAACAGTAAGCAGAAACATGTATGTAACTATTCGTACTACTGATTTGCTCTCTGCTCTTGAAGCACACATATACATTTATAAATATTTCTGCTACTATTTCCCTGGCTCATTCAAAAATTCAAAACTAGCTTACCAAGCTGTCTGAACCAGAGTTTGATTTTTTTCACATTCCAAGACTTGAAGGTACATTACAATGATCTGAAAAATAACAGGAGTTGAAAAATGTTTTACTTGGAAATACTGCTGGACACAAAAGGAGGAATAATGCATAAGTATGCCTGACATAAAGGTTCCGTCAAATCAAAACTGATATTTCAGTTTTTAGCAAATGTTTAAAAAAAATAATAATCTGGTAGTTTGTCTCTCAATGACTTTAGTGGTGACATCTCGGTGCTTGCCATTATCTGACGTGCAAATGTTGGTTCTGAAACAAGCAGAGTTATGGAGGAAGGGAAATCTCCCACATGGGCAGGAACAAATAAGGTCAGGGAAGGTCTAAGGGGATAATTCAGCCCACTAGACTCCACCTCTAATTAAATATCACTTTTAGCTTTAAACATCACCTATACTTAAATAGCAATCTCTATTACTTTGACCATTCTAATCCCCTGTATGCAAAAATAATACAAGCAGCAGTGACATGCAATCTGTGCAATAACTGGTGCCCCCAACACTCTGCTTCTGGCTTCATGGCCAGGACCAAAAAACATGGAGCCCAAGCATTTTCAAGATAGGCGTGTTTGTGCTTCTATACCATTTCTACAATTAATGGAGCAGACTTATTGGATAAGTCACTTGGTGACGAGAGGATGGAGCCGGCTTCCTGGCCAAATCAGGAAGCTGGGAACCGTGTAATTACTAGCCGCACCGGCTTCCTGATTGGTCGGGAAGCTGGCCAATCAGGAAGCCAGGCGGCAAGTCATTACACGTTGCCCGGCTTCCTTAATGGGGCTTCCAGCACCCCACCGGAAAAAAATATACATCGGTACTCGATACCGAAAAACTGGTATCGGCGCATTCCTAATACTTAGGCACTTGTTCTATTAAAGAATACATTTCAAGATTTTTTTAAAATACAAAACTGGATTAAACTGGTTTATCTGCCTAGATCAGCTTACGAACTATACACAAAAACTTTTATATAGAGTACAGGAGGAGATCAGTGATCGACCCATAATGCTAAATGAAAGACACAGCTGCACGGTTTAATATGAGCATATTTAAATAGCAATACATAAGCTCACCTTGTGTGGATGTTTTACATGAACACAAAATCCCAACTCCTTCAACACTCTTCTCTCCGCCTTGATTACTTGGTTTTTGGTATTAATGTAGCTTTGATCAAGTATGAGTGGACTTGGGGTCCTAATTTGTGGGAAATAAAATCAATATAGCTTTGAAGAAAAAAAAAAAATATATACTGTTGTAGAATTCATGTTTCCTCCCAACCGACTAGACGGCAACAGAAACTAAACATTAGCTTCCTGCAGCCAAGTCCAAACCTTCGCCTCGAGCTGTCCAAGTTTAATTTAAGTGATATTGGATATTTATTGAACTGTAATATGCACGAGGACATTTTAATTTAACAGTACTGAGCAAATATTTGATTGGGTTGTACATCCCAGAACTGCCTCTTAAAACATTTAATTGAAAATGTATAGCCAGGTTATTATGGCATTACTCTATTTGGGGATTAAAGCCTTACTGCTGAGGAAAATAGAATCAAGTATTGAGAGACATCTGCTTAAAAGGCAATGGAGGTTCTGTATTTGTTACAGAAAATGTGTGTTATGGCAATAATAAAAACTTTCCTATTTAAGTGCGATTGGGACATCAGATGCCACGGAAGTAGGACACCATCATCACATGTTAGCCAAGTACAGGCTGAACAACTCCAGAAGTCTGGTAGCAAACGCACTTAAAATAATCACGTCTGGTTCATAACTTTCCACCTCAGTATTTGTCAGGTGAACACTTGTCAGTGGTTCCTCATATGTACTTCTACTCTTTAGTACTTTGTTACATTGGGTCCTGTAAATCAGTGGTTCTCAACCTGTGTAACCTCAGAACCCACATTTGTCCTTGGTCATTAAATTGCGACCTAAGTCACACTGCAATGCAATGCACGGCATTGCAGTACTGGGCATTCGGGTGCAGGCGATCAGAGTAAGGTTGCCACCCGTCCAGGATTCACCGGGACAGTCAGGGTTTTGAATGCAGTGTCTGAGTTTCATGGTAGCAGAAACTCGGACAGACAGGGGCAACCAAAATTAAGATAGGGCCTACTGGCCCCCCACTGAAAATAGTCTCAGCTGTGATATTTACATATGAATGAGCCATGGATCATTCTCCCAAAAAAATGTCCCTGCCTCGCTAGAGTGTTCGGGTTTTGCATGAAGAAGAGGTGGCAACCCTAGATAGGAGGTGCATTCGGGGTGTCATTCAAATGAACGGCAATGCAAAACACTGATTGCGTGGTATAGTGCGTAAATCGCATGGGACTGGGTGATTAACGCACTGTACTAGTGTGAATGGACCCTCAAAAACACTGACACACACAACCACAGACACAATCTCACACACTCAAAAAGCAAAAAAGTTATAAATTTTTTTGGAGTGTGTAAGATCCACCCAGTCTCCGTACCTTATGAGAATGTGAGTGGATCCTCAGCCTCGGGTCCAGTTTGGGCTGCTGTGCTGGAGCTCTATCCATATGCACATTGCTTGTACAGCTCCCTTGTGGGCCCTCTACAGGGCACATGAGGGAGCTATGAGCAATGTACATATGGATGGAACTCCCTTATGGCCATACTTCCAGCCCGCACCACCTCAAGCTAACACGCAGGGTCCGGCAGCATATTTTGAATGGCTGCTTGGCGCGAGAACTGACAGTGCTGCACTAGGGGGAGGCTGAGGAATGTCCCACCTAGAAAAGTGGAAGGCATGTGGCGACAAACTGAAAATGGGGTCGCGACCCATTTTTGGGTCACGACCCACCAGTTGAGAACCAAGGCTGTAAAAGTTTTATCAGTATACATTATAGAAACATAACTAAGATGAATACCATAAAGATCACTTTTCTGACGATGGGCAGATGTCACAAAATGTCTAATGTGATGCCTGTAATCCTTCTGACAAAATGCTTATTATTTACTAAAATAAAGTCAACTGCACAAGTTCTTTAAACATCAATTGTGCAAAGTCATTTAAGAAAAACAGAACTCCTTCAGACCATGCCCTGATCAGATCTGCAAACGCAGTGCATTTTTGCCACTTTTTTTAGCTTAAAATTGGATTTCAGATGTAGTCCAGTGCGTTTTTGATGCGTTTCCATGCATTCAAGACCAGAGAAAATGAGACAAGCAGTATTTTTTTTGTTTGGACCGGAACTGACTGCCCTGGTGTGAACAGAGCCCAGAAATACCATAGGGATACATTGAGATGCTTTTTTGGTCCGGGAACAAACTGTTCTTGTCCGGACATGGAGTGAACAAGCCCTCACTGGACTAGATGTCTGAAGTGAACACAAGGTCACTTCAGTTCATTTCTTATTAGGCTACCAAGTACAAATAGGTCTCATTACCCATTGGAAAATATGCTATTCAGTTTTACTGCTTCCAACAGTCACCTATTTTCTTTTCCGAGTATGGCCAGCCTGATTCCTGGGGAGGCGTCAGACTGCTCTCAAGAGTGGCTGTAAATCATCTTGTGCAGCATTGACACCATACTGGTTCTACTGTTTACTATAGAGACATAGTAGCACATATTACGTTGTAGCTCTCAATATGTATTAGGACCCCCATGCTGGTCTGTAGTATGGGGCATACACCCATTTGAGTCATATTTTTTAGCTAGTTTATATGGTTTAGTATTTAGTTCAACTTCCATTACACATTATGAGAGGAATTTATCAAAACTGGAGCAGAAGAATATGAAGCAGTTGCCTACGGCAACCAATCAGCGTCTCTCTTCAGTTAAGGTTTGAAAATGAATGGTGGCTGCTGACTGGTTGCCATGGCCAACTGCTCCAGATTCTATCTGCTCCAGTTTTGATAAAACCTGTTTATTTGAAATTAT
>NW_017306531.1:1350885-1361158 GCF_000935625.1 Nanorana parkeri
TATATATATATATATAACTTAAGAAATGTGCTGTCAAGTTTACAGCGTTTAAGTTGAATCTGTCACAAAAGAAAACTTCCCATAGGATATACAACATATAATTCTGACTCCTGATGGGTGAAGTAGCTGTCCTTGAACTCATGAGCAGCCTGTTAACTGGGGAAAAGCCACTCCCATCAAATTTTTGTAATAAATGGTTTTGCTAAAATTTCTTTTTACTGGATCTAAAAAAGGTGCCCACACACTGTGCGGATTTTGACCGTTTTTTGAGGAACTGGCAAAACATCAGTGTGTGCTGCAGTCGGCACCCTTGCGGCCGGCATCCCTCGATTAGCTGATCAAAGGAGCCTGCCAGAAAATCTTCATGCGATCAGAGCCGGCAGCCAATGAGCTGCTCGCTCTGGTCGGGTATGCTGGCGGGCTAGCGGCCGCTGTCAGCATACAATGTAAACAGTGGGATTCCTTGATTGACACGCTGGTGTTGATAGAGGAAACTGCTTTATTTTTTCCATTCGGCCCGCAGGTTGAACCTTTGCAGTGAATGGCTTCCTTAAGGTCCAGCAGTTGACTATAGCATGCAGTCAGATTCAGGACCCATTCACACCAGATCCATTGAAAATGAACACAATGGATGCTAATGGATGGGAACTGAAAAATGAATGGGTGTGAATGGGGCTACTTTACACCATTGCGCTTGGTTGTGATGAAAAAAAAAAAAAAAGAAAAAAAAGAAGAAGAAGAAGCGCTACTTTTTTCCCAGCGCAACGTAACACAAGGGATTGTGAACTATCCCAATTCACACATTAATTTTTCGGTGCCCTTCTGTTAGCATCCATTGAAAAACGTATCACAATGCAATGGACCAGCAGGATATAGAAAAAGGTACAACTGCATGTCAATGGACCCTCTGTTGACTTGTGATTTCCTTCCGATTTTGCTGTGAATGCACCCTTAATCATTTAGTCTTTCTTTAAAAGAAACAAGAAAATCGGTTTCAATGAAAAGCAGCTCCATTTTAAATCACCAGTTTTCATAATCAGTCCTATAGTAAAAAAAAAATCATGCCCTCTGATTACTGAGCAGTTACTGACAGGCAAAGAATGGGAGTTTAGGGAAAGACTTTCATGGAGGTAAGAGACTTAAAAAGACAAAACAAAATGAAATGTCCCTCTGTTCAGAATATTCAGCCAAACAGCTGCTTAAAATGGAACTTTACAAATTAACAATGTGCAAAGAAGCAGGCATGTTACTGCAGAAGAGCCATACTAGGTCTCTTCTGTAACACAGGATTCTTACCTGCCTGTTCGCAATCAGCAGTGTAGTGTACACTTATCTGCTGGGATAAACGTGCACGAGTCAGAGTTAAGTCATCCCAGAAGGGCCAATTAAGATGGATGAATATCCTGAACCCAAGGGCAAAGAGGTCGACACTGGTGAGGGTGATCATTGAAGAGGAATTGCTGGTGAGTATACTTAAAGCTTTAACCCCTTAAGGTCCTTTCTCCATTTTCTGCACACGTTATAATCCGCATTTTAGGCCTGAAAAATTACTTCAAACCCCCAAAACATTTTCTGAAAGCCAAGACCCTGTAGAATTTAATGGCGGCAGTTGCAAATTTTTATGTTGCACTCTTTGATCAAACCCAAAAATTTTGAGAAAAATGCACTTAAGTTAAATTTAGTGCCCCAAAACACAATACCCATTTTTTTTTTAAAAATATAAAAGATGAGGTTACCTAGACATGCCCAGGTTAAAAATACTCGTAATAATAATACTACTCGTCTCTCCCGGACCTATAGAGCAGAGAGGAGATCGGTGAACGGACGGTCGCCTCCCCAGCTTCCTGCTGACACCCAACATGCCAGTCCCGCAGGAGGGGCAGCAGAGTCCGGGAAACATGGTGGGGGTGTTGAGTATAGGGTGTGCACTTAACCAGCCCGTAGGAGCGCTCTGACGGCAGCTGAGCCGCCAGAATCGCTTCTATTGTAAAGCCGACAGTCGGCTCTACAATTGTAAACAGAGTGTTTAAACGGGCCCACTGCCATTGATGTACTATGTACGTCACTGCCATTGATGTACTATGTACGTCACTGGTCGCGAAGGGGTTAAGCAGAATTATTAACTGTAAAATAGTTTGAAATATAGATTTTCAGGCAGCTGTGAGAATGGCCTTGAAGCAGAACTAAAACCCTGCTCGTAAAAACTTGCTAGGATACACAGGAATTTTGGCAACAAACCTTAGTGCCTTGGAATTTGGGTATTTTAATGTGCACAGCAAGGCTCACTCTCGCATGTACAGGATTTATATATTTTGTGGGTGCCCAATGGCAAAAGAGAACTGGTGTAGGACCCAGAAAAAACTGAAAGACTGGACTTGTCCTCACTGGTTTGGGTGCACACTTGGAGATAAGCATGCCAAAACATGCAAGCATGTTATATACTTACACATTATGGCAAGAGACCATCCTTTCATATTGCTACTGTTATATGTTACTGCAACTGAAAGACTGGACTTGTCCTCACTGGTTTGGGTGCACACTTGGAGATAAGCATGCCAAAACATGCAAGCATGTTATATACTTACACATTATGGCAAGAGCCCATCCTTTCATATTGCTACTGTTATATGTTACTGCAACTTATCAAGTATGGATGGAAAATAGCAATCCAAACAAAGCCAAAATATTAAACAAATACCCTACAGGAACCTACAGCATTATTGTGAAATAGTTTGAGAACTATGGGGTTAGGGCTTTCCCCATAGTTCTCCTTAGGGTAACGGGAGGACACAAACTAGCGTCCTCCCGTCACCCTAAGCTCAGTATACCTACAGCTACAGGTCGCGGTATACTGAGACGCCGCAGCTGAAGAGGATCCCGGCAATTATGTCTGGATCCGCCCAGCTGCGTGAGTGACAGCTGGCTCTGCCTATCTAGAGGCAGAGCCAGCTGTACCCGCCCCCTCCCCCGTCCGTTCCGCCAGTCAGTGTTGGAGGATCGGAGCGGGGAGGGGGGAATCCAGCCACTCCCGTCACAGCAGAGAGCTGTGACGGGATTGAGAAGTGAGTAAACGCCGGTATGTGTTCGCTCACCTCCCGATCTACTGAGCCGACCTGTGACAGTCTCATTGTCACAGGTCGGCTAGAACTAGGAGGTGAGTGAAAAGCACTCACCTCATAGTTCTCCTTTAAACCATGGGGAGCTGCACAGCAACGGAGAGACCATCTATGCCTTGGGCACATAATAAATGGCTTCAACAAATGAAATGGGATTCTTTTCTGGCAATCACAGAAGAACTGATGGGACTGTTTGGAGAATTTGTAGCAGCAGCTTCCCATGGGCCACAAAGTAGCATGGATAGCGGAAAATAAGACTTAGAATGAGAATTAGATGACACTATAGGTATCCTTTAAATGTTACCAAGATACTTTCGAATTACATACAACACAATTTAAATGCAAGACCACAAGAATCTTTTAGAATTTACAAGTAATTAATTCTGTCATCAGAACTACCATCCACTGGTTGTTAGTTAGCCAAAAGGTTTGACAAATAAAAATCAGGAGCCAGACAGTTCAGTAGACAGGAGGCACTTGGAACTGACATGGATAATAAAACAAAGATCCCATCTCAGAAGCCACTAATGGAAGAACAATTTTCTGATTCACAAAGAGATTTATAATTAAGGTGCAGTGGCCTCATTTGCAGTACATTTAATATCACTGTCCTGAAGCAAGTAAGCAGCATGCTTGTCATATCAGAATTTAGCTTCACTGCATGCAAGGACACTACCATTAAACTACTATGTTGTTTGGGAGTCAGGTAATAGCAGCTCTCAAAAGCAGTATCAGAGATTTGCATTTTGAATTGTGAGAGATTCTCTTTAAAGAACTAAAGCGGAAAGTGAAGGCATGTCTACCAAAATACTCGCCCCTCTATAAGAAAATGTCCATGAAAAAATAAGGCTAATAATGAAAATCCTGCATCCTTCCGATGCCAGGTCATTCACTGGTACTGCGCATACACAGCTAATCTCCCATGATCCTCTGCATTAGAGGTACCAGCCAAATCACTGGCCAGGAGATTGTTGCAACATTTCTCTTTTTTGAAAAAGAAAATTCAACTATTGGATCATTATCACTGATAAAGAAAAATAAGGATGAACATGATAGGTCACATGCTTCTCACTTTATATCTACTTGACATACCAAAATAATTTAAATTGCTGTTAAATGAAGAATATTGTTCTGAACTCCTGGGATGGGCAGGCTTGCTCCTCAGTTCCAATTAAATAGGCCATACGTGTTATAAGAAGGGATGAAACTTAATACTGATTGCAACAAAAGAGGCTCAAAAAAAGGGCACGGTTAGGATTGGTGATTTGAGTTGGGGAAGTTATGCAGTATTTATGAGCCTCAAAGCAACCCTGCTAGCAGCACAAGGCATCATATCCAAAACCATATTTGCGGAAAAAAACCAAACAAAAAGGAATGTACATACCTTGAAATGCTACCACTTCCCTGCTCCACGGAAGGTACAAGTATACCACACTTCTGGGCGTGTGCTCCCCACTGTGACGCAGTGGTATCTCCCACTGTTTGCAAGTTCTGTAATGACATACGAGCTCAAAAGGAACCACAATGCGCAGCAGGGGAGACGATATTGCATACATCTGGAAGTGTGGAATACTTGCAGAGGCTGGAGCAGGGGAGTGGCAGTGTTTTCAGACGCAGCCACAGGAAAGGTATAAATATATTGCCTCTTTTAGAAGGTATGGTTTTGGACACAAGTGACCCCATGCAGAGTGACTTTAAAGTGTATTTCCTAGTTTACTGACCAATTTGAGAAACACCAAATAAATGTTTGTTGTGTGTTCCTATTCAAACAGCATTCCTAATTATTATTTTTTTCTATATTTCTTACCTTTCCAGTTGTTTCTTTGGAGCAGGTTTATACTGTACATATGGCACAATAAGCAGCCTCCATTGGTTAGATAGATGGCAATGTGCAGATAAGGGACAAAGTGTTTGTTTTTTTTGGAAGTGCATTAAGATATTTCTCTGCCGTGACAGGGGAGGGGCTGGATTCCCCCCTCCGCCAGCGCTGACTGGCGGATCGGACGGGGGCGGGTACAGCTGGCTATGCCTCTAGATAGGCAGAGCCAGCTGTCAGTCACGCAGCTGGGCGGATCCAGACATAATTGTCGGGATCCGCTTCAGCTGCGGCGTCTCAGTATACCGCTTATTGAGCCTAGGGTGACGGGAGGACGCTAGTTTGTGTTCTCCCGTTACCCTAAGGAGAACTATGGGGAAAAGCCTTAACCCCATAGTTCTCCTTTAAGATTGTAAACAATGATTCACAATTTTGAAAGGTGTACAATGTTTTAGTAGATACAAAAAACATTCTTTACCCATATACTAGTCAGTGCCCAATGAGTGAACTCCTGTAAAAAAGGACAAACTTTCGGGTGGTGGTACTGACATACAAAGCTTTAAGAAAAAATGAACAATCTTAAAAACAGAGTATTAAAGTGAGAATACGTTAAGCCAGGTACATATACGGTCATACTTTTTTTTTTTTTTGTTCAGCAAAATATCAGAGATACCTCCATTCATGCTAACAATCTCCCGCTGTGTACATTGTATTCTGATAGGGGTGCAGACAGCTGTCAGAATACCTAACCAGTGCTTGCAGCTGATTGTCTGCAAGCACTGTTAGGCCGATGATTTTCCAGCATGTCCTTCGGCAAAGGTCGATCTAATGATTGACCTTTGTTGAAGGAATTAGGTGACCCACGGGGTGAATTTTGGCCGATTCCTGCTAAACCGGCTGAAATTTGCCCTGTGTGTACCCAGCCTTAGACAGGAGTGACCTATGGAATGGGAGGGGAAGAGAAACTCACAGGAGGAGGGAACCGTTCAAAAAATAATTTCACAGTGATCCTGAAAACTGAGGTCTTTGACTCCCTCTCTCCCCTTTCCATAACATAACCCACGCTTCTCGTTATCTGACTTAAGCTGGCCATACATGTAAAAGGATTCCATCGCTCAGCCCAGCAGGCAGAATGCAAGAAATCACTTGATTCTCCCATCCAAGCTAAACAGTGTGGATGGTGGATGGTGGCTATTATATTCTGGCATCCGACACCCACAGTTGTCAGAATACCTAAACAGTGACAGCAGACATTTTTTTAACCAAAGTTTAATGAGTTGGGTGGTGTCGGCAGGGCCACCCACACCTCGAACTTCACCCGATTTCCAGGAATCAGCTTAAATACGAACAGTGTATGGCCAACTTAACTTTCCCACTTATATTACACTGTGTTGTGTACGTGTATTTTTCTGTTTGTTTAAGAGACTGTTCCTAACATCTTGCTAAAGCTTTGTGTAGGAGTACTGCTTGGGACAAGAAGGGAATACCCCGAAAGCTTGTCCTGAACATATCATGGATAGAACTCTGTTGCAAGTGCATTATTACAGCTACAATAACCCTAGGTTACTGTAGAGGAATTATCAGCAGTGGTATGAATCTATGTACTTTACACACTAAAACATGATGCGTGTAGGCAAGGGAGGTATACAAAAAGGTACACTGGTACCCTTTTGCTAGGAGCCATCGCTGTAAAAACTTGGTGTTAGTGATGTGGCATTGATATAATAATGAAACCTTGTAAGTGCTGCACCATTGAAATAATGTTCTAAAAGTGTTATAGATCTCATGGTGCTAAGAAACAAAAGTATATTTTAGGCAAAAACTGAGCCCATAAACCCTGCATGTTGTAATACTTAATTCTCAGCAGCAAGAGGTCACAAAAATGTTTGTGTAAAAAGTTACATTGATGGGGAACCTGCAGACACTGCTGGCTGAGGGTTATTGCTGGAAGAGGAGATCAGACAAGTTAGAAAACTTTACAGGAAGAAAATGGATTTCGCCACAATAACCTAGGGCTACTTACAACATGGTCAACCATTGCAACGGTTTGTGTTTGGTCAGCACAGGTGCCAGAGGGTGGTTGGATAATGGCTTCGCTCTGAACTTTCTCTTATTGTCTTCGACCAGCTTTGCAGACACAAAGGACCCACTGATTTGTATTTAAATATTGAAAGGAACAACATTATAATGTGTAAAAACACTTAATTTTGTAAAGTTTAAAGGGAATCTGATACAAGTATTGACCACCTAATTTTCTGTGCAACAGTGAAGCTGAACATTTTAAAGTGAAGCTGTATAGATGTCTCAGTCTGTGAAGTGATACCAGCATGTTACAACATGCAAAACCCAGCTTCCAAAGCACAATTACTAAATTCCGCTAAGATGGTACTTGGTCAAACTCCCTATGGTGCTTGACAACTGATTTGTGATGGGCCAATCATGAAGTAGCATCAAATAAGTAGTTATTTCCATACGAGTGCCCCAGGTACTGGAAGCTGAAGAAATAAAGAGGTAATGTGTGCTTGCTAAAACATGGAGCCATCACTATACAGACCAGCAGATTAATACGTTTAAATTAAACATCAGAACCCCAGAAGTCAAAAATAATGGTTGCTTTCATCTGAGACTACAGAAAAATCTATTTAGCTTTGTGACAGCGTATTTCTAACATCTTAGCATGAAGTATTTACAATCATTATATGGTTTCAAAACATAGGCAATATTTTAAATGATAAAATATTCCTGTTAAATCGCAACCGTTAGGGTGTCCGGAAATGGCATTAACCATGTTTGATCAAGACATTTTAGGATTTTGGATGCATCCATCTATAAAATGCTTCTACAGTCATCTCTAACTTTCAGATGTGACCATACAAATATGATTCAGATATGATTCAGATATGTCTGAAATTAGGAGATATTTGTTACCGAATTTAAAACATACTTAACTATTCAAAGCATGATGTAATGCAGTTGCTTTAAATCCTCAAATGAGTTGCGAGTGATTTTTTATAACGCAAGATATTTTCTGTTATAGTGTGTAGCAAAATGGTGAGTAGAAGTGATGGTACATTACAACTCCAAACCTGCAGTAAGCAGTGGATTGATGTATAAATATATTCTCCCTCAAAGTATAAAAATAGGTCTTTGAAGTTGTAGCTTCAGCTTAGAAATGCTAAAAAGAGTTAAACAGAAGCTTTGTGGTAATATTAATTTCACATGGATAAGTACTCTTGTAAATACTGTACTCCTTTAACAATAAAAATGTGTTAGTATAAACAAGCTAGACATGTTTTCTTTGTAAGATTTGATTCTCCATACTAATGTTTGTTTTGGAAGAGATGCAACATAAAATACCATTAAATTAAACTTGGACAGCAAAGACAAAAGTTTAACATGACACAGGAGTCTGTCCAAATGGTTCACCAGTGGCCAACCTGTGAGTCCCCGATTCCAGTGACCTATTCTCAGAGCACTGGCTTCTCCATGGGGATTTTCGACACTTCACTCACTGTTGCCAAGACGAAAGCTTCATCTCTATGTACCACTCCACATCACCCAGGCATTGGTAAATGTAGCTGGTTGCTGTATAGTCGGTTGCAAGGGAAAAAAATGTAAAGTCAATACACATGTTTAAGACATAGAAAGGCAACATGACTTTTGTTCTGCTTGCTTTACATGTCATAAGCACTTTTTATGGCGTTTTGTCAGATTCCTCAAAAAGATGTTCTGACTTTACTATATTTGAAGTAAATAACTTAGACCCAGCAGGCATATGCAATGGAAATAAAGTCAAGACCACAATAAAGTGTTGCTTGAATAACTTCAATATCTTCTTTCTACATGACATGCGTGCTGATGCAATATAATAGTATCTATCTGTACGTGCGCCAGTGTGTACTGACATTTACTGTAAAGCAAACCAAGTTTATAGAAACAAGACATCTCATATTATTACAAGTGACCATTCTGACTGCACAATATTTGTAATAATGGAATATGCTGGGGGCTGATCAGTTTTCCTATACTAGAACAGAAAAAGGACATTCAGCCTGAGGCTTATGCCCAGAAATGAGATGGCACTACCATCACAACTGTATGATTAGCACACAACACCAGGGACTACGTTTTTCAATCTGGCCCAATTCTTTTTCTGAGCTGCACTTTTGGGGCCCTGAAATCCGAAGTTTCAAGTTGAAAAAACAAACAAACAAAAAGTAGACTTTACATACTGCCACTATAAATAACAATAAAATTCAATGCCTGCAATGTGATAATTTAAATGTAACATTTCATTTGATTGTATGTTACAGTAAGAAAACAAATGTGCATCAACCTCACCCAAAAACAATTGCTATACATGGGCTATGCATCTTGGTTTATTAAATCCAGGCACAGGAAAGGGATTACAGCTATATGCTACATGGGTTGATGACCAAGGGGGATCATGGGTTATTTACATATGCTGGGAGGCCATTTTATACTTCTGAACAATCTGTAGCCCGTGTGTTTTTGGCCTTCTTAAAGTGGTAAACAACCGATAATTCCAATTTTCTGCTGTGAGGATGGTCTTTACCAAGGATGCAAACCAGCAATAACTTTTCATTTACTTTAAAACACCCAAGTACACAACTGGTAAACCCAAGTACAAAGCAAACCTATGACGTACATAAGGTTAAGGCTGGATTAACACCTCTGCATAATTGCTTGAATGCAATGGAAATGCTTCAAAACACATCAAGGTGCATTAAGACATGTGTTGGTATTAAATACAAACTGCACAGCAACACATTCAGAAGACACCTACATGAGTTTAGATGGTTTCCCATTGATTTCACGAAAAACGTAACGGGTGGTAAACATTTGGGTATACATCTATCCTTGCGGTTGAACTTTTTATGGAATGTCTCATAACTAGATCATTAAAGTAAATATCTTAACACACAATACTTAACGGATAACCGAAACATAAAAGCCGTATTCAAAACATATCCGACATGCACTCTAGTTTAATAAAAAAGTAACCCTTTCTTTTACTTATAAATTCTACTGCAAAATCAAACCTGAGTCTTGGCTCTTGACTTCTCTAACTTTAGGAGTCAGTTAATTAGGCCTGGGGATCCATACATAGCTAAGTGCTGAAAACACATTCCAACACAAGATCTTAACACAAAAATTAAGCATGATATCCAAATAAGATTAAGAGGAGTTTCGGCACATGATGCACAAAAAAAAAGCTTAAACACAAATCTTGTTGTGTAAAATAACTAAAAATATTTCCTCAATCAGAAATGGCTAAATTCATAAAAATGACAGCACGCTGAAATAAACTATTTCTCAT
>NW_017306531.1:1361179-1365156 GCF_000935625.1 Nanorana parkeri
ATATATATATATAATGACTTCAATTTTAGAGCAGCTTGAGAAAAAAATACCGATTTCTATTTAGTGGTCACTAATATTGGATGGAGTAGCCCAAGAATGTAAAGCTGCTTCATTGAAAATTATTTGCCAAACCAATAATTGAATCTGCATAACAAAGAAACATACCGTTTTACTCTTAATTGCCGTAAGTGGTGAAAAACGTTTATCACGTCTCTAATCCTTCTGGGTGCTTCTTCAATTTTGGAAGCGAGATTGATACAAGCCATGGCAACAATCTGAAAAGAAGTCAAGGTGATGAGAGTACCATATTTCAACATTTGGTTAATAAAAGCAAGGAAGGGATCTTAAAAGAAAAGCAAGCGTTATCATAGTTCAATGTACATAAAGCACAGTTTTGCTATATAGTTTTTGATGAACAAGAGCCTAAAAGGTGAGTGTTGCAGCTCAGAAGCTTCTGTCACAGTAGCTATTTGATACTTACGGCCATGTCACAAATGTGACTGGATCATCTAGAACTGCAGAGTAAATACACACCTGCTTCCCTGTGTCACAGCCTTGGTGGCCAGATGAGTGAAGCATCACTATCTTTCTGAAGAAAACACTGTAGAATGTAAGATTTCAGTGAGGAATCGACACATGGAAACTATTCATCTACCTTGTTTAGCGATTCTGTTGCCAACAACTAGTGTGACAGGGCCCTGTTATCCCAAGTGGTGGTGGTAGAAAAGTTTGCCCGCCCCAAAAAACAGTGAATACCAATTCTGCTCCGCAATGAGCAGTGTTTACATGGTTGACAGTTGGCACCCAGGAGAAAACCCTAACACATCTACTCTACGACGATGTACAATTCCAGAAATATTGCTCATGTAGAGAAATGAAATGAGCATCTGGAAGAATATGTTCACAAGTTGTGTAGACAATTAAAGCCATAGCTCAAAGCTGACTCAGCTTTCAAAGCGCTGGTAAGAACAGGCCCCAATAAAAGTTTACATGACGTGAACTCTAATTAAACGGCAAAACTAATAATTTTATTAATGTCTTGTTTACACAAGTGTTTAAAGTGGCCCCATTGCAACAATATCCTTGACTTCAAATCAATGAGTGTCATGATATGATTTTGAAGGTTTACATTCCATTGACTTAAATGATGTAGTGCAGATTGACACCACAAGAGATATTGTCCACATTTACTACAAACCACCACAACAAGCCCAAGGATACAAATGTGTTTTTACAGCTGAACTCGAGATAGTAAAAAAAAACTTAAAATTCCCCTCCCATTTTCACGGCATACAGCTGCTAGAATTTCTATAATATTGACCATGGAGAACCTGAAGTATATCTTTATTACATTTCTGTGACGTCATAACAGGGACCTGTACAGCTCTTTCAGCAGGTTTTCCTGCATACCACAAGACGATATCTCTCAAGAGTCCACTGTTGGCAGTATGTTGCCTGGTTCCCATGAGTGTACTATTAAGAAAATCAGTCTTTGCTAGAGGTGCAACCTTTATTTAAACCGAAACTAAAAAATAAAAAGTTCGGCTGAAACGGAAAAATATTTTTTTTTCTAACTTTTTTTTAAATATATAAATTTTAACTTTTTTTTTCTCATCTTTTTTTATATTTATCTATTTTAATATTGTTTTTTTTTTTTTTACTTTACTGTTGGGGGCTCTGGGGAAATGTCAGGGGTCCAAAAAGAACCCTTGTTTACGGTGTCCCCATAATTGGGGGCACCGTAAACATACTCTGTTCTAAATTATAGATCGTCAGAGATCACTGACTGCATGTACCCACTCTCCATCATGACTTGCTGCCACAGGATGCAGAGTGAGCGGCACGGGGAGGAGAGCTTGGGCTATTTTGACAGCTGACTCCTCCCCCATACCCCATCCTGATTTGAGGTGGTGCGAGAGGATAGCCCGGCCTCCTGTGACAAGCTGGCCGCTCACAGCGCTCTCCTCCCCCGCAACGCTTGGCCTCCTCTGACAGTTCCTCTACTGCCTGCTGGACGCTGCGCTGTGTCAGAGGGGACAGGGACAGGACGTTAAGCCCAAGTCAGAATCAGGTCCACTTGTTTTTGAGCTACGCAACCTCAGGTGCCTCCCTTCTGGTTGATGCAAGCTGTGGCATTGACTGACAATCTTGGTTGGGTGACCATGTAACTGAGGGGTCCAGCATTGAAGGGATAACCAAATAGCCCTGAGCTCTGGGGTGTTGATCAGGAGACGAGATTCCCAGATTCTAGAAACGGGTTTGGAAATATGCCATGCCTTACTGGACAAGCAAATGGGGAGGTCCAGGGACTGAGCCAGTATGTCCCACAAAGCGAGAATGCTGAGCTGCAACAGTCTGGAGTGAAAAGGGGCATAGCAGGACTGCCTCAGAAGAGGCCACTATCAAGCCCAGTACCTTCATGTAAGAGAGAACAGTCGGGCAACACCTGGAACACAAGGTCTGAGCATGGGAGCTGACAGATAGGATATTTTCTGGAGAAACTAGGACCCTGGACAGGGCGATGTCCAGGTCTAGGCCCAAGTAGTCTAATTAATGAGGGTTCCAGTGTCAATTTCTGGAGATTCAGGACCTATCCAAAGCTCTGCAGGGTTTGTATTGCCCAACGAACATTGAACGATAATGCTCGAGCCAACTACTCTCTGAAGACCAGCTTACCAAATTACCCCACTATAGGGATCCCCTAAGACCAAAGCAGAGCCAAACCAGGGCCAGCACCTTGGTGAATAACCAAGGTGCAGGAGGACGACAAATTGGTGCTGCTGCGTATAAACAGCAAATCACAAGAAGCATTGATGAACAGGAAAAAATAGGGATGTTCAAAAATGCATCCTTGATGTCTACTGATGCTAGAGTCTCCCGGGTGAATGACAAGAGCAGGTAGATTCCATACAGAAATTTTGAACTTGAGGGAACCCATTGAGGATCTTCAGATCAAGATAGGGTGGACCACCCTTTGCTTTGGAGACAGTTAACCGTTTGGAACAGAACCCCTAAAGGTTTTGTGCCTCCTGGACAGGGACAATGACACCATGAAACGGAGCCAATCTACAGCAATGAAAAGATCTTGATAGGTTCAACAGCAGGAAGTGAGGTGGTAGGTGCAAAACTCCAGCTTGTAACTCTTGGTTACGATGGTCTGGACCAAGGCATTTGGGATGTACCAGACCCAAGGGACACCCTCCCTCTAGTGAAAGTAAGAGCACCCTTTGATAGGGAAGAGGGAGTGGTTTTCAGATTTAGTGGGCTTGGAGGGTCAGGACTTGCAACAAAACTGAGGGCCTGGCTTTTACCATAATGCTTGGGGGGGATGAAACAAGGGAGCAGAGGATTTTGCTGCTGGAAACTTAGCAGACATTACCTTCATTAACTTTTCTGTTGTGATCTTTGAGACTACTTAACCCTTCTTTAACATTAGGAAGTTTAAACACTTCTCTAATAAAAAGCTCACACACGATTGGATGTCGAGTTGCATTTAGGGCATGGGAAAATAGATGATAGGCTCTGAAGAAGGGGGTGTTCCCCAAAAACACATTCAGCCAGTGGAGGCTTGGATGACAGAACAACCAGCGTGTCTTTGCCAGTCTCATCTTACCCTCCAACAGCCTTGCAGATAGAGTAATTCTGTGACTGCTATGTTCAGACGCTGCCTGCACCTTTGCGAGTAGGCTTTTATTGTTTCCGATTTACAAAAAATAAAGCATAGGAGAAGGTGCTCGCTTTGTTTTTGTTTACTCATGACAGATATTACACAAAGTACTATTCTTCTGGTGCCATGCTTAAAGGAGAACTATGAGATGAGTGATTTCCACTCACCTCATAGTTCTAGCAGACCTGTGACAATGAGACTGTCACAGGTCACCTCAGTAGATCAGGAGGTGAGCGAACACATACCGGGTTCGCTCACCTCTCGATCCTGTCACGGCTCTCTGCCGTGACAGGGGGGAGGGGCTGGATTC
>NW_017306531.1:1365529-1373369 GCF_000935625.1 Nanorana parkeri
GCTGGTCTCTGCCACGTCCTGCCGCGGGACGAGGGGGGAGGGGCTGGATTCCCCTCTCCGATCTGCCAGCGCTGACTGGCGGAACGGACGGGAGAGGGGGCGGGTACAGCTGGCTCTGCCTCTAGATAGGCAGAGCCAGCTGTCACTCACGCAGCTGGGCGGATCCCGTCGTCTAAGTCGGGATCCGCTCCGGCGTCTCAGTATACCGCGAGCTGTAGCTCGCGGTATACTAAGCCTAGGGTAACGGGAGGACACTAGTTTGTGTCCTCCCGTTACCCTAAGGAGAACTATGGGGAAAAACACTGACCCCATAGTTCTCCTTTAATAGTTTTGCCTCTTATACAGTGAAAAGTTCTTGTCGTTTACATCCCCTTTCCTCTCTCCTCATCCATTCACAAAACGTCTTCTGTGAACAGAATACAAGGTGTTCTGAGAATGAACTAAATTAACTAAAGGGAGAGAAGGGACAGGTGGAATAGGAAATAAGTGCAAAAACCACAATTCTTTTACCGTACATGAGTTGGAACTGTCAGTTGTAGCGGAAGAAGAGCTACATGTGTACTGACATGAATTAAAGGAGAACTATGGGGTCAGTGTTTTTCCCCATAGTTCTCCTTTAAACTGGGATTTAACAGCAACCAGCAGTGATCAGGGCAGAGCACTCTCTACCTTACAGGTAAACTATTTCATTTTTTCTTTGCTACGTACCCTGGTCACACTGCAGTGCTGCCTTCAGGTAGACAAGCTGCATTTTTCTGCAACATACTAGAGCTCACCTCATCTGCAGTGTATAGGAACTAATGAGATGTCACTTTGACATTTCAATGAAATATATATATAAAAACAGAAAAAAAAACAAAGCATGGCCCTCACAGCAGACACTAGCCCGCACACTAAAACTGATTATTTTTCTGTGCGGCTAGTGTGAAAATTGTGTGATACAACATAAAGGTGCCTCCAAACACCTCAAGGCATTTTAATGAGATTGGTCAAGGTTGGCATGTTAATGTGTAAGTAAATAGAGTGTCTTTGCAGCGTGCGCCATACCATGCACATGGCAGACCTAAC
Organism: Nanorana parkeri; assembly: GCF_000935625.1. Lineage (NCBI taxonomy): Eukaryota > Metazoa > Chordata > Amphibia > Anura > Dicroglossidae > Nanorana > Nanorana parkeri. Next base: position 1,366,598 of record NW_017306531.1, read on the forward strand.
CCCTCACGTACCATCTTCCACCTTGGTTGCCGCAGGTGTCTCCAGATCGTCTTCTGCCTCCACCGTCCTCTCTCTCCCTCCTGCCACTGGAGGCTTCTGATGATGTAAATCCGATAATGAACTTACATCACCTCAGCATCATTCTTGACAAGACCTCTACATGTCCTACTTTTATTAGGAAGGGGTTAATTCTGCCTAAATAGAAGTGAACGTAAACACACAGATCTGGTTTGTACTGAATAAAACAAATTCCTGTCACAGACAAATAAATGCGAATTAGAGCCACCAATACACAGCCTGACATTGAACTATCGCCATTAGACTTCTCTCACCTCAAAACTGTGTTTGACAAACGACTTGGAGAAGAAGAAGCGGTGAAATAACACCTGACCAGTCGCCATGGCCACCTGAGGAAGAGACAAGAAAATGGGAGGAAGACATGAGACAGCCGCCATCTTGGGAGCCCCCGGCCCAGTCACCGTATAACGCCAAGGCAATTTAGGCTCCAGACAAACACAGCTACCCAGTCCGCCACCTTCCCCTTCTCACCTGAGGCAGGCGAAGCAGAATCCCGGCGGACTGGATAAGCTCGCAGCCCAGCACACGCAGGTCGGTCTCCGCGCTCAGGTCCAGGCCGTCCAGCATAGACGGAGTCGGCGACAGACGTTCCTCTGGAATGATAGAGTTGTCGATGGTGAGGTAGACTTGGGAGTACAGCCGGTCACCTATAAGGATGCCCTCGTTGGGCCGCTGCGGGGCCGCAGGAGCGGCGAGGTAGGGTAAGGCCGCCATCGCGTTCTGCGAAAAACGTAACTGCAACGAAGAACTGGCCGCTGTGACTGGTCTTCTCCCCGTATCCTTCCGCCTGCGTCATTCTACACAATGCTGCCCCCTGCAGGAGAGCGGAAACGGCGCGCCCTCATCCAGCCCGAACATAACAACATGGAGAAGACTGTCATCTAATCCCGCATAACCCCACTACATGTGTGTTATGTGTTCACAGTCACACAGAATACCTAACATAATGTTTAAAACACTTTTCTTACCTTTCTTATCTAGAATAATGTGCTGCACAATACACTATACCAGTGGGTAAAGTCTCTTTGGCAGGCTGAAGGCACTTCAAATAAATCCATCCCTGGATGTGCAGGGTGCATGTAGGTACCTGAAGAACATGGTGCTCATGTAACTCCAGCTGCAAAGTCTCCATGTGAAACAGGCACAGTTCCCTGCTTCTGGGTGAGAAGAGTAGCTGGGGTAAGAATGGCTGTAAGCTTTGAAACTGTAATCTCATCACTCTTGATGAATAGATTCAGCTTGGCAGTAGGATTGTTTTTAGCAATGTCTTGCTTGTCACTAAAAGATTTTATCTCTGTGCTAGAGATGTTCTGTTCTGCATTGTGTAGTAGAATCAGCTGGCTTTGAGCAATGTCTTTTGCAGAAAGATGTTTTTGGCATATGTGCCAGCCCTGACAGTGAATATCCTGGGGCTTAGTGTGATAGCAGTGTGTGGTATGGACTAACCTTGCAGTAGTGCGGTCAGGCCTTGTCCACTTGGTGAAATGACAGCCCAAGGCGAATCCTTGTTCAGATCTGGTTGCAAGGGTTTTGCCTTCAGGACGAATCTCTGGATCTCTGTCAGGATCTAAAGCAGTGGTTCTCAACTCATGGGTCGCGACCCAAAAGTGGGTCGCGAGCCCTTCTGCAGTGGGTCGCGGCGCCATCACGGCAATCACGGGTCGCGGCGCAATCACGGCAGGCTTGTATTAATGAATAGAAAGCCTGTCGTGATTGGCTCAGCCAATCACGGCAGGCTTTCTATTCATTAATACAAAGCCTGTATTAATGAATAGAAAGCCTGCCGTGAAGGGTCCGTTCACACTAGTACAGAGCGTTAATTGCACAGTCCAATGCGATTACTGCATTGTACCACGCAAAAATCGCACCTACCGCAAATTCTGGTGTGGGAGTTGTGTTGCATTGCCATTCATTTGAACGGCATCTCCTGTCCACAGTTTGATTGCCCGCATCGGAACGTGCGGTACCGCAATGCCGTGCGTTCCAATGCGGTGCGACTTGGGTCGCCACTTAATGACCAAGGACAAATGTGGGTCCTGAGGTTACACAGGTTGAGAACCACTGATCTAAAGGACTGACGACATCAACTGTGGTTTCTTCTGGATGATCCAGCAGGAAGTCAGGACCTGTTGACCAAGAAGAAATTGCGAAGACACTGGCAGACACTGGCCTGGTGGCTTGATCTGCAGGATTAACTTCTGATTGAACATAATGGCATTGTTCAAACTTGGAAGCTAACTTAGCTTTGCCAAACAGAAACCCTATGTGGGTGTGATTAGAAGAGTCTCTCACCTTGAAGTAGGCAGCAGCTGCTATGGTCTCAGTAGATGCATCTGAGAAGATGTGAAGCTCCTTTCTCCGCCTTGCAGCAAGGGAAGCTGAAGTGTAGCTTGACATTTTAATTTCATGTAAAGTATGTAGAGATTGCTGTCTCTGTAAGGATTTACCTTGTATGGTGATGGGAACCACAAATCCCAGTGGATCGTATAGGCTGCTCATCACTGACAGAACACCACGTTTGGCAAATAGCTTGTCTGTAGAGCTGACTTGAAAGCCTAAGGTGTCTTTTGATAAGTTCCACCGTAGGCCCAGACTTCTCTGTACGAGTGGCATGTCCATTCCCAGATTTAAGTCTTTAAACCCTGTGGCCTGATCGCCAGGTTGAAAGGCTTTCTTAACAACAACATTGTTTGAGACAGTCTTATGGTGTCTGAGGTTGGTCTCAGAAAGCATACCTTGAGTCTTTGGTAGCAGGTCTAATGCTTCTTCATGAAGAGGAGAATCATCTTGCACGATGACTAGTGTAGAAGACTCCGATGAGTTTCCCAAGAGGTTCACTGCTTGTGAAGTTACGGGAGTGATGCTTGAGGAGTCCGGTGCGTTGTCCCGAGTGTTTGCATCAGTGGATTCCTGCTCGTCCGAGCTGTTGAATGAAATCTGGTGCTGTCAGGGCCCGTCTTTGGTAATTGTATGGTGGATCACAGCTGCGGTTCCAACTGTTGTTTAGTGCGGTTGTCAGGCTAAAATTCCAGGCGGCTCTCTCAATCATAAACGGAGAGTTTGGGATTTAGTCATCATGGACCGCTAAACAATAAGAGGTAATAACAGGCGAAGAAGTTTAAAGAATATTAATTCATATTCCTGATCTTGGCAATCCTATCTGGAATTGTGGTACAATCGGATAAGATAGTCTCTATGTCGGATAACAGCAGCAATCCCCTTTACACAGCATATATGGAACTGTATTGCATAGAAGAGAGGTGATACCGAGAGTCTCCACCAGAGGGCAACATATATGAACCAACACAAGTGTAGAGTAGATTATATCAGATACTTGCGGTTTGGTGGTACGAGCGATCAGCTGCATGCAAGAGGAGTCCAGTGGAGGCTGGCTGCTGGGAGCTGTTAGGATCCGTGAGGAAAGGTTCGAGGCACGTTGGTGAGGTTCCTGGGGTGTTTGGGCTATGATCCCAATCATCGAACACCCCACAGCGTCTCTGGCAGGTTTAAATAGCCCGCGGCCGTGACCTCACGCGGCCGTGGGTTCCATGCTGGAACGCACAGTAGCTTCCGTCAAGGGGGAGGAGGCCTGCGGCGGTCTCCCCGGCCGATGCGCCCCAGCCTGGAACGCAGTCGGGAGGAGCCGGGAACCCGAGGAACATTACAGGTGCGTCGTCTTACCAGAACTATTGCAGGGTGGTGTAGTGATGTTGTATTGGTTTACCTGTACAATGATCTTATTGGAGCACACATCACCTGAGGCATGAGGTTCACATTCTCGTTCGACTCCAATAAGTACCCAACCTAGGTCAGTCCTTTGGGCATAAGGATCATCATTCCAGCCATTGTGCTGCTGACGTACCTTGTGTACTCTCAGGATGTCTCTGCCTAAGAGAAGCATAATTTTGGCATCGTTGTCCAGTGGCGGGATGCAGTCAGCTAAATGTTTTAGGTGAGGTTCCCGAAGTGCATCCTCTGGTGTAGGAATTTCCTCCCTGTCGTTAGGCAACTGATTGCACTCAATGATCTGAGGAAGATCAATTCTCTCCATTCCTTTGATAGGAGAAATGACGAATTCAGCATGGGTGGTTCTTCCTGTGAAAAACAAGGAAAGAAGCGCTACAACCCTGGGATTCTTATTGTTTAACCGTTTGGAATCTATGAATAGGCATAAATGTAGACTCACTTTTGGAAGGACGAGATGGTGTTGTGCGTTGGAAAGTGAAGACTGTTTTTCAGCATGGAACACACAGCGGCATCTGCAGCTGGTCTGTGTGACTATAAGCACCGGGCTTCACGGCTCTTATTGAGTCCCTTAGTGTTAGCGGGGTGATGAGTGTGGCTGGAGTCCTCGTTGGAGCGAGGTAGACTGTGCGTGTGAGTCTACATTTATGCCTATTCATAGATTCCAAACGGTTAAACAATAAGAATCCCAGGGTTGTAGCGCTTCTTTCCTTGTTTTTGTATGGTTGTCTACAGGGTCCCTCTCCCTGACCAAGTAGCTTGCTCACCCAAATCTGTTTCTTATCATTATCATTCACATCTGTTGTGCGCTCGCCATTACTATTGTTTTTTTGGTTCTTCCTGTGAGTTGCACTGTGCCAGCACAGGTGTGCAATGTATAGGATAGCACGTTACCCTTTATGCCGAATAAGTCAAAGAACTCTGAAGTGGCAAGTGAGTGACTGCTTTGGTCATCTAAGACTGCATACATCTTGATTGCCTTTTCAGGTTGTCTTTGGCGAAACACCTTGACAAGAACTATTTTTGCAAGAGTCTTTCCCCAAGGTCTTTTGTGATGTAGTTCACTACATTTTGATGTAACTGTTGCAAGTGGTTGGCCTTGGCTCTCTCCACCGATTACATTACATAAGGAAGAAACACTTGTTGTGGCTGGAGCATGACTTTGTTGCTCCCCGCCATGATTTGAGAGAGGGTTGGAGGTAGGAGGCTGCTGTGGATTGTCTGAAAGTCCCTGAGGATGTATAGCTGTAACGTGTCTGTCGCTACTGCATTCTGTGCACTTGATGACAACTTTACAGTCCTTAGCAAAATGACTATAAGAAGCACAGCACCTGTAGCATACTCCAAGTTTCTGGAGAATCTCCCTGCGCTCTTGTAAAGTCTTTGCCCTCAGCTCACGACATTTCTTAAGAGGGTGAGGCTTCTTGTGAATAGTGCACTGCCGATAATGGTCTTTATCTCTATCATCCGAATCACTCTGGTATGCAGGAGAGGATGCGGGTGGTGAGATGTCTGTCCTTTTAACAGATATTGCTCTATTAAAGTCTCTTAGCATGCAAAGGCACGCTTACGGGAATGTTTATGCGCAATTGCGCACGCATGTGAGCATGTACACTATCATATAGAAACAGACATGAAGCCGTCATCAAGTTGCTGGGTGCGCTTCAGCTAGTCCCGGTGTGCCGTCTACCTTATTCCTGTCTCCTGACTTCTAGCTGACGCACTGCTGACGAAATCTCGGTGGGACCTTCTTTTTGGGGCTCATTGCTCATATCGGGGCCGGATGACAAGGTAATGACAGGTCCCTCCAGGTCCTCGTTATTATAGTGGTGAGTATCCCCGCCTGTCACGCGGGAGACCGGGGTTCGATTCCCCGACGGTGAGGCTTTCTTTTGGTTTTTTTGCCACCCAGATCCCACACACTCCTCCCTCTAGGCAGGCTTGCCCAGCAACGGCATCAAATCTCAGTCCTCGTTAGTATAGTGGTGAGTATCCCCGCCTGTCACACGGGAGACCGGGGGTTCAATTCCCCGACGGGGAGGCTTTCTTTTGTTTTTTTTGCCACCCAGATCCCACACACTCCTCCGTCTAGGCCGGCTTACCCAGCAGCGGCAGCAAATCGCAATCCTTATTAGTATAGTGGTGAGTATCCCCACCTGTCACGCGGGAGACCGGGGTTCAATTCCCCGACGGAGAGTCTAGCTTTTGTCAAATTTACACACCTTCAAATCTCCACTCTTCTCAATTATACTTTGTGCACCAATGCATTGCCCCACGTTACCAGCCAGAAGCCAATGCGAAACAGGCCGAAATAGCTCAGTTGGGAGAGCGTTAGACTGAAGATCTAAAGGTCCCTGGTTCGATCCCGGGTTTCGGCAGCTGTAGGGGTGCATTTTGGCATACCGCCTTGTGGTAGCAACAGCCACAATCCATAAAAAGGAATTTCCATTTCAACTTTCAGTGTGCCGTCTACTTTATTCCTGTGTCCTGACTTCGAGCTGATGCACTTGCCGTGGTTCCATGGTGTAATGGTTAGCACTCTGGACTCTGAATCCAGCGATCCGAGTTCAAATCTCGGTGGGACCTTATTTTTGGGGCTCATGGCCTAGAAGTGGGTACCACCCCCACCCCTAGGCCACCTCCCCTGGGTTACCCGCATTCTTCTTGCTTTAACGGGCACCATGAAAAGTCAAATGAGCTGTGTGTTTTTGCAGCCCAGTCACCTTACACGCTGCGAAACTAGCAGGAGTCAGTTTCGCTGCCTGCTTACACTCCTTTTTTTGGGGTGGAGGACTACCAGTTCAACCGGTGGCACAGCGTGGAAAGCGACAAGTCTAGTAACACCAGGTTATGAGTTCAAATCCGGGAGTCGGCCTGAAAGAAAAAAAGAACAAATGATTGCTGGATTGCTGAATCCAGCAATCCGAGTTCAAATCTCGGTGGGACCTTG
>NW_017306531.1:1381861-1414636 GCF_000935625.1 Nanorana parkeri
TGGGGCTCATGGCCTAGAAGTGGGTACCACCCCCACCCCAAATGAGCTCTTGTGGTCCCCTTGTAAGAGACTTACTTGCAGATGGAGTCCTGGCCCTCATGAAAAGTCAAATCGGAAAGGAGGAAGACAGAGGAGCGTTCCCCGGGCATGGTTCCATGGTGTAATGGTTAGCACTCTGGACTTTGAATCCAGCAATCCGAGTTCAAATCTCGGTGGGACCTTGGTTTTGTGGCTCACTGCTCATATGGTGGCCGGATGATAAGGTAACAGCAGGTCTCTCGTGGTCCTGGTTTCTCTAGTGGTGAGTATCCTCATCCAGACGAGGCCGTGGCTGGGGTCGCTGCTTCCCTGGGGCCGCTTCAGAAACCGTTAGGGGCGACAAGTGCAGCTGTTCAGGAGTGGCCCCACTTCCTCGGGGGAAGAGAAGGAGTACGACTTACCCTCGAGGGTGAAAGTGGCCTTCAATGGGAACCCCCATTTATAATTGATGGCGTGACGCTGTAAGGTGATGAGGAACGGTCTCAAGGCCTTCCGTTTCAGGAGAGTCTGCGGCGCCAGGTCAGCGTATATCTGGTATTCAAAGTCCTGGAAGCGTAGGGTGCGTTGTTTTCACGCAGCCTGAGTGATCGCCTCCTTCGTCTTGTAGAATGTGGGTTTGAGTATAATGTCGCGGGGGGGTCCATTAACCCTCTTCGGGTCCAGGGCGCGATGCACTCGGTCTAGCTCAAGGCGTTCCAGTGGGAAGCCCAGGAAGAGTTCCTGGAACATGGCTGTGACGGTGGATGTTAGGTCGTCCACGTGTTCAGGCACCCCCCTGATGCGAAGGTCACTCCTGCGATTTCTGTTTTCCAGATCTTCAAGTTTCAGCAGGGCAGTGGAAAGGTCAGATTTCACATTGTGTAGGTCTTCCTCATGTGAGTCTATCACAGTAACAATGTCATCTACCTTATACTCTATGCCGTTGATCCTGGTGCCCATCTCCCTGATGTCTCTGGATAAGTGTGTTGCCAGTTTGTCTGTTGCAGCCTTCAGTTCTCTCTGCAGGAGGATCTTAAACTTGTCCAGGAGGGCTGGGTTCCTGACCTCGGTCCCCTGATGTGGTTCTGGAGATGTGAGATGATCGGTGTGTTAACGATCACACGCCTGTGTGGTGCGGAGCCGATCTAGCAGGCGTCCATGCTCGTCGGCTGCTCGCTAGCGCCCCCCGTGTGCCATGTTTTTAAACAGGTAATTTGGAAATTTAAATTAATTCTAATGAATTTTGGTTTTGCAGTTTTTGACCTTGGCATTTGCGGTGCAAATCTGCTGGGCTGGCCGTATAGCTTTCCCAGCAGTCATTGCTGTATATGTATTATGTAATCAGAAATGCAGATAACACTGTCAATATTGAATTTAGGAGAAGGCATGGAGATGTGGGGACAATCACATGCAGATTTATGGGAGGAGAATGCAGGTGCATGATGTGACAACGCTGGAAACATCTTTACATTTATTTATGGTCTGAGGGAAGCAGTGCTTTCTAGGGGGTGACAACACAGGAGGAATATTCACACGGGCCTGCTTCAGCAATGTCACCAGGCTGCAGTTGAATAAGTCTTGGTTGTCTGGCGGGATCAACAGGTGAGTTTTTGAATATAACACTAGGCACATAAAAACAGACTTGATTACATTACATTTGCCTGCTGAAACACATCAATTTGTTTTATTTTTTAACACAAATTTTTATGCGAATCGTGCAGAAAATAAAATTGCCTAAGAACTTTAAAAATAGTGACCAATGTAAGCGTGGAACACATAATATACTGCTCTTAGAGTTAATGCCATTTGCTGAATAATTCAGCTTGCCAGACATGAACACTGTCTTCATATTTAGTGTATGTGTTAAAAATGATATGTGCCCTTTGGGTTTAAAGTTTTAAGTCTACTCATGATACTGTATATTTCTCTTGCTCTAGCATAAATGCATTCCTCCCATGTTTAAAATATTAAGAATATCCTTATAGCTGCCTTGTGTAGCCATGTCTGAAGCTGACTCATTCCATTTTGTTTTAACGCAAGGATCAGCTCCCCATTCCTTCAGTGTTTTGACCACACCAGTATGCCCTCTTTCCACAGCCAGGTGTAATGCAGTCTTTCCCAGCCAGTCTTTGGCATGTAGGTTGGCTTCATGCTGAAGAAGATACACACATATCACACTGTGACCCTTGTAGGCTGCATGGTGTAAGGGTGTTAGGTTTAACAAGTCGGCGCTGTCCACTTCAGCTTTTTCTCTCAGCAGCAGTTTCACTGTGTCAGTGTGACCTCGCCCTGCAGCCCGATGTAATGGGGTGAGATGGTTTTCATCCAATGTCTGCAGACTGGCACCTTTTCTTAGAAGGAACTCTGCTATCTGGAACAAGAGTGAGAATAGCATTACAGCATATATTATAAACTCTCTGATCAAAATACTACTCAAGATTTCCAGCCAATGCATACCATTTGCCATTTTGTAGAGTCAAAAAAGTAGCAACAATTAAAAATTCTGGAACACAGGGAATGCATTGCCTTTTCAGGATTTTTTTTTAGATGTATGTATGTAAAAGAGATCAATTGATGTAAGTTTTAAATGATGTTTTAAAAAAAATCATGTAAGTGGAAACCATCACATTTGCTTATTATGTGCTGATTTCTGAGTGACTTACCTAAAACAAGTATGAAGATCAGGAGATCTGATTTCACTTGCAGGTCAGTAACCAAGAAATTATAGAAAACAGAGGAGCAGAATAAATGACAGGCAGCTAATAAGTGCAGAAAGAGGTCAGCAATTGCAGCTCCCATATATCTTATATCTTAGCACGGGATTCATCGGAAGCTGGTTACCGTCAAAAGCAGCGCTCCTTTAGGGGTTGTGGCTCAAAACACACACTAATGCATATTTGGTTGGATTGCCCCAGAATATGTAGGGCATTGTCTCAAATTTACCAATAGGTCCAAACTGCATTGGTAAAGAACATACATAAAAGTCCTTCTCCAGTATTCATTTGGCATGTAGGTTGAAGAAGATATATATATATATATAATTACACACACACACACAACACACTTGTGACTTTTGTAGGCTTTAACTCTTTAGCTCTATCCACAGCAGTTTATACTGCCGATTGTCCAGAATTTGTAGGTTCTGAATTCAAAATTATCACAGTTGGTCCAAACTATATGTGGAAAGAACATAATCTGGGGAATTTATCAAAACAGGAGCAGATGTGCACGACAACCAATCAACTTCTCTCTTTCATTTTCAAACCTTAACTGAAGAGAGGAGCTGATTGGTTGCTCTGGGCAACTGCCCCAGATTTTGTCTGCTCCAGATTAATAAATTCCTCTCACTGTACGTGAATGTCCTTCTCAATCGACAACCTCCCGAATGCACCAAGAACACTTAAAACTCCTACCCAGGAGTAATGCAATCTTCCCTAGCCAGTTTTTTAAAAGATACTTTATTGACAATATAACCCTTGTGTTACAAATCATGGACCTGATCCCCAGTTACACTGTTCTCAAGGAGGCTAAACTCCATACCCCTTTCTTTCCCTTTCCTACAACCCTTTTTGCAATCTTAATTTTGTAATGGTCATGTACAAAATCTGTAAGAAAAGTTTGTCAATGCCTTATACAGTATTTCGCAATTGGTAAAGCCCCAATTATCAAAACTGGAGCAGACAAAATCTGGAGCAGTTGCTCATGGCAACCAATCAGCTTATCTCTTCAGTTTGTTCAGTTGAGATTTGAAAATGAAAGAGAGAAGCTGATCGCATTGCACATTTGCTCCAGCTTTTACCTGGTCCAGTTTTGATAAATTCCCTTCTCTTTGTTTTTGTAAAACAGCAACGATTATTTTGTTTTGTCATACTCTATTTTTTTTCTTTTTTTATTAAGTTGCGTTTTAGAATTAGAATAAAAATCTAAATGGAAAAAAACAGCAATACAGAGCTCCCTCTAGTGGACATTTTATACATCTCAATACAATTTTAAAGCCATAATAAACCAAATTGTAAATAAGTAAAGTTACATCAATGTAACATTCCTGCTTGAAGTCCAACAGTGGCAGCACTATATATTTCTCTCATTGCAGGTTTATTTTAAAGGAAAGGTACATTATTATTTGTTGAGGGCTTGTTGACACCAAGTGCGGACCAGATGCAGAGCAGGTACAGAACAAATCATAAATGCATCCAATGTATTCCAATGGTATTTTGGGCTCTAGTTCAAACCAGAGCGTTCAGTTCCAGAGCATGTGGAAAAACTGCAGCATGCCCTATTTGTTCTGCTCTGGAGTGCACCGCATGCAAACGCATCAAAGCGCAAGCAAACGCCATAGACCGCACTGAAAGCCCTTTAAAAAAAAAAAAAGCATTTCTAAAAAATGGTGACTGTTGTAAACATCCATGACAGGGGTATAATTTGTCCCAACCCTTGCCACCTTAGCTTAGTCTGCATGTAATTGTGTAAAGAAAGGTAAAAATATAAAGACATTTGAAATTAAAAAAAAAGTCATATACTGACTACCATAATTACTGAAATTAAACAGCTACCATAAAAAAATATTTATGCAAAAGTGGTCCATAAATGTTTGTGTAGCATTCATGTGTCTTTTAACAGATTTTGGGAATGGGGCATTTGCATAATTAGTTTTTATGTATTTATAAGGTCATCCTTAATCCTTTATTTTTGCAGAACATACAAAATTACGTTATTAGTAGGAAAAGTAAACAAAACAAATGCTTTCAAAAAGAAATCAAAGACCAAATAAAGCACTCTTTAAAAACAATAAAAAAACAAAAAAGCACTCCTATAAAGCACCTACGACCAGGATAAAAAATATTAAAATCATTGATCCGAATGTTCAAAATTCTAGAACTCAACTCCAGTTATTCATGAAAATGTATTTCTAATTACATAATCAAGACACGTCTCACGGCAACAGGGGTCTTTTTTTTTTTTAAAAGAGATAACAGGTGCATTTATTCTGTGTGTGCTAACCAGCTGGTGTGAGAATGGGGCAAAAGCAAATGTTCTTCTATTTCTTTTTTCTCTGCTGATGCAATCAAAGGTGTATATACAGATAATATGCCTATGCAAGCACTGAACTTTCAACCTTTTCCAAAAACTGACATTTTTTAAATATAATTCAATTTACCATAAATTTACCCTAATATCAACTCAAAAATACAAGTCCCCAGAGCTCCCAATTACATCAGAGTTCCCAGAGCTCTCCCTTACATCACCGTCCCCCCCTTACATCAGATTCTCCCCTTGCATCAGTTTCCCTCATTGCATCAGAGTCACTCCTTACATCAGACACTGATGTAAGAGGGGACACTTGGGACCCTGATGCAGAGGGGATCAGTTTCCAGAGTCCTACCAGAATTGGTATATTTTACTACTGTGCTACTCACTGTACCTGAGCACCAGAAGTACAAAGAGCTTATTTCTGGTTCATTCATTCTGTCAATATGTGCTTAGAGTTGCTGCTAGATCATTACCCCACCAAGCAATGGGGGGCAGCTTTGACATAAGGTAGCAAAGTCCTGCTACTCTACCAAGATGGCAACCACCATCATACTTTCCAACTTTCTGAGAGGGGAAAGAGGGGGCACCTTTTAGGCCTTGTTCACACCAAATGCAGAGCAGATCCGCTCAGGTTTCTGCACATGCAGTGCAGTGGGTTGTGCCGCGTTTTTGCCGCGTCATTGATGCGTTCCGGGCCGTTTTTAGTTTGACATGGCCTTTCAGTGCGTTCCAGGCATTTGCATGCATTTTTGATGCATTTGCATGCATTCCAGAACAGGTAAAATGGAGCTTGGTGCAGTTTTTTCACCTGCTCTGGACCTGCTCTGGAAATGCACGCTGCGATGTGAACTGGAGCAAAAAAATACCATTGGAATACATTGGACGCAGTTTTGATCCGGTCTGCAACTGCTCTGCACCTGCTCCGCGCTTGGTGTGAACAAGGCCTTAGTACAGAGTAAAACAACAAAGGACACACACCTAGTTAACGTAGGTTGTATGAAAGATTTAATGTAATTTAATGCATTTAGTAGTTAAATAATATGTTTTTTTTTTATAGAGGTTGATACATCAGACCAAAAAGGGGAACAAAAGAGGAAAGGGGGAAAGAGGGATTTGCTTCCAAAATAAGGGAATTGGTTGGGCGCAATGGGCACCATGCAGAGACACAGTGTGGAACAAGACATGTTAAATCAGTAACAAGGAAATGATCGGGGAGCACAAAGGCAATATTGGTGACTAGCCTTTTGAGCTCTACTTGCCTATTTTTGGCACCATTACACAGTACAGTTCCTCCGTAATAATTCTTGACGAATAATAATTCCCTACTGGTTTTTATCAAAAAAGTTCAAATAGAGATTCATGGTACTTTGTCAAGTACCATGTAACATATTTATCAGATAAATAACATATTTATCTGATAAATATGTTACAAGTGTTTAATAATGGGTGCTACTTTACTCTAAGTTGTTAAATATCTCTGGGACCAATTTACATTTTTCATGCCTAGTTCCATTATGTACTTTTATTACCTAACTCAGGGCTTGTTCACACCAAATGCAGACCAGATTTGCATGAGTTTCTGCACATGCAGTGCAGCGTGTTTTGTTGCGTTTGACGCGTTCCACACTGTTTTTGAAAAAAAACGAAACCTTTTTTTAGCCTAAAATGGGCTTTTGGTGCATTCCAGGGCATTTGCATGTGTTTTGGTGCGTTCCAGAGAAAAAATTGCGCCTGCTGCAGTTTTTCCACATGCTCTGGAACTGAACGCTCCGGTGTGAACTAGAGCCTGAAATACCATTGGACGCAGTTTTGATCCGTTCCATAACTGCTCTGCTCCGCATCTGCTCCGCACTTGGTGTGAACTAGCCCTTATGTCTTTCCTAATTTTCGTGTTTACAGTTACCCATTTCCTGCTACATCCCATGAACTATTTGAAAATATTTATTTGGCAAAAATGAATAATATATAAATAATATATGACTAATAGGTAACATGGAGGCATAAAGAGCCATTCCACAAACATATTGCCTGAACTTTCTGCTTTTATATTATAATATTTTTTTGTTCCCATTAGACAAATTCTAGTGTAGATGTTTTTTTTCTGTATGAACTACATACATATTTATGGTTCTGTACTGCCACCTGCTGGCCCTTTTTGGTTACTTAGTTTTGTTACTCAGTGACTCCGTGATTAATTTATCTTTTATGTTGGCAGGCACCATTCGACTAGAACAATGCAATATAACTTACTAAAGGGACACATTGTGTACCTATATTGCTCATAAGAATAACCAAATGTGCCCTTTTCATCTGCAGGTACATTTCCAAATGTTCTCATACTGTAAGCACTTGTCAACAAACACTGACACTTAAGATGTTTGCAATGTTCAAGTCTGCAAATAGAACATTTTAAAGCTACTCTGGCACATGCTTTGTAATGCTAAATGTAGCCACCTTGCCCTAAGCAGGGTGACTGCTTAAATTTAGTCTGCTGGACTGTAAATAGTCTATGCTCATTTGGTTTCTCCTAAGTGCTCTGTTATTTTTTTGTATCTGCCTGCTGCTGGGTGTGACCCTGCAATGGAGCAGAACATCCAATATTGATGTGTTATGAGTTCCGAAGTTAATCACTAGGAGGTTCATGGACAGTGGTAGGGATGCACCGATAGTGTCGCTATCGGTGCTGATACCAAGTACTCGCACTCGCCCAAATGCTCCGATACTTACCCCAGATACCGGAACTTCCGGTCAGAGGGAGATCTCCCACTGATCGGCAGACCCGCGAGGGAGCAAGTAAGCCGACTTCCTGGCCAATCAGGAAGCCGGGCGGCGGGTTATGACCGAAAAATGTGAAAGACCCCTGCTGACTCTATAAAGAGGACATGTCACACCCTTTCTGCTACTATTACATAGGGTGCTTGTTATCCCCCTATGTAATACCAATAGGGTTAATGTAAAAAAAAAAAAAAAAGTGTTTAAAAGTTATAAAAATTAAAGCAACAAAATAAAACTACAAAAAAATAAATAAATGTTGAAGTCCCCAGCCCCCCACGTGCACGCACATTAACACGGAAACACGCATCGGTGCGCCTACGTGCGAAAACGACAATTGCGCTACACATGTTTCATATCAACGCGAACGTCGGAGTGAGAGCAATAATTCTAGGGCTATCAATCAACGTTAGCTCTAAACTGATGAGTGGTAAAAGCATTTAAAATGTTCCCTATGAGAAATTTGGGGTATTTACTTTTTTTGCGGCTTCATGGGCGAACGCAATTATAAGGCTTGACATGTTTGGTATCTATTTACCCGGCGTGACCCCGTCTTTCATATTTTACCAAAAAATTGGGTATTATATTATGTTTCTGTGCACTAAATTTTAATTTAGTTTATTTTTTTCCTAAAAAATACAAAAACTGTGCCACGTACAAAATTGCAACTAGCATTTTTATATTCTACAGGACCTCTGCTTTCAGAACATATATTGTTTGGGGGTCTGAAGCTGTTTTCTAGCCAAACATGTATATTTTATCATGTGTGCGCAAATAGTAAGAAAATGCCCCGGACAGCAAGTGGTTAATAGTCTGCATATCTGGGGGAGTAGTACGGGTGTGTCCAGTGCCTAAATACATTGGGGGAAATTTATCAACATGGAGCAGACATTATCTGAAGCAGTTGTCCATGGCAACCAATCAGCACCTCTCTTCAGTTTGTCCAGTTGAGATTTCAAAATGAGAGATAAAAGCTGATTGGTTGCAGTGCAAATCTACTCCAGATTTTGTCTGCTCCAGTTTTGATAAACTCCCCTCATTGTGCTTGGTGTCCCTTTTTCTCATCTCACAAAGCTGGGAGGCAGGCAGGAGAGGGAGTAAGGAGACAGTCTATAGAGGACTACAAATCCCAGCAATACATTATATAGCAATTAGGGCTGCGGAAATTAACGATTAATCGAGGGATTAATCGTTAATTTTTTTGATCGATCAAAAAAATTAACGATTAATCGAGGGATTAATCGTTAATTTTTTTGATCGATCAAAAAAATTAACGATTAATCGAGGGATTAATCGTTAATTTTTTTGATCGATCAAAATTATTTTGATTGATCAAAGTTCTTTTGATCCGTCCTCACCTCTCCGCTGGCTTCCGGGTCTTCCGTCGGAGATCCGGTGACGTCACTGGACTTTTCCCCCTTCCCTTCGTTACCTGATGGAGCCGCTTGGGCCGGTGAGTACACATCCCAACTCTCCCGGCCGCCCGGGAGAGAAACACTTTTTACCGGAAAGGTTTAATCTGCTCAATCGGGCAGATTAAACCTTTCCCTGCGATCGTTTTTTGCTTTTCTAACATCGGGAGCCGCGGCCTGACCGTTAGTCAGAAAAGACTTTGCAATAGCCAATAGCAAACTAGCTAATGCACCCGCCCCCTGCTGCTGTCAATCAGCAGAGGGGGAACTTAATTTTTCTATCAGGTCCTCTTCTGGTGATTAAAAGCAGCAGGGGGCGGGTGCAATAGCTAGTTTGCTATAGGCTATTGCAAAGTGAAATAGCCAATAGGAATCTAGCTATGCATTCTTATGCCTTTTTTATATTCTGACAACTGCAACTAGCAGAATACTAAAAAAAAAAAAAGTCTGCAGATAGCAAAGAAGCTATTGCTTCCTGTGCTATCTGCCATCATTTCAGGGGGGTGCTCTCTCCCAGCCCCCCTAACCCACCGTCCGCGGAACCTCCCTGAAATGAGAGGGACACCTCCCTGAAATTGCTTATTTCAGGTTGGGATCCCTGGCATTGGCCTATACACATACAGCACAGCAATGAAGTAATAATGAACTAGGATCACACTAATCCAGCACGTTATTATTCTGAGTTGCCCCACTCAAGCGGCGGCTATATTGAGTGGGGCACATGGGATTAATAACGTGCTGGATTAGTGTGATCCTAGTTCATTTTATTACTTCATTGCTGTGCTGTATGTGTATAGGCCAATGTAGTTGGATCTGTATGTGCGTTATAATTAATCTATTAAAAAAAATTTCGATTAATCGAACAGGAAAATTTGAATCATTACCAGCCCTAATAGCAATGCAAAATAATATGAAGCTACATACTCAGTGTTGTTCTGGGTTGGCGCCCTGATGTCTTCAGATGGGTTGGTGGCCTGTGTGGGCTCTCAGGTGTGCTGTGTGGGCTCTCAGGGCTATGGTGTCTCATCAGGGGTCCGGAGGTGGGCAAATGGGGTCAGGGAGCCAGAGAAGCAGGAGCAATCACAGATGCAGCTGCCAAGGTCTCCAGCAAGCGCGATCTTGGGCAGCCACATCTGCCTTAAACCTGGATCTTCTACTGAGCTGCTGGACACCCGGTAACAAGACTCCAAATGCGTAGCGTCGGTCGGTCAGTGTCTCTCTCTCTTTCCCCCCTAAGCGTCAGTCGGTCAGTGTCTCTCTCTTTTTCTCCCCTCAGCGTTGGTCGGTCAGTGTCTCTTAGTCTTTTCCCCCTCCCCTCAGCGTCATTCAGTGTCTCTCACTCTTTCCCCCTCCCCTCAGCGTCGGCCAGTGTCTCTTACTCTTCCCCCCCTCCTCTCACGGGGGGGTGAGAGAGACAGACCAACCGACGCTGAGAGGCTCTCAGCATCAATCGAACTGTCTCACTCTCCCCCTCCTCTCAGCATCGTTCGGTCTCACTCTTTCCCCCCCTTCTCTCACCGTTGGTCGATCTGTCTCACTCTCCCCCCTCTCAGTGTCGGTCGGTCTGTATCTCTCACTCTTCCCCCCTCCTCTCACTGAGAGGAGGGGGGGAGGGAAGAGTGAAAGAGACAGAAAGATGATCCTCATTAGCAGTGCTGTTCAAGATGTACCCTCACTGAGGGTAGAGGCGTATCCACCGCAAGGCATTTCCTTGGGCTGCACTTTGCAGGGGGGCACTTTGCAATGGCTGCGGTGAGCCAGGCAAAATAGGCGGCCGCTCGTTGGGTCGAGTGGCCGCCTAAGAGAGAGCTGAGAGAGCTGCCGGATGAAGGAGGAGGGACCCAGGCAGGACTGGAGGCGGGGCTGGGCCGGAGCCGCGTGAGATGTAGCCTGGCCAACGCAGGGCCCACTAACGGGCGAACTGGGTCGGGGAGCAGGAAGCCAAGACAGGAGGTTCCGGGGCTGTCAGTTGGTGTAGCGAGCGGCACTTCTACATTCACAGCCGCTGCTGTCCTCCTTTCTTCCAGTGTGGGCTCTGCTGAAGGCAAAGCATCTGACCAATGACCAGGCTGCACCTACTATGGAGACAGAGCGGCAAGCAGGTAGCAGGGCCTGGGGAGGGCTTGTATTCTAAGTGTTCCCTGAGTGTTCTTCTGTGTTTACCTTCAAGTCCACTTTTTTGCTAATTCCAGAGTGCAGTGCGTCACTAAGGGCCTGTTCACCTGATATCAGGTCCGGATCAGGTGCGGATCTGCAGACGCGGTGCTACTGATGCCGTGTGTTTTTGCTGCGTTTTTGCCGCATTTTGGCCGCGTTTTTGATGCGTTCCAGTTAAAAAAAAAAAAGGGGCTGTCAGTATGATAGCTGCAGTGCAGTGCGTTTTTGACACGTTTTGCGTTTCTGGTCCGTTTCCTGACCGGACAAAATGTGACATGCAGTATTTTTTCTGTCGTAACCTGAACGGACTGCGCACGTGAGAACTGTAGCCCATAAAACACATAGGGATACATTGGGATGCATTTTTAGTGCAGGGGCGTACGGATCAGGTCAGCACAGAAAACAGACATTGTGTGAACAGGCCCTAAGTGCGGAGCCCAGTGCGTCACTAAGTGCGGAGCCCAGTGCGTCACTAAGTGCGGAGCCCAGTGCGTCACTAAGTGCGGAGCCCAGTGCCTCACTAAGTGCAGAGCCCAGTGCGTCACTAAGGAAAACCATCCTGCCATCTATCATATACTGCTAAGACAGAATCAAAAAGTTAATCGTTCATTTTTTTTATCGTTAGCCGACGGAGCCACAAAGGCGCCATGGTTTAAAAGTACACAGAGAGAAAGTACTTAGAACCCATCAGCCGTATCAAATAGTTTCTTAGAAGAAGCACGAAAAGGTATTGTTGCCATGTTGCTTACTGTTGCTGTGTTATATAAAATAGTTCTGTAATGCTTTTTTTAAATTCAGTCCTGTTGCTCTTCAAGCGTGTATAGCCAGCGCAGAAAAAAGGATTTCAAATGACAAAAAAATGTAATGGATTATTTAATAACCAACCGGCCCATATACACACGGAAGAGAGCAGCTTCCAGGGGACATTCACCTTTCCATTTTTGTAACCCTCCCCTTTCAATAAAACCTGAACGTGTTAATTTTTTTAAATTTACCTTTTTTTAAATTTCTTTGTGTGGCCTTGTCCCCATTACCATTGTTGCTTAGACAAGAATTCTGTATGTGCGTTATAATTAATCGAAATTAATCGATTTTAACAAATTTGGATTAATCGAACACGAAAATTTTAATCAGTAACAGCCCTACGTAAATGCAACACCTGAGCACATGTATGAGCCCAATGGCTTAGGCATTGCATGAGGAGATGGGCAGCCTCTGTGTAGGCTTCATACTGACCCTTATTTGACAGTGAGAGGATACAAGTAAATTATCCCTGAGGGGCAAGGTTGCACAATTAAACAATTCAAGATGAGATGTTTAGAATACAGGCAGTCCCCGAGTTACATACATAGGACTTACATGCGAATCCTACTCAGGGGCATAACTAGAAATCACAGGGCCCCATAGCAACATTTTGTATGGGCCCCCATGATTGCTAGTTATGCCACTTGCAGAGCCCACCTGATATACCAAACAGCCCACCTGAGAGTGACCCTGCAGAGCCCACCATAGACTCTCTATAGTGGGCTCTGCAGGGTCTCAGATGGGCTGCACACCTCTTACCTGTCAGCGCTGTCTGCCTCCATGGTCGCCGGGCCCCGCCTCCTCTTCTGTCCCTGGGCCCCACCTCCCCTTCAATCGAGGTGCTCCGTCTGCTCTTAGGTCGCTGGCCAGTGATGTAAGAGGAGGCGGGGTTGCTCTTAGGTGGGCCCCGCCTCCTCCTTCCCTGCGAATGCCGTCCTCTTCTGCCACAGCTGCTGGCTGTCACTGACACAGCTCTGCAGCGGCTGTGAGGGGAAACGCGCCACGGCCGCTGCACACATCACTGACAGGTGAGCTGTGTCAGTGACAGCCAGCACCCTTACATGCCCACATGGCATCAGAGGGATGCGCTGGCCGGGCCCCATAGCGGCCGCCTGGGTCGCTATGGCAATTGTTATGCCACTGCTCCTACTTACAAACGGAGGCTATTACTGTACAGCAGGGGTAGTTGTAATGCTACCCCGCGTTCATGACGACGAGGAGTGCCTGCCTTTTTGGGTCTGGTTTGTAGTACTGTACGTACATTACAGGAAGTTGGCTCTTGTTAGTGGTGCCCACCTCCTCTTCCCAGGTCACTATGAGTTTTTTTCTGCTATCTGTATCCTCATTAGAAATATTTAATCTCACTTCCTATCCTTGAGACAACAGGAAGTGAAAGGAAACCTACCCCTAGGAACAGAAATCTCCTATAATACTCCTGTAAGAGTGATCATGGGAAAAAGTTGTCTCCACTGAAGCTTTATCACCAATCCTTGTTTCTACGACAACCCAAAATTTTCAAAATCCAATTGTCACAATCTTCTGAACAGGGGCACACACAGCAAAACCAACTTTACAGGAGTTAAACCCTTCCCTGTGCTATCCAAAACAACAACAAAAAATTATTTGGGGCTGGAGTTACACTTAAAAAATTTACCTGTTCCAACTTACATACAAACTCAACTCAAGAACAAACCTACAGTCCCTATCTTGTTCGTAACCCGGGGACTGCCTGTATAACGTGTGCCTTTTTGTGACTGGTTCTCTTTAAACTTCTGGGAGACCAATGAAGTACTTCCAGTTGTTAAAGGCACATTTCCACTATCCAAACCGGGTAACATTTGTGTTCTTCTATATTTCTATCTACTTACCTCACTATAACCATTTTCTGCAGCTAGATGCAGAGCTGTTGTCCCCTTTGCATCTTTTGCATTTACATTATATTTTCTCTTTATTACATAGTTGGTGATTTGTATGTTTCCAGCCAACACAGACAGGTGGAGCATATTCATGCCTTTGTTGCTTTCATCTTCAAGGGACAGTCCAATTGATATCAAGTAATCTACCACATCTATGTGATCATTCACAGAGCTCCAGTGCAATGCAGTCCAGTTGTTGTTGTCTCTGATGGCGGGAGAAGCTTTATATTTTAGAAGGGTTTGAACACATTCCAGATGTCCATTTGCTGCAGCCAAATGCAATGGTGATTCTCCTGAAGAGGTCTGAGTATCAGGCAATGCCCCACACTGTAAAAGCAGTTCTGCTATCTGGGTATGTCCATTCCAAGCAGCACGGTGAAGTGGGGTGTAATTCCACAAATCCCTGACATTTACAGAAGCTCCTTTTTGCAGAAGGTATTTTACAAGAGCAAGATTTCCACAGCATGAAGTCATGTGTAGTAGGGACCATCCTCTGCAATTCCTGCCAAGTGCAAAGATACACAGATATAAACCATAGCACAATAAATGCAATTGCATGTATACACAAATATATATAAACAAATTCCCTTTTAAAATAATTCACCTAAAATGCTGCAACATGCAAATAACTATAGCCTAACAGAAGTGATAGGACCTAGTGCAAAGTTCAAAGGATACAAGCTTAAATGCTCCCCAGGGAAAAAATCCCCAGTGATCCCCTGATGTAAACAGGGATTTCTGTTTAAAATTGATAATAAGAACAGTGCTAAGTGAATTAATCTGAAATGTATCAGATACAATTGATACTAGCCGTGAAACAATGTGATACAATATGAAAAGAATAACAATAAACAAAACGCATGTGTGTGTGTGTGTATCACACACCTCAGTCCAAATAATATATTGCTATTAAATTGTCCATAATCATGAATCTTCAACAGTCAGTTATGAAATAGAAGATATAGAAGTGGATGAAAGGTAATCTCAGTCTCCTGTGACCATCACCAGAGAAATGTTATGGAATGCACCTCACCTTTAGCAGACACTCACCAGGGTCTGTATGCACTGTTCTTCTGATTAAAACCAGGTAGATGAACCACCTGGTGCCAAACACCTCTCAGTGATTTCCTCCTCTAAGGTACAAACTCCTATTGCCAGCCTCAGGAGTTGAAAGCAGTTAATTCGTCCACTAACTTGTATTTGTTGGCTATGTGTTTAGATGAGGCACTGAGATCTTGAGCAATGTTGAATTAGGTTTCACTTGCTTATAAGAAAATTACATCAGAATACAGCATTGTGCAGAAAAACGTCCTGTGTATCATAGTTAAGCATGCATATATAGACTAACAATGCAGTACAGCGCCATCTACAGTTAAAAAGACATATCAGTACAGATTAGAATATCAGTAATACAATTCTTTCATATCAGCATATGCAGTTGCATTTAAAACAGTATTGAGATTGTAGTCCATCACAGGAGTAAGCTTGGAGCAATGGCTACTTTACAACATACACAGTACAAAAGTAGCCACCCTCCAGAAGGAAGGACAGTGTCAGCACCAATTCAGAGATGATATGAGGATCTACAGCTGAGTGATGCACAAATAAGGTACATTTTTGTTACACGTTACAAAGTACTTGAATTTATTTTTAAGGTTTAACTCCTGAGTTTAGTGTCACTTTAAGGATAGAGGGATAGTTACAATTAGAGTGACCTAGGATAGGGGGTTTCTAACTACCAATGCTCAGCCTCCTGTGCTCAAAGCTAATGTATCACTTAGATCTATACAAAGATAATCAATTTCTTTGCCTTTTGTTAGCAAGTTACGTTATCACATATGTCTGTGCATACTTTGTGTGCTCTATGCTCCATATCTCTTTGGAGGGGATTACCTTGTATGACTCGTTCTATCAGCCTAGATTTTTTTAAAGTCATCATGATCTTAATTAATCTTTCCATGATCCATCATGAAACATTCCTCTATAAAAAGAAACACTTTAATAACTGCTCTGAAATCACTACCAGATGTCTAAATGTACAGACCCTATAAATTTCCTCCCAAGTTGGGGACATGTTTAGGTCAGCATGCTGACTCAAATTTATAGGCTAATAGTGTCAGCAGAATGCTGCAAAGACTTGTCTTGTATAATGCAGAATATGTAATAAAAAAGGTGTCTTTGCTGCTTCTCAGTCTTCACTTTTCAGACTGTAGAATTGCTCAATAAATTTTCCCATTGAAACTGAAGCCACATTTGTAAAATGACTGCCACCTTTTATGATGCATTAGAGGATAAACTATGACCCTCTTGTACTAATGGAACTGGCATTGTTCAATCATTTTTATCTAATGTTCTTTGTTCAACATGCAGCAGTGAACGTTGCACTCTAGGAACCCTTTAAGCACTAAAAAAAATCATTATTGAAAGTGACAATCCTGATGAGCCACTTTGGAAAAATGCAATCTTAGATAGTACTGTGAGATGTTGGCCATAATTTATCTTGCTGCCTTTAAAAAAAACAAAAAACTATAAGTCCTAGTTCACAAAGGAATTATCTTGTAAACACTGTTCTGAAGAGTATCACGTAGAAGCATGTAGCAAGCTTCAAGCAGCTTTCCTGAAGTATTTATAGCACCCTTAGCGCCTGTATGGAATTGTTAAAAACAGATCTTAAAGTAAACCTGTGCTTTACACATTTAGGGCAAAGCAACAGGCTTGCTTTAACCTCCAAGCAGCCTGTAGCTTACTTGGGCTTGGGCTTTGATGTCACTTCACGTGGCCGAATGGCATGGAAGCCAAGTAGATGTGTATGTGTATACAGTATACATACACATGTATGCGTATCACAAACCTTGGCAACTCAAACTGAGCATATGATGAAAAAAAAATCTGACTAGCTGACTATAACTCTGGTTCTTCTAGCAGTATTGACACACTGTTGCTACTGAAGGTAAGCTCTGCATAGGCATTTATTGATAAATATTTCATTTGAATTGGCCATGTTTTTTTAAAGTTTCCTTTAATAGGAATGATGGCTGTAGCTTTAAGCATGCTTTTAGTCAACTTCATGTTGTGCTGATTCGGGTTGGCTTTTTAAAAATGCTTTCTTTGTATTATGCTGAGTGTGGTTTGCTGCTTTTTTAAACAAGTTGGGTATAAACAGTTAATAACCTCTTGAGCTTAAAAAAATACTGCAAAACGTACAAGTTTTTTTTCTCTGCAACCTTATGCCCTGATATACAACTACATAGAATAATTTTACCAGTGCCCATTGATAGATTGTAAGCATATTCTATTTCTTGGTAACGCATTTCACAAAATAAAGTTGAATACTTTGGTTGCCTTATCAACTATGTGGATAAACTCCTACTCCTGTCCCTAAGGGAGATGTATTTGCATTGAGTTAAATGATCTATTCATATCCAGCTGAAGAAAAGGTATGTGATGCTGTTTTGCTTGCGTTCTTCCTGTTCTCCTTGGTGTTATCAGATTGCATACTGTTCCCTAAAGTAATTAAGTGGATATAACTGTCTGTTTCCCTTTGTAATTAACTCTGTGCCTGAGGGTTCACAGTGGTTCTCTCTGACTGATGTATAGTAAACTTCCAATTAGTGATACAGAATTTACAGGTGGCAGGAAATAAAATAAAAAAAGGTTAAAGATGAAGGTCAGTTATATCAAACAAGGGTTTGTATCGGGAGTTTTGCAAACATTTGGAATATCAGATGTTAGTTTGGACCTGTTTTTTGAATTATTAGCTCTAATAAAGTACTAAAAAGTCTGTATAGTATGTCAGACATCAGAGACATAGAAAATTGTTTATAGGCCACAAGCCACAATGTAGAGTGCTCTCATTATTCAGCTACTGTATAGCAATAATCTGTGTCACTCTAACAAAATACCTGTTTCCATTAAGTGTAGATATAATAGTAGGAGAAGCCTTTTAAAAAAAATAGTCTAAATCTGGCCTTAGATGTCTAAAATTTCAGCCAATTTGTGCTAAAACGGTCAAAATACTAGCCATGGGTGGCCCTTTAAGCACCACCTGGCTCAAAAAAGTGGATTTAAAAATCACGACTGAGCCAGTTGGGAAATTATCAGCCAATCAGATGCAGTTACTGTTTGGCAGCACCATTGTATTTAAGTGGAGATTCCACAATCCGTGCTGTTTAGCGTGAGTGAAGGAATTGAGCCATGTATGGCCAGCTTTATACTACACATTTAAAGATAACTTTATATTTAAATGAGAATTATCAGTGAGCTCTTATCCTCCTTATAAACTCTCAGCACAGTGGCTGATTAGTTCTTACATCCCACATACACCAGCATAGGCACACCCTAGTTTCCAAAAAGTGAGCACCATGGGGAGAATTTAGCATACAATGCTTCCTCAAACAGAATTAAGTGGCTCCTTGACCACCTTTTGTCTGACGCACTGTAACTGCAGCAGTGCTAGTCTTAAACAGGATCCAAACCTTCCCATCTATTTGTAAGTGATGGGTTACAAGGGCCCCCCTACAAGACTATCCACCAACTGAAAAGGTGGGACAGTGTTGTTGGCACCAAAAGTAATATAAAGCGCTCTTCTGCATGCCTGCCTGCCTGCCTTCCTAACACTGCTGGGTGGTTTTAATGCTGCAAAGGAAACTTGCATGGTGCTTGGGTATGATTCTGTTACTGTAGAAAATGTGCAACCTGCTTCTGTTGCACATTTTTGGCCATTTCCAATGAAGTTTATGGGGAGGAAAAGCTCTTTTAACTGCCCAAAGAAGCTCCTGTATCTTTTCAGACGTCTGGCGTTTTAATGCTAGGTGTTTTTCTGCTCAGATGTGAACCAGGGCCATTGAAAATCATAGGATTTCTTATGTTGGGCAGATAAAAGAGCTTTTCCAACTGCTCAAGAACGCCTATGTGTGAACCAGGGCTGAAGAACACACATTGTTCTTTCTACTGTATCCCTCGCCCAGCACACATCCATTGGTCTTTCCCCTGTATCCCTCCTCCAGCACACTCACATTGGTCTTTCACCTGTATCCCTCCTCCAGCACACATACATTGGTCTTTCCCCTGTATCCCTCTTCCAGCACACACACGCTGGTCTTTCCCCTGTATCCCTCGTTCCTGCACACATACACTGGTCTTTCTCCTGTATCGCTCCTCCTGCACACACACATTGGTCTTTCTCCTGTATCCCTCCTCCACCATACACACATTGGTCTTTCCCCTGTATCCCTCCTCCAGCACACATACATTGGTCTTTCCCCTGTATCCCTCCTGCAGCACACTCACATTGGTCTTTCACCTGTATCCCTCCTCCACCATACACACATTGGTCTTTCCCCTGTATCCCTCCTCCAGCACACATACATTGGTCTTTCCCCTGTATCCCTCTTCCAGCATACACACATTTGTCTTTTCCCTGTATCCCTCCTTCAGCACACATACATTGGTCTTTCCCCTGTATCCCTCTTCCAGCACACACACGCTGGTCTTTCCCCTGTATCCCTCGTTCCTGCACACATACACTGGTCTTTCTCCTGTATCGCTCCTCCTGCACACACACATTGGTCTTTCCCCTGTATCCCTCCTCCAGCACACATACATTGGTCTTTCCCCTGTATCCCTCTTCCAGCACACACACTCTGGTCTTTCCCCTGTATCCTTCTTCCAGCACACACACTCTGGTCTTTCCCCTGTATCGCTCCTCCAGCACACTCACATTGGTCTTTCCCCTGTATCCCTCCTCCAGCACACACACACTGGTGTTTCTCCTGTATCCCACCTCCAGCACACACACATTGGTCTTTCCCCTGTATCCCTCCTCCAGCACACACACACTGGTGTTTCTCCTGTATCCCTCCTCCAGCACACACACATTGGTCTTTCCCCTGTATCCCTCCTCCAGCACACATCTATTGGTCTTTCCCCTGTATCCCTCCTCCAGCATACATACATTGGTCTTTCCCCTGTATCCCTCCTCCAGCACACACACACGCTGGTCTTTCCCCTGTATCCCTCCTCCAGCACACACACATTGGTCTTTCACCTGTAATCCCTCCTCCAGCACACATACATTGGTCTTTCCCTGTATCCCTCCTCCAGCATACACACATTGGTCTTTTCCCTGTATCCCTCTTCCAGCATACACACATTGGTCTTTCCCCTGTATCCCTCCTCCAGCATACACACATTTGTCTTTTCCCTGTATCCCTCCTCCAGCACACACACACTGGTGTTTCTCCTGTATCCCTCCTCCAGCACACACACATTGGTCTTTACCCTGTATCCCTCCTCCAGCACACACACACTGGTGTTTCTCATGTATCCCTCCTCCTCCTCGAGATGATAAAGATGGACTGAGCTCTATTGAAACGTTAACAACAAAATGCTGATGCCTCGACTTATCTCCACTGCAATTCCAGTGAGTGGCTCTAGACCAGGGGTGCCCATTAAATCGATCGCAATCTACCTGTCGATTGATCGCAAAACGAACACTGGTAGATCGCGATCGCCTGTGTCCTGTCCTCCCACAGGGCTCGTGCGGCTGCTGGCTGAATGTGTCAGACGCCACAGACGGGAAGGGGCGGGACACCTCTCCCCGTGTGCAACGTCAGCCACATTTGGCCACAGGAGCATCGCGGGAGGACAGGACGCTGGCGGACCAGAGGAGACCTGGGAAGCTGCTGCAGTGGAGGACAGACAGGGGAAGAGAAAAGACAGCAGAGAGAGAGAAGAGACACAGCAGAGAAAGTGAGAGAAGAGACAGCAGAGAGAGAGAAGAAAGACAGCAGAGAAAGTGAGAGAAGAGACAGCAGAGAGAGAGAGAAGAAAGACAGCAGAGAAAGTGAGAGAAGAGACAGCAGAGAGAGAGAGAAGAAAGACAGCAGAGAAAGTGAGAGAGGGCCGGTTTACACCACAAAGTCTGCATTCCAGAGTGCTCAGCCTCTAGCACGCACTGGAACACAAGGCAGGGAGCTCCCTGCGTTCAGGCTGCACCGGGAACACAGGCACATTAGTCCAGCATTTTTGCAGATCACACTGGACCTGAACGCAGGCACTAATGTGTCTGCTTTACGGGTGCTGGCGATGGCACTGTGGACAGGGGCGTGGCTGTGCTGCCATTGACTTCAATGCACCACCATGCCCCCTCCCGCCCCTAAATGCAGGTGTTTTTTCGTTGGTAGATTTCATTGAGCTCGTCATTTGATAAGTAGATCTCCAGACGAAAAATTGTGGGCAGCCCTGCTCTAGACCTTCTTTGGATTTGTATATAGATAAATATATATATATATATATGTATATATATATACACACACACACACACACACACACACACATAAACACACACAATGTGTTGCTAAACAATCCAATGATATACCGGTAATGCTCCACATTTCCTGAGAAAGGGGGCATTACAATCATTAAAGATAACACAGCTAAATGAAAACCAACGGGTTTGAAAATGTTGCCTATTGTCATGTCAGTGCAGTGGTTTACTTGCTATGGCAACCTCACCTGCCAGGCACTGAACCATGGATATGCATAATGGGTTAAAATAGGATCTCCTCTAATTTCTGAATGTTTATGTTTTCCTGGATACATTTTGTAGTTGGTAATATGAACCTAGTCCTGTTTGTTTAAGCTCTGGTTTTTATCTAGGTTAACTGTTTTTATCGACTAAACTGCACACAGTCCCGGAGCACACATTAACATGTCATTTTCCTGCTGATACCATTCAGTTATTTAACCTAAGCTTGCCTAGAGATTGTCACATAATGCAATCACAATAGGAAACTTATGGTTGCAGAACAAAATGTGTGAACTGTTAAGAATAACCTTTGCATAGCTCATACAACAAGAGTTTAGCTTTTTTTTTTACTATGATGCCCCTCCATGAACACAGTGCATGTTTAGTGTTTGCCTTATAGATAAATGAACAGAGACTTTAGCATGTTCAGAGAATTTCATCAGGTCATTTTCTTTTTTGCTGTGTTCATTCTATGGTCTTTGAAGAACACATTTTCCTAGGGACAGTAACAGCATATTTTGTCTCCATTTGTATCTGTAGATCATTTTCTCTACTGTGGATTAGTAAACACCCGGGCATTTACACTTTCATAGCTTTGCAATTTTTTGCATGTCTGCAGTTCTTCTAATGTCCTCTGAAAATTTTTTTCGATTAGGGCTCACATCAACAGATCTTGAGAAGAACAGACACATTTTATTTTCAGTGAACCTTTACACCACATCTTTATTCTGATAATATTCATTGGAATACTTGAGTCACATTTCTGTCTTTTCAAGGTGTCATCTTAGAAGTTTTTCTACAAGGACCTTGATTGTTTAAAGACGAACTCTGGGCAGAACCAAAATTAACCCTTACTGCGGGTCTACCCGGCCCTGGAAGGATTAACTGCTCATTTTGGTCTAGGGTGTAAAAAATATATACTCACCCAAACCTTGGGCCCACCTGGCTGCTAGACCAGTCGACACAGTCTCTTTCCCCCTCTGCTCCGGCAGTGGAATGTTCCCTGGCATCCTTATGCTCAATACACTGTATTAGATGTGATGATTGATGGATCCGTAGACTGCTGGACTGCAGTGGGAGCGAGGCTGTGGGTGGGGACCACTCTAGCAGCCAGGAGGGACCAAGGTTCAGGTGAGAATTTATTTTTTATTTTACAAGCTAGACCGAAATGACCAGTTAACTCTTGCGGCATGGGGGTAGCCCAACTGCAAGGGTTAATTTTGTTTCTGCAAAATTTCGCTATGGGGCCCTGTGATTTCTAGTTACGCCCCTGGTGGAGAGGGTGGGCAATGAGGCCCAGCCCAGTCTTCCCATGATGACAAGATTTATAATACATCTGGTTTCTACTTATTATTTGGTTTACTGGTAACCATCACTGCTTTTGCCTTTTGGTCAGAATACCATTTAATTAATTTGCCCCACTTTGTGAATGTGTGTCCCAGGACTCCTCGCTTGAGTTGCACATGGGAATTATTAGCAGTAAATTAACCTCACCCTTAAAGTGACTCTATTCAGGAGTTACAACTTAAAAATGCTTTCAAGTTAACTATTAACAAAACTGTATCTTATTTGTGTATCACTCGGCTGTTGACCCTCAAATCATCTCTGAATTAGTACTGACACTGTCCTTCCTTCTAGAGGGGGGCTACTTTTGTTCCCCATGGTCCCTGTGTGTGCTGTAAAGTAGCCACAGCTCCAAGCTCACTCCCGAGATGGACTACAATCTCATGTTTAGTTTACTAATTTGTGTTGAGTTTATAGTGTATCACCTAACTGAAGTGCCTCAACATGTCAGAGTTGCTCCTAATAACACAGAGAGGTTTTCAGGACTGCTTGAAGATACCCATGTTAGTGCTGTTTATCTCATTTACATAGAACAGTAAGAAAGCAGATGTCATGCCAGGGTACCATGGCAGCATCTGTCAATTACTGCATCAGGTCCCGGCGATAATTTGAGTTGTATGAGGACAAACGGTTATCTCCTAGCTTGACATTCTCCGGGAGTTGTCCGTCTATGTCCACTTTTATATATTTGTGAACGGTTAACTTCAGCCAAACATTCTTTTTTGTTTTGAATAGAGTGACAAAGGGTTAGAATCTCTGTCAGATAGAGATAGTCAATGAGAGCACTTTTTTGTAGAGTGGGGAAAGGTTAGATACTTTTATGAGGTTTTTATTTTACTCTGTGCTCTCTTCTCACGGTGAAGTCTGCTCCTCTCATTTCTTGTCCCAGTGTCACATGGGTATAAAGTGAGGGGAAATGTATGCATTGGGATCACAGAGAGCAATATAAATACTGTCAAAAGGTTTAACATTCCCCAATCTGCTAAAAACTAAAAAACAAGCTATGCCTGTAGTTGGACTTTGCAGCTATTTCTCCAACAAATGGGGCAAAATCAATTGTTCTTAAAGCTATTTTCTCCTCTAGTTGAATGTTCTTTAAATATTATAGGCAGTAGTGAATCAGAAAAAAACATAGTATTACGGCTATTAGATAAAGCTGAGGCTCATAGGAAATCAATACTTAATGACAAGAGATACGATGTATCAATTCTAGAAAACACGAATTGTCACGTATACAGTATTCTCATGTGCAATCTTCAATAAACATATTTTTAATTATACATGTATTCCAATGAAAGGATACCACTAAAATGTTTGCATTGTAAACTTTCCATTGTGTGCTTATTTGCTATATAACTTGTCTTGTAATTTCTGAAGTACTGGCTACAATGTATTATAGTAATCCAAACAAATTGGTATTTGCTATGTTATGAGTACAGCTCAAGATACAATAATGTTACCATGTATTACTTTAGTGTTTGTTTACGGTGTTGAAATGACAGGTCTCTGAACACAATGAACATTAAACCTGGGAGGCCTGCTTGAGTGCATGAACTTATTCACTACGTGAAGGTAAGCAATGGCAACAGCAAAAGACACCACTGGCCTGTGACCGCTATTCAAGTATATTTAGCAATATGATCCACCTATTATGTGTAATATAATGATATCACGTAATAGAATGCTGTAACATTAACATAAAACAATTCTACATAATATTGTCAAAAGGCACTCTGTTGTTTTAGAAATTACACCCAGAGCAAGTCATTGGCTACAGACAAATGCAGGGTTTGGATGACTGCAGATAATATCTTATGCAAGAGACAATAGACGTGACTGTATTATGATATCAGACATGTTGACAAATTTGGTAATTCTATGTCAACATTGACAACATCTATCATTCAATTTCAGATCTGACAGGTTTGATGTGAAAATGATTTTTGCCCCATACCAGGGGTTTTGTCCTTCACACATACATACATACATACATACATACATTACATACATACATATAAAATATTTTTTATCTGGAACAACTGAATACATAGTACATTGAATAAAAGTTATCTCAACAAAGAAAAGGCTATTTTTAAATAAATATGATTAAAAGTTGAATTCTAAATTTATTCTGTCAGGGTGGACATATATTAAGGATAATATATGCCACATTATCATTATGAGATGTGTAGATGTAGGAATGTCCCCAAAAATAGAAACAAACAATGCAGGAAATGATCCAGGCTTGAGATTGGAAATCTCAAACAAGCTGCTTTGCCTTTCCTCAAAAGACTTGATTGCCTACATGAGACTAGTCCACTTAAAAATTATATTTTAATAATGGGTTTAAACAACCGGTGTCTTTTTTTATACTTCTTGAGGGCTCCTGTGACACAATTTACCTGCCAGAATATGTGGCTGGGAGATGTTTTAGCTGTAATAGAACCAAGCAAGAGATGTCTGTATTTGTCTATGTTAAAAATTAAGAACCCAGTGCTAGCAATTGGACACCAACTAGGTTGAGGTAGTCTCTAACTTAAGAGTCCTTAAATAATATAAAAAGATCCTGGGTGCATCGGCCTGTACAAATCCACCCAAAACTAAAATAATTTGCATTCTGGGAACTACCCTTTAATTTTGCATCCATTTATCAGGCCTCTGTAAGATTACTCTAGAGATACAGTTGCTGCCATAATAGCTTTAATATCCAAAATAAAATAAGCCATTTTATCTAGACCATTTGAGCAAAATCTACTAATTTGCTGAAGGAATATTTTTGATATTGAACCTCTGAACCTGTTTAACACCCAAGTATGTTTAAAACATGATTTTGGCAGCTTTACTAAGCCAAGTAAAAATACACTTCTTTAAAAAAATCGATGGCATTGTTTATTAATATTATTGCTTGATACTTGAAAATCTACCCTTGCATTAAGCCAGAAAAACTACCCTTAACTATTCATTTTTATGAATTAATTATATTTACCATCTCTACAGGAATATTATTTACTGAATATTATTTCCAATTAATTACTAATATTAAACTAATTGTGCCTGGTGATGATATCATATCATTATATTTTATGGTACACATTCTCACCATTGTTTCTCATGCACTTTAAAGATTAAATTAACTTACTGGCAGTTCACAGATATCCCAAAGTTGAGTAGCGTGTTCACTTGGTCCAGGTCCCCTCTCCAGGCAGCCTCATGCAATAAGGTCTTTTTGTGTTCCAGTGAGTGAGTCATTGATGAGTTTAAGTGTGGACATCTATCAAGCTGCCATTGCTTCAGTCCCCCTGTTCTTCGCACTTGCCTCTCTGACTTGGAAAGTGAGATGGAGTCATGTAAATCAAGGAGTTTCCATGCAATTTCCATTTGCTCAGCCATAGATATAATTATTTTACTTTGTAGTTTTAAAGGAGCTTAAAGCAAGGTACAGTGGCAGCATTCAAGCCTGAGAGTACAGTCTCACATTCCAGAGCTGTCAGATTACTGCTGAGCCTATTCCTGTTTTGCTGTTGTCATGGGCAGCACAATTTAACACTAAGTGTGGTAAGGCAGTGCTCAAGGTCATTAGAATTAACTTGTAAGTTATTCCAACATTCTGTCCTTTGTTACATGATGGATGAAACCATTCGAATGTGGTACAGAAACAATGAACAATGCTTTGCATGCTGATTAGCCAGAAAGCTATTTGTCTGAATGGATATACTGTATATATACTGGACATACTCTATTGAATGAAAACATTACCTCCAAGCCAGATTTCATATTCACATCTAATTATTGTTATTGTTACTTTGTATTATACACTACTCTTACTAAAGTAATTGGAGATTAAGAACTATATTATAATAGCTTTATTGTACCACCATTTCATGAATCAAACAATGTTTCTTACTGCTTTCTAAAAACATTTATATTAATAAAAGTATATCACGTTGCCTGAATAGAGTTTAAAGTATATACTGTATGTGTGTGTGTTTGTGTGTGTATATATATATTTCCTGACACCAATCCATGGCAGCATACAACGGGTATGGCTCCGCCCCCAGTCCAATCACAGGACCAGTTATACTATAAATTAAAGCCCGCCTCCCAAGGCCACCATTCTTTTTTTTTGTCCTCACTGCTCAAGCTGGTTATACTAAGGATATGTTTTTTGTTTTTTTTTGCCCTCACCTTGCCGGTTTCTTCTGGCCTGCTGCACAGGTTCAGCCTCTCCTGTTGCGAAGTTCCCTTTGTTCAGATGGCTGAATGCAATCTTAATAGGGAAGCCCCCCCCATAGCATTGGAGTTGGGGTGCAGGAAATGGTCTCTTGGGGTCTCTTCATGTTCAGATGCTTCCTCCATCATGGCGGCGGGTTGAACACCTGCTTAGCCTCCTGCTCTTGGGACTCCAGAGAGGAACCGTGACTCAGCTGCATCATCAGAAGCTATGGTTGTACTGGGATGATAACATGCATGGACAAGCTGACAAGTAGGATCCACTCCATTTTCTTTCAATGAGTTTGTTTAAGTAATACATGTGCTGCTATTTCCTATGGCCTTGCAGTACTGCTTTGCTCTGGCTAAATCTTTCTGAATATCTGTTGTGTCTGTAAATCCATTCAGTTTTCCATGTGTGCTTAAAACCTTCCATATGTGATTCTGTGGTGCTGCTAATGACTTAGCTGAATCTTGCAGGTAATTACCTGAAACATCCATTAGCTTGCTTGTGGTGCTTTACCCTGCAGGTGTTTGCTGAGTGCAGGCTGCTGCCACTTGTAGCTGTGCTGCTAAACCTTTAAACTGGATCTTACAGGAATGTGTTGTTTGCTTATTCTGTCGGCTTCAATCTTGTGCCTTGACTCTTGGGGGCCTTTCATGTGAGTGTTTTGCTGTCACCTGTGGTTCCCCAGCGTCTTTAATGTTTAAAATGTAACTTATGGAATTGGTGCTTCATTTCAGGCCTATTCTGCCTGTTATTCAGTAATCTTTTCATGGTCCTATGTATACAGCATTGTGTTAGTGACAAGAGCCTGTTGTGCTATAACTCTGAGCACATGCGTATGTGGCTTCTAGGTTTTCAGCATGGCTGTTAGTGTCTAGCAGGTTCTGACAGGTGCTGTTTAATCACATCATTCTCTTCAGTTTCTCTGTGATAGTAAAGGTTGGATCATGTGTTCAATTACCAAATGGCATTTAACCTCCTTCCCCAAGAGACCAGCTACATTCTATAAGGTGAGGGTCAGGTATGTATGAAGATAAAAATAAAAAAGAGTGTGCAAATACATGGGCATAATGAATTGTAAATCTCTTCAGGCCTATTGCCAGCACTGTTCCTCAGAGTGCATATGCAGGGGTTAATGGATTGTAAATCTCTCCAGCCCTTTGCCATCACTGCTTCTCAGAGTGAACTTCTGGATTATCACCAGTACTGCTCCCCAAAGACAGAGGAAGCTGCTCAATTTGGGATGAAAAGTCCTCTTCAAGCTGTGATAAAGCTGCTACACATGCAAGATCCGGCTATTAGAATCCAGCTAGCGGATTGGATCACAAGGATTGTACAACCTTTAAGCAGCGCTTGGCCTGCGATCACCTGGCAGGATGCTGTGCCAGGTTCCCCCTGCAGGGGGCAGCAGAGGATAAAGAGGCAGAAAGGCACAGGTCTGCAACCTTACACATAGGTGATATTCTTCATGAACTGTCACTAGACCAGTCAAGCAGCTACATCCACAAGTTCCCCTCTAATACTATGGCGGTCAGCTATAAAGTTTTGCCCTGGCGCTCCCATAGACCAGTAAGGGCACTTACTTGCCAGGGCAGTCCATACTTGGCGTAAGATCACAGAAGCGGACCTTTTGGCTGGCAATAAGGTCTCAGGGGCATGGTAGTTTCTGAATGAATTGACATCGGCAGTGATTTTATAGTGAGGCTGCTATGGATATGCTGCATTGCTCATCCTGGTCTGCAGTTGGTACAGATCTCACCACACACACACACACACCAATATCTAATGTCACAGGGGATGGAAGAATTCACCATCCTCCTTTCTTCTTTCAAACAAACCAAGATTACTCCCTCCCTAGAAGAACAAACATTCTTTTGAGGGTTCCTCTGGTTGGTTGTGTGTCCAAATGAAACACTGAGATCTTGAGGAATGCTGAATTAAGTTGACTTGTTGAGGTCGGTGACAATCCTTCAGGGGGAATAGGTCTTCAGCATCTTGGAGTTCAGAGAGGCTTTCGGTTCCAAGGAATCTCTGCATTAGTTCAATGAACAACTAGATGATATTTTGTTCCAAAGATTTGGTGTCTGCTCATAGATGTATGGGAACCCCCCACTGCTGATGGGGGTACCTCTAATCGAGGATTCAGCGCTGGACTCCCCAAAATTTCCTGGCTGATACTGTAAGCCAAGAAGCCCTGGACGCAAATTAATGTTTTCTTATCCAGAAGTTTCTGTGGATCAGCAGCAAGTCGGGTTATCCAGATCTCATCCTGATGGTAATCCCTCAGAGTACAGACACTCCTTGTCAAGAAAACGTTCTAAGGGAGAGAGCAATGGATATTTGAATGCATATGCTTCCTTCAGTCCAAATGGATTTGGGTTCCTAGATGGTACCCACAATTAGCCGGGTAGGGTTCCCTCTCTTGTAGACTCTGACCCTTCTAGTCATCCTTTATATTCAGAGCTTCTACACTGGATGCTACATCCAAAAATACCTTAAGCGACCTGGAGGTTGGAAGTAAGAGTCTGCCTTGCCTGGATTACTCATCTCCTGTCAATGAGTGTTTGTTGAATAATGGAGCGCCTACTAAACATCACATTATAATCTACAGAGTGGAATTAATATCATAGACTTCACCAGCTTAATAGGTTTTGTCTCTCTTTCACCTTGCCATGATGGATATATTGAACTTCCTTCAGGCAAGCAATGTGTACTTGGGTATCAGTACCCTCTATATATTAATCCTCTGAGACACAAAGGACTTGCACAAGAATTTACTCTTCAGTAGAATCTCTTTCCCTTAGAATCTACAGATAGTGCTGTATATGTTCTTCCTTCCTCAACTTCATCTAGATCACGCTTACTTAGGATGGACAGTAACGTGTTAAATAGTTTCTTACAGCAATCTCCTCGGGGAGGAGGGTGTTGGATAGTCAAGATTAGCCTTCAAACCACCTTATTGCTTCCATTTCACAGACAAGTTTTTTGTTTCAGCTTATGCCAGAAATGTGGCTGCTATGCTGGGGAGGAACATAGAGGTTACCTCGTCTTCTTTCAGGTCGATCTGTTCATCTTTCTGGTGCGTTTAGGAAGTAGCACTCTGTGTGCACGAGGTCACATGCATTGTGCCTGATCAAGCAGAGGGAGCCACAGATTAGTCTCTGGGTTCGCTCTTCCGAGGGATGTCTCCTTACGGATAGAATTTAGTGATGTACCTCCAGAGTTATTCTGGAAGGCGGTAACCTGTTATCTGTTCCTGTCCCATTACAGGGTCTATCCAGGAGTCTTGCCCAAGGTGAAGTTGGTTCTGAATGTGGTACAAATAAATAAATATCTCAGAATTACCCTCCCTGGATGTGTGATCGCTATATCCCATTGTATGCTGCCATGGATTGGTGTCAGGAAAACGGAAAATTGTATACTTACCTATCGGTAATTTTCCTTTCCTGGCTCCAATCCATGGCAGCATACAGCACCCTCCCATGGCTTTCACATTGAGTACTTGTTACGAGAATGGTGGCCTTGGGAGGCGGGCTTTAATTTATAGTATAACTGGTCCTGTGATTGGGCTGGGGGCGGAGCCATACCCGTTGTATGCTGCCATGGATTGGAGCCAGGAAAGGAAAATTACCAATAGGTAAGTATACAATTTTCCGTTATATATACACAGTATATATATAAAACTTTGCTTTTGTTTTAAACAGAGTTTTAGCCAATGGGTTATTTTTTTGCTGTCCGTGTTTCATTATGAAGATTCTACTTTACTTACTGTCTTGTAGACAACAGGAAGTGAGAGCAATGTTATGTGGAAAGAGATGGAAGTGTTCTGCAGTCTTAACATATTTCCCATTGTAGGATGACAATGCTGCTTCTCCATATATACAGTAAGTGAGTGTTGTCATCCTAGGACAGGAAGTGTACTGTCCGGATCACTTGATGAAAATAAATTAAATTAAAAAAAGAAACTAGTTTGTGTGTTGCCTCTCCCCAGTGATCACCCTGTATCTCACCCCAGCCCCACCTTGTTCCAGATCTCCCCCCTCCCTTCATTTTCTCTTTCTTTTCTTTTTTTTTCTTCCTCTTCTCCTGCTATGGCTTTTCTCCTCTATCCCTCTTGTTCCACCTTCTTCTCAGTTACATGGGACAGCACGTGTATATGCCTCTCGCCCTTTTCTACCTCGTCATGATTAGCCTAATGGTTAACCCACTCGACCTTATCAACACACTTGGGCTTGTGTTAAAATTGAATAGTGTAGGTGAACCCGCTTCTATGGATTATCTTTCCTTGTTTTTTTCCATCTCTAACATTGTACCAATCTGTATCTATTGTACCTATCTACCTATGGAACTGCTTTATGGCTTCTTCTTTGCACTTATATGTGTATCGTTCAATAAACTTTCACTATTTTATTTAAAGAGAAAACTGATGCAGCCACCACATCTCTAGGAAAACTGCTGACCTGTCCGATATTCAAGCAGTGTGTGGTCCCTTGCCCACCCCCAATTCTTTAAAAGCCCATTTTTCAACCAACTTTTGTCAAAGGATTTAGTCTGTAAATCCCATAGAGCCACACTCTGATGCCATAACTCCAATAAAAAGAACGTTATTGATGCCAACAAGTTACAGCACAGTCCCTTTCCATGTCTACTCCACTCTAACATGTTTCCCCACAAACGGGATTAATCGTAGAGGTTGAGCATCCTGCAGGAATTAAGGTCTATATGCATCTCTCCTTGATTTATTATACGAAGCAGATTGGATGAGTACACATGAATGAGTACACTTGAATCCACAAATCCACATATAGCAAACAGTTATCCTCGATACAAATGGATTCACATTTATGAATGATACATAATGTAAAATGTTCCACCATCAATATGCAATAAATAATTAATAACAATGGAGACAGGTTTGCAACAATGATTCATACATGGAAAAAAAATATATCACAGATATACAGTATATCGTGAAATGCATCAAAATTCACATCATTGCTAATAACTGTTATAATACGACTCGTGTATGGCAAGCGTTAGCAAGCAATAAGCACAAAAACTATACAGTCTGTACTGTTTAATAAAACTTGTTTGATTGTCATTGTTTCCCCCTTGATAAACAAGGGCCTAAACATGGCCATTCATAAGGAAGCTCTGGGTGGAAAGCATACTTTAGAACCGGTTTGAAATGCTCACCAGCTCAGGAGGGTTGCCTTCATACAGTATTAAAATCAGTTTAAACTAAAATTCTTCAATTTCCTTAAATTGGAACTACGATCTCCTATCCCGGATAGCCAAGGAAGGGCCATCTTAGCCTCTGTTTGGATTGCAATTGATGCTGCCCATGTGATCAGCTATGACACCAGCCATTTGAGGGCTTGAAAGTTCAGTTGAGAGCTGAAATAAGCACAGTGGCAACCTTGGCAATCGGCATGCCTTAAAATTAGCTCTTTTGGCAGACAGTAAAGGTTAATTCTACTATTCACAAAATGTGAAAAAATGAACTTACCTAGAGCATTCTGCCACTTCTGTCCACCCCCACTATTCATACATTTTAGCTGCATGAGGAACCCCCCC
>NW_017306531.1:1414782-1434112 GCF_000935625.1 Nanorana parkeri
CCCCCCCCCCCTCACCACCACCAATAGCTTGTGTACAGTCCATACACCACACACCTTGCTGCAGCCCTGTACTGAGGATCCAGCATAATGGAGATCACTCACTGGTCAGCATGGTCACATGACCACTCTGACCAATGAGGAGTGCTCTTCTAGGACCTGTTCTCAGGCTCTGAAGCGCTTCTCATTGGCCAGTGGGGCCATGTGACCATGCTGATCAATGAGCGCTTTCCATTTGCAAGTGTTATGCCGGTTCCTCAGGGCGGCACTACACCGGCTAGAGGCGGTAGGGGGGATTCTGCATGCATCTAAAATATATGAATAGTCGGGACAGACAGAAGTGACTCTGAGTAAGTTAATTTTTTCATATTTTGTGAGAAAGTGGAATTACCCTTTAAACTGGTGGGTAAACTTCCTCTTTAATCTGTACTTTTTATGTGTATATATTTTTCACATATTGGACTAATATAAGCAATATTCTGACAAAGTGCTATTGCTATATAACAAGGGTGGGCATCTTCGGCCTGCAAATCCCATCATGTATCTGCCTCTGGAAGTCATACCTGTGGCTGTCAGAGTCTTGCAATCCTATAGGACTTGGAGTTCCACAACAGCCGGAGTTGCCTACCCCAGCTATATAACCTTGTTCCTAATTGAGTTTTTATTTTGATGGCATTGTATATAAGGACAGCTGTATTTTCTCATCACATTCTATGCATTCTGCTTACTGGTGCAGCACAGCCAGTGATCTTTGCTGCCTCTTAGGAATATGGATAGAACTCTGCTGACAGACTATCAGTGACTGTAGTTCAAAGACAACGTAGTCAGCAGGCAGCTTGTTTTCTCAAGGATTTTGTGTGCACTATCTGTCATACGTAGGGGGGTCCAACATGTTTGTATGTGCAACAGATTTAAGGTCTCTGTGAAGACAAACTTATCTTTAATATGTAAAGTTCCCCAGTATATCCTCAAGAAGAATAAAATGTGATATTAGTAAACAAGCCAAGACAAGAGTTTCTAACATGCTGAATAGTGAATTCGGTTTGGTTGTCATGTATTATAGCACACTATAGCTATCTGTATTGTATTATTAATGTGTATCTAATACAAAGAACATAAATGTAATGTATTGCAACTTACTAGGCCTTGGATGTGGTGGCTGCCTTACTTTTAGTTTTTCAGGCTTTTTTTTTCTTCCTTTTTTTCACTTGGTGATCAGGCTAGTAACACACTTCCTGTCTTAGGGTGACAACGCTCACTCGCTGTACTGTATCTACAGGGGAGCAGTGTTCTGACATATTGTTCTGTAGTCAACAATGAGCTGAGAACAGTGCTTACTGATAATAGTCAGAATAGGCAGAAAGCACAGGAAGTTATCAGTTTACAAGAATTCTGGGAAGGGTAGCAAGTATTTTTTGCACTTATCAAACAGATATGACAAAAGCTGTTTTTCTAAAGCAATAATTTCCCTTTTTTTTTTTTAGTTAAACTGGCCGTACACCACCACTGGTGTAACTCTGGCCCTCCAGCTTTTGTGGAACTACAAGTCCCATGAGGCATTGCAAGCCTGCCAGTTAAAGGCATGACAGAAGCATGTTGGGATTTGTAGTTGAAGCACAGCTGAAGGGCTGGAAGAGTTGCCCACCCCTGCTGTACACTATTATATACTATCACTGTATACTATTATACACTATCACTGTATACTATTATACACATATCAGGCTGCACAATTTTTTTTTTAACAGATTCCTCCCTCTAGGCTACACAGTGTGGATGTGAATCTCCCACTGTAGCTATTGTATTCTACCCCGCTTGTGCCCAGCGCTGTCAGAATATCCGAACAATGACAGCAGTTGATCGACTTTTGTCAAGCCGGCGGGGCCACACACTATATGAATTTCTAACAGTGTATGGCCTTACTTACCTGGAACAAATATGCAGTTTAAGAGTTCAACCTTCACTTTGACACTCCTGAACTGCATGTGTGCTGCAGGTGAGTGGCTCAAACTATTGAAGACAAAGACAACCAGGCAGCTAGCATTTTTAGAAGGCAGTCAGCAGTGGGGGATCTCATATTTCATCCAGTACGGTTTTCTTTGCAATAATTTCATATGTGTTGGACAAATGTTCTTCTCCCATGGGGGCCGCTTACCAATTTCATAAAATGTCATACTCCAAAATCAAGTGTAACTATATACGGTACCAGTGTTATTGACTGCGTGTGTTTATAATGTCAGTATATGTGTTTGTGATGGTTACTTTGTATGCAATGTCAGTATAGGTGTTTGTGTGTGTATTGTCAGGATTTTTGTGATGTGGGTATGTGTGTTACTTTTTTTGTGTGTGCACTGTCAGTATAAATGTGTGTGTTTTTCCCCCACTGGTTGTAATTTTAATCAAAGAGGACTAACAGATTCACACATTCACTCACACACAGAAATATGCACACACAGAAATACACACACAGAAATACACACACAGAAATATGCACACAGAGAAACAAAAATACACACACACTAATACACAGAAATACACACACACACACACACACACACACATACTAACACCTACTCAAAATAAAATAAAAAGCTTACATTTTTTGTAGGGAGGAGGCACACTTCCATAGAGGTCCAATGGCTGATTAGTACAGTCTGCAGCTTTGGCTGG
Organism: Nanorana parkeri; assembly: GCF_000935625.1. NCBI lineage: Eukaryota > Metazoa > Chordata > Amphibia > Anura > Dicroglossidae > Nanorana > Nanorana parkeri. The sequence continues at coordinate 1,417,447 of NW_017306531.1, forward strand.
TGCAGACCTTATTAATCCTTCCTTTCTGCCGGTGCTCAGTGAAGGCTGCCAAAGTCACTGTTTGCCCTGATGAAGGGACACTGTGTGGTTCTGAAACGTTGGCTCTTCAACACTTGTGACACTGGAGGAACCACCAGGGTCGCAGCGGTCGCAATTGCGACCGGGCCCTGGTAGTTCCGCCACTTGGGGACGCGCATCTGGGTTTTAAAGGGGTACCCTGATGTGAATAAGCCTCCTGCCGGCACCCACACAACCAACGCCCCAGGGCTTGTGGGGAAGAGGCCCTTGTCCCCATCGGCACGGGGACAGGGTGCTTTTCCGGGGACGACTGGCTGCGGGCCACTTGGTACTGGTCCATGGGCTGGAATTGGCCCACAGGCCAGTACTTTGAGTCCCCTGATCTAAAGCAAAAATTATGAAGTCATAACCAACTGATCAGTTATTGTTTGATTCCCTAGCAACAGCTACTGGAATCTGTGTTCATGTCAGTGAAATGCCTCATCTTGCTGTAACGTTTTATGAACTATTCATAGCACTGAGCAGTAATTATAGGTTTATAATGGTCTTTGAAAAAACACAACCTGTAATTTTAGATGGAGTTGTGATTAGTTCCATTCACCTTGAAAGACAATTGTCAGCCACAAGGAAGTGTGTTTGTGTTTTCATTCAAATGGCAAGGTTGTTCTGATAAAAACAAACCCCTAACTGTATTATTCCATCAGGCTGGGTTCACACCTCGGCAACAGCGTTTTTGCGCTTCTACGCGTGTTTTTGATGCACGTTTTTGTGTGATTTTTGTGCGTTTTAACGTGCAGTGTATGCGCATAAATCAAGTTGTGCGGTTTTTGTCAGCAGATTCTAGCTCATTGATGTTAATGGGCAGACGCACGTTAAACACGCAAAAAACATAGCAAACGCACGGCTTCAAGCGTTTCCTACTAAATCTATGGGGCCAAAACAAGCTGTAAGTCTCCATTCACACCTTGGCATCAGCGTTTCCGCAAGTAAAACGTGTCTTTTTAAGGTACGTCTTTCTCTTGAGCGGTTTGAGCATTTGTGCACGGTTAGCACATTTTTATGTGTGTTAGACACACATATACAAAGACGCACATTTTATTGAGCAGATTAAAATGCATTGCTGTGAATGAGCAAATGTGCGCACAAAACGTGCACAGAAATGATGTGCGAAACGCTTGTGTCGTGCGTTTTAATACACTTCTATGGAAGCCTTTGCGGCCAAACATGCTGTAATCTGCCTGAAAGAAGCTCATGTACCTTTTCCAGCATTTGGCATTTTACAGTTGCCGCACATAGCTTTGAGCGTCAAAACGCCCAGGTGTGAACTGGGACTTATATGACAAACAAAGCTCATGTACTTTTTCCAGGGACAGGCATTTTGCTTGCTGCGACAAAACGCTCAGATGTGAGCAGGGCCATAGAAATTAATGGGATTTTTTTTTTTTGGGGGGGGGGGGGGGGAGTATTTTTTTCTGTTAGAGCGTTTTTTAGGGCAGAAAAAGTGCTACAAAACCAGGCCTCAAGGTTTTTCAAAAACAGGATCAAAAATAATTTAGAAACATTTTTTTTTTGAAAACTATATCACGTGAACCAGCTATTAACCAGCAGAACAACTGATACAAAGGTTAATAAAACCCAAATGTTAACTCTTAAACTTGTCTCCACTGATGTTTTAAAACTATCAGCTTGCAAATGCTATGAAAACGTGCCAGGCAGAGGAAAGACTTCTCATCAACATCAGGGATGGGCTTCTGGTTTAGGTCAATAGTGATTTTGGTCCATCTATCCTAACCTTCAGGTGCAGTATTACTACCGCCACTAAATGATTGGCTTCCCAACCTGCCAGCCGGCTTGCTTCACATAGTAAATACGTCAAACAAGCTATGTTTTGCAGACAGTTTGGAGTATCAGCAACTTTCCGACTTCCTGCCAGGCCTCCTGTTTTTTGTATTCATCACAGTAGTCTAGTAGCGACTTGCTGTACAGCTCTGAATTATTTTCTACCATCTGAATTAAAGTGAGCACATTTGTACTGGCCATCTTAGGACCCATATTGACCACTAGGAAGAAGACACAGGAATCATAAAGGCATTCTGGGTAATAACCCAGGAAACAGATCATGTAACTGAAAACTTCAAAACTGCTTCAAAAATGCTTCAATTACACACCAAAGCAGTTCTCAGATGATTAATGCTTCCTCGATAGACGTGTTTTTGTGTATTTTTCAGTGTGCTGTTCTTGAACTGCGCAGTTTTAATATGTCCATAACGCACCCGCTTCTGCCATGCGTTGACATTATTGCGGCTGAGCTCAATATTATGAGCAAGCAATTTAAATGGTGGAAAAAACTCCTGCAACATGCACTTTAGGCTGACAACGGACACAAGTCCCGAGACTTCTGGTTGTTAGGATTTGTGATTGGTCTCTGATTTCCACATTCAATCCAATCTCTTTTCCATTCACTTGAATTATCATTGCTGTTGATTGCAACATTGTACAATCTTCTGCAACCAATCCACATGTGCAGTGTTCTTAAACCATGCAGTGGGGCTACACTTGCACTGCAAGTGTTAAATGCAAATTTTTGTTACAAAAAAATAGTTATACTCACCTGAACCTCAGAAGGGTCTTGCTCTTAGTCCTGTCCCTGGAGCCTCTCTCCCCCTCTGCTGCAGCACTCTAAGGATCCTAGAGTCATCATGTTTTATACAAAGTGTGTAGGCTGTGAGGACACTCAGGGATATACCATAATTTCAGCAGAGAAGTAGATAGACTTCAAAGGCTGGAGTAGCAGCCAGCCAGCTCTGAAGTTCGGGTAGCCCAACTGCAAGGGTTAAGAACGCTTTTGCTCGGAGTTATGCTTTAAAGCTGAATGCCAGGATAAGCAAATATTGTCTAAATTCAACAGGCATGTGTATTCCTACTTGAATCTTGCTATGCTTTGCACAGAACTTGTGCTGCCACAATAGTTGTATTCACAGCCACAGTTCACATTCACATTAATGTTAGATGAGAATTTATATAGTTTATTTTCCATAAAGCATTTTTCTCATAGATATTGTATGGTTAATTCATGTGCTGCCATCTAGTGGTCATTTTAGTTAATTACACTTGGTTATTACACATGTTTCCTGTGTTCCCTCCCATCTATGATGTATTTCCCCTTCTTCCTCAGTGTGGAGTGTCATGGCTGCTTCTAACAGGGCCACATGTTAATCTGCATTGCATGCCTGGAAACATTATCATCTTTGACTGCCTTAAATACCGCCAATTCATTCATCTGCTGTATCCTGTTGTCTGCTGTAACCTGATGTACAGAATAAAGCACCTTTGTGGATGGTAAAGGTATTTGGTGAGTACAGCAATCTGATAAGGATTGCCCGCAGTGATTATATCTGCTTATACAGGCCAGGCATAGAGGTCTCAGCAAGGGATACATCGCTAATACAACAATCGGAGTCCAAATAGAACTATCTCTGCTAGATCAGTGCAGTAATCAAGGGTAAAATCTTGTCCTAATGCAAAAGCTTCCCGTAACAAAGACTGGTCACTGCTGCTCACCTTCCTTTTGCAGGATGACTGGTCTTGTATCTTCCCCTTCCTGTAGTTTTCTACAGGGAGCCTGTAGTAGGTGGACTTGTTGGACCCCTTCCACAGCTTTACTCTCTGCACAGCCTATGAGTAGCACAGATTTGGTGTTACTGCTAGTTTTACAAGGTAATGCCTGGGCTTGCAAAGGTATTTGGTGCACCCAAAGTGGACTTATATCTTTTGAGGCTAATATATTTAAATTAAAGTTTTTCAGCTTTATCTATTGGCCTATTCTATGATGGCCAGCAAGGCTTCCTACCTTAAAGAGTCATCAAAAGAAAACAATTGGGGATAGAAGAGGTAGGTCAGGTATTGACACTACTATGAAGTATTGAAATATGCACATGGGAGTGAAATTTATAAATGCAGGAGTCTCGGGGTGCTGAAATCAAGTATGTGAAGCTGTTTCTTGGTGCCTGTACTGTAGGGCCATAGTCATTTTCAAAGGTTTGAATATGATAAGTGTATTTTAGTTTGAATTTTGACTGTAGTATACCTTGGGGTGATTGTGGATTTTGCCCCGCCCCCCTCCCCATGAACTCTGCTTTGTTTTAGATCTGACCCAGTCACTACACCACTGCATAATGTTGTCTACTAGAGAAATATAACTTAAAATCTGTGCTTCCATCGACCATTTCCCAATGAGTGCTGTCTGGAGTATCATTTTTGTAGTCAATTTCTACACATTTGATAAATTATAATAATTACGCTTGCCTACCTTTTACCCACATAAAGCATACATATTAACTGTGTCTTATGTTCATATTAGTTTAATTTCCCAAGTGGAGAAAAAAAATGAAGTGATAGAAACAATGGTTATTATGTGTCAGATGCAATTTGCATACACATGGTGGTCAGGATGACAGCCCTGTCACTCAGCAGTCTTGTCATATGATATAACTGAATGAAGAGACTCCCGAACCAGAGCTTCACATCATACTGCAAGAGACACTAATATTTCCCATATGTGATTATTTTTCTTCACTGTTGAACAAAGTAGAGATTTATTACTTTCATTTTGATAAATTATAAATAAATCCAGACTAAATGATACACAGATGTCTCATAGACAGATTGTCGACATAGGACATATTTTTTAAGCTATTATTTTTATAGAGACAGAATTTGAATTTGATAACACCGTCTCTGACCTCCAAATCAGCAATATGAACCTCATGGGTACTATAAGATACCAGAGGCAAAACATATGCACTTACATGTCTGTGTAATTTTAGGTTGACTGGGTGAATTCTGATTTTGAACTTCAATTGTGCTCTAAGGAATAAAATCAGTGAAGATATTGGGGGGCAGTTATCAAAACTGGAGCAAACAGAATCTGGCACAGCTGTGCATGGAAACCAATCAGCTTCTTTCTTTCAATTTAAAATCTTAACTGAACAAGCTGAAGAGAGAAGCTGATTGGTTGCCCTGGGCAACTGCTCCAGATTTTGTCTGCTCCAGTTTTGATACATTCCCCTCTAGGTGTATACTTGAATATTATTAGGAAAGGAATTTATCAAAACTGGAGCAGGCAAAATCTGGAGCAGCTGTTCATGGGAACCAATCAGCTTCTCTCTTTCAATTTAAAATCTTAACTGAGCAAACTGGAGAGAGAAGCTGATTGGTTGCCATGCACAACTGTTTCAGATTTTGGCTGCTCCAGTTTTGATAAATTACCCCCTAGGTGAGTTTTTTTTCAGTGCACCTACATATTTTGCTGTCAGTGTTTTTTTTCTATAATATGGACACACTCTCTTCTATGAATTAGAATTACATGAACCTTTCTTCTACATACATTGAGGGGAATTTATCAAAACTGGAACAGACAAAAACTGGAGCAGCTGTGCGTGGTAACCAATCAACTTCTCTCTTTAATTTTCAAATCTTAACTGAACAAACTGTGGATAGAAGCTGATCAAACTTGTGACAATTCATATGTACTGGATATCATCTAGTGTGTGGGAAAAAGCAGAGTTATAGGACACCTTTCATATCACCAACCACTAAGATAAACAGCTCAGAACAGTTCAGTTTGAAACAAGCAGATGATTGAAATGCATAAACAGTACTTAGCCAGGGTCTGAAAATTAGCAGAAGACTTCAAATTAAGCCTCATCATGGCCATTGTAAAACCATTTAGAAGCAATACACATTTGAAGTTTGACCTGACACTCCCCTTTTCATACATCTCCAGCTCTCAAACTTTTCACCTAATCCAAAATCCGGGTTATAATAAAATTACATTCATAACCAGCATTCATGGACTGTATTGGAAATTAACGATCAGTTAGATACAAAACACCCCTATATTACGAGGTGCAGAACACTGATGGGGCACATTACCTCTTCTGAGGAAGTCATAGATTAGATCCAGATCATGTTTGATGTCTATTAATCTTGATTTGACTTATGCAATAATATGTTGGTTATCAGACTATAACACTGTGATCTGGAAATATTGATACCCCCCTGGCAAAGCACCTTGTCCCCATGTCGATGAGGGCAAGGGCCTCTTCCCCACAACCTTGTTCCGTATGGGGTGGGCTTATCTGAATCGGGTGCCCCCTTTCATGAAGATGCCACCCCCTCCCTCATGAATGAGTAAGGGGTAGTTGTTACCCCTACCCATTCACCAAAAACAGTAAAATAGTAAATATACACACCACACCATCTTCAAAAAACACAACACTGTTTTTGACAATCCATGTATAAAAAAAATAAATGTCCATTAATGTAATCCACACATCAATCACATCAATCATGATGGGTGATGGCAAGCCGTTTCACCGAAAGAAAAAAACCCAGCGGCCACGACCGAACGCGGCGAACACCGGCCGCAAATGACAGGTCTACTCCCAAATGTCAACAAAGAAGCGAGTCGTGACGTCTCAGGACTTGTTCCACCCATTTGTTTACATTCTCTGACAGCTCTTGGTTTCCTATTGGAATCTAAAGAAATGGGTGGAACAAGTCCCATGATGTCACGACTGTACCCCTTTGCTTACATTCGGTAGGAGACCTGTCATTTTCCGGCCGCTGTTTTGTCGTGGCGGCGGGGAATTTTTCTTTCAGCAAGTCGGTGGCCATCATCCATCAAGACTGATGTGGATCTACATCACTGGATGACGTGATTACATCAACTGACATTTTTTTTAAATAAAGCAATTGTCAAAAACGTTTTTTTTTTTCAAACAAAGGACGTTTGAAGACGGTGGGGTGTGTTAATTTACTATTTTATTTGGTGAATGAGTAGGGGTAACTCCTTACCCATCCACGCAGGGAGCGGGATCTGGGTTTCCCTTTATGAAAGGGGGCACCCAGATTGAAAAAACGTTTTATACACCATATTATCCCCAAGCGTCTAGAAAGGTTTAAAGATATAATGGGATAATTAAGAGCTCACTAGATATGATATGTGAACAGGCATGCCTCACATGAGTGCAGTACCTTTCCTCGTGCTGAAGTCTATCAGACACCCCCTCAGAAGTCCAGAGAAACTGTCCCCTTTTGAGATACTGTTTGGTGGAAATCATATGACAGGGTTGGTTTTTTTCCACAAGAAATTGAAGCATTGTTCACTGAAAATGTATCTACAAGAGTTGCACAGACAACTCATTACATTGTATGCCCATGTTTTCTCTTCTATTCCAGATCCTAATTCTGAAACTGGGTCACACTCCCTGTACCTGGGAGATTGGGTAGTTAGGAAGTTCCATAGGAAAGGAATACAGCCAAGGTTTATGGACCCTTCCAGGTTTTGTTAACCATGACCTCCTCAGTACAATTGGAGGGACAGATCTCCTGGATTCACATCTCTCATATTATTAAGGTCCACAAAAATGTTTACAGGACCCTGAAAGGGGGAGCTATCTTTCCTAATTGTGTGTGTGTGTGCAATAGGTTGGTATGTACACCCATCTTCCGAGGAAATTAGAGACCCATTGAGGCCAGCACAAACTATTCTCGGTTCTTAGAGAATGAGCACACTGTCCTATGCGAATTACATACCATATAATCAATCTGAAAGGTATGGTACCTGGAGAATAAGACCTGAAGTAGGAAGTTCCTGGTAGATCCATAGAATAGAATGCAGGCAGGGAAAAGCTACCCGCTTGATATCTTTTGTTCTTTTATTTGTATGTTCATATTCAAGCTACATCAGGTGTAAATTTTGATGGTGATCTTCTTGAACATGTTCCAAATGCTGAGCTTCCAATTAGGGATGTGCCAATACCATTTTTTTGGTATTGAGTACTGATATTTACCTTTCGGTACTCGCCGATACCGGTACTTCCAGGAGTACACCGAATCAGGAAGCAGGCGATGTGTCAATCCTCGCCGCCCGGCTTCCTGATTGGCCAGGAAGCTAAGTCCATGCTGTTTGGCTGGCTCAATGCTGATTGGCTGGGAAGCCGGCTGGTATTTTGTTTATTTTTTTAAATTTAACCTTACTTTCTGGAAGATGCCTCACCCTGTTATGCCCCACTTTAAGGTTTGTTTAAAAGACAAAGTGATGACCAAATATTGACCAAATATTGCAAGGAAACCATTAGCCTATTAAAAAAAACTACAGCAAGTCTTGAAATAAGACTGGTCAAGCTACCAGATCATTATTTCATCAGTGAGGATGTGACTCCACTCTTCTAAAGCTGGCCATACACCTTACAAACATCGCAAGACTTTCATCTTGCGATGGATGTAAGGTAATTTAAAAAACATACGATCTTCCCTTGGACAGGCAGATCGTACTTGCCATCATCGCAAGCCCGCCCCGCTGAGAGCGGGCTTCCGATGACTGCAATGCTGAACAGGCCAACTTATGTGAAACATCCATTCACCAGATATCTATGGACAAGTATTCTCTTCTATGCAGCTTGGATATACATTAACCTTTTCTCTACATAAGTAGTATTTCAACATTTATTTATTACAGGTATTTATATAGTGCTGACAATTTATGCAGCATATTTGCACATTCACATCAGTCCCTACCCTCAAGGAGCTTACAATCTAAGGTCCCTATCTCACACGCATACATAGAGAGCCAATTTAGAGGGGCCAATTAACCTACCAGCATGTTTTTGGAGTGTGGGTGGAAACCCATGCAAGAACAGGGAGAACATGCAAACTCCTTGCAGATAGTGACCTGGCTGGGATTCAAAGCAGGGACCCCCAGTGCTGTCAGGCAGAAGTGCTAACCACTACGCCACTGTGCTGCCCTGTAACATAAACCAAAATTATGACAGCACATATCTACTGGACACCTGTTTAGACAAACAGACTTTCCACTCTCTGTACCCTGGTGAATGTCATTTCAAATTTAACAATTGGTTAAGATTTCAGAACATGTACATTTTACTGGCAATATGGTATCTTATGTAACAGTGATACACCCTTTTTGGGCTGTATTTTCTATCCTTGTTAATTTACTGAATTTATAAGCTTGTGCACAGAGGAGAGATCCTCAGAACAACAGTTTTCACACATGTGTTAAATAATGCTTTAGTTCATCCATCCCAGATACTTACATACTTTGCTGGGAAAATGTATACAATATGGTGCAGATGAAGTAGAGGTCATGAGAATTCCCCTTTTTTTTCTGCCCAGTGAGGTGCATAAGGATGGGCACACTAGCCTCCCTTTTTGAAGAATACTAGGAGCTGCAGAGGTTCAAAACCTTCTTTCTGTAATGCCCTGCGTGCACCCAGTACATGCACAGTATACAAACATATGTATAATGGTTTGTCAATATAGTTAAAGGAGAACTCCACTTTTATGAAAAAATATATACAGTATAACCTATAACCTATTATATAACCTAAACACAAACCACTTTGTATTTTTTATTATTTAAAAAATCATAGCTGAAATAGAGAGGTAATTGTTAACACTGACAAAAAATTCAAACTATGACAGTGCTGGGGGTCCTCTATATCATTTTGCCTTTTTCAACAAAAAGTCCACCCAAATACCCCTTTTCTACCATGCTTATGCTTTTGAATCACTGCTTTGTTCAGAAATCTGACACACATGACTCACTCCATGTGACAAACCTGACCCGATCACCAACCACAATAGCTGTAACATGGAAAGAGTCCATAGCCAGGTAAGCTACCATTTCTGCAATTTGTAGCTTGCACATAGTGACATAGTCTGCTCCCGGCAGCTAAATAGAGCAGTGGGAAGTGAGGGAAAGATGAGTGTGTACTGCTTAGGGGGGAAACTGAGGAGCTGAAAAATTTACTTGATGTCTTGCCTGTTTACAGTATAGCATTTATGCACTCTGGGCTCTGTCCTCTATGGTGTATCTGCTATGCTGGATTAGGGTTACCATGTCCCACCACTTAATCAATTAAAAGGGTGTATTATCAGATAACATAATGAGATACCATATACAAATATATACAAAATGCACCATAGCTACACCATAATATAAACTATGAGCATATTTAAGATAATGTAAAGTAAGCTATTAGAAGGTAATAGAGTCCGTTTTTCTATGCTTCACAAAATGTTACAGGAGCTAACTTGTGGTGAGGGCCAACTAGAGCACCCTCAGCAAGTTCTGTGGCTAATTTCCATATTTGTTTTAGTATTGTAAAATGATCATAACATAGGGGGCTTCCCATTCTGCAGAAGCTTTAGAAAACAGTCATAAATAAAATCATGTTACACAATAATAATCAAAAGGATTATAAATGGAGAAAGTGTCCAATTAATCTTATCTACAGTTAACTGATTCGACACTAAGTGGCAGTATCTTCCTGTAAAAGTATTTCACTTTGTTCATTGAGCTTTACGTTTGAATATGTACAGTTTAATAGTCATGACTGAGTAAGTGTATCTATTCAGATTAATATTGACACTCAGACTTATTAAAGAACAGCAGATATAATTCAATATTAACTGGGCCTAGTTTTTCTAAGTGTGTCCTCTTTAAAATATACAACCTAGCAAACTAGGCATATAGCCTGCTATCCCCACAGTAAGGCAGCAACACTGAAAAATACATTGTAAGATTGACAAAAGAAACTTGTTTTAAATTAATAAGAATAAGAAAAAACTCCCCCACCATCACTCCTTCATTTAAAAAAATTAGAAGAATTTTTTAGAAAGCCTTCTATTTTCCCTGTCCTGTGTGAGGAACTTCTGCTCATTAAAAAACCCTGATTAGTGCTAATGATGGCAGAACTGCGTTTACTCTGCAATTTCCAGCAACAGAATGAGTGAATCTCATTCATGAGTACAGTAAATCTTAGATAACACTGGGAAACACGATTCTAGGAGATTTGCATGCTTCATTGTTCCCATGCTGATTGGTAAATTTATACATTTATATCAATAAGTGCAACGGGTAAGAACAGACGTTTTATTATTTCTTATGAATCAATGGCATGGGAATCATTTGGAATCCAATTCTTCAGTACTTCATTAAGTCTGAAAATCATTCATTTGATGCTCGCTCGTCCCCCCCTTTCCTACCCTGCCACGCCTGTGCTCAGATTAAGGGTCTGGTTGGCAATTTTAGACCCTTAATCCGAGCACCCTTAATACAAGATTTGTTTCCCTGTGGGGTTCCCCCTTAAAATTCCTAACAGACCTAAAGGGCCTGGTATGACTTTTGGAGGAAACCCCGCACATTTTTTGTTTTTTACTTTTTAACTTGGGGTCCCTCCTAACTTTCCTACCAGACCTAAAGGGTCTGGTATGGATCGGGAGGGGGACCCTGTGCCGTTTTTTTTCTCTTTCTTTTGTTTACATTTTTTTTATTCTGCTCGCTACCTCCGAGGTTTTTCACTCACTGCTGTTCGGCCTCTATGAGAATAAAGGTGGCCATACACTGTACAACCTTTGCAAGACCTTAGTCTTGCAATGGTTGTAAAGTGATTAAAAAAACGTACGATCTGCCCATCTTGGACAGGCAGATCGCACTCTCGATCATCGCAAGCCCGCCCCCCTGAGGGGCAGGCTTCCGATGACCGCAATGCTGAACGGGCAGTGTGCGCGTGGGCACACCGGCCTGTTCGGCATTTGTCTCCCGAGCACCGTTCAAACCAGCCGAAAATCGTACGATTCTCGGCTGGTTTTCTAACATGCTCCTTAGACAAAAGACGTGCGGCCGTACAGTAGAAACGGTCGCACGTCTTCGTTCACACTGTTCGATTCTCGTACGATCGCGGGATTTCCAGCGATTCTCGTACGAGAATCGAGCAGTGTATGGGCACCTTTAGGGCGAACGGCAGCAAGTAAACTGCCGGTCGTTAGACTCAGCTGATCTAAATGTTGGATCGCTGAGTCAAATGGGTTTCTTCACTTTGGCTCAGCCGAACATGCTGTTCGGCTGAACCAAAGGGAGCCAAAACCAGCCGATGTATGGCTGAGTGAATAACCCTCTTAGTTTGGTAAAATGCTGTGTATCCTTAACAATTTTATATATTATATAAGGAAGATATTAAAAAAGAGGTTTTTAATGGCCTCAGAATTCCCAGATAAAAATTAATATTTTTTATTTAAATAAAATAAAAAGTCGATCAAAGTACAAATAACCACACTTAGACAGGGTCTAACTCCATATCACTATACAATAAAATAGATGTGATTCTCAAACATATACATTTACGCCACATATATAAATCCACTTGCCACTGTCTTTCAAAATCCAATTTTACAATTAGCAGAAATCCCTGTTCACACCTTGACGTTTTATCGCTCAAAGGTAAGTGCGACAAAACGCTCAAGACAAGGAATCCCATTCATTTCTATGGCTTCTGTATCACACCTTAGCAGAAAAATTCCTGTCACTGGAAAAAGTCCATGAGCTATGTTTTGGCAGATTGCAGCGTTTTGTCACACTTACCTTTAACTCACAAAACACCTAGGTGTGAACAGAGCTTTATGGTTATAATCTTAACAAAATCATAAATTGCTCTAGAATCTATCATATGATATAGAATATTATCCTTTGTTAGAAATTGCCACAAATGTGCTGGAATAGGCTGTATATTAGAAAATTGAGCTGGAAATTAGTGTTTGTGGGTATCACATACAAACAGTTACCAACCATGGGCAAACAGCTTGAGGTGGCTGTATAAAATACAGAGTAATGCAGATGGTCATCAAAGAAATCTATGCAAGACCAAGCAGGAACAAACTGCTCTGTATAGTTGTAGTTAGTGGAGTGCAGTTGGCATCTGACGGTAATTAGCCTCCACTAATCCTATGTACAACAGTCCAGGCACAAATATCCAGCCAAAACTGACATCAGGCAGGTTCCAATTCATAGCAAGCTGTTGTGCAGGGCCAAGCAATACTTATATAAGCTAAAATGCCTTGATGCTCTAACAGTATGTTTATGAACAGCAAATATTTGTAACTCCCATCCAAAGGCAAGGTATTTTTATTCATTGTATATACTCCAATACTTTTGTGAAGAATGGGAAATGGGGGGGGGCGTGGCCTGAACATGGCAGTGTAGAGACGTGCAGACTCTGAGCTCCGCTGCTATCCGGGCATCAACCATCACCGACTACGACTAACCTCACATCTCAACTCTTAGACTTGTTGTGCCTTCTCGCGCTGCCGTGACCTACCCACAACCCCCAATAGGACACTGATCACCCCTACTTCTGAGGGCCCTTGGAATAGGTGGTGATCTAACCGGCTGGCTGACCAGCCCAGTATAGACATGGAACAACAGTCAGGGCTATACTTCTTTGTATCTTGTAATTAACGACGATGACTCGGCTAGATAAAATACTAGTTCAAAGGTTCGCCATTACAAGTCCTGTATAGAATATGATGGCAAATTAGTCCCACAGGAGCCAATGATAAAAACAAGCCACAGTCAATAGAGTATTAAGTTTGCACATGACTAAGCTCGGTCGCAGAATCGTCGCCGTCGTCACTTTCAGTGTCTGTTGACGAATTTCCCAACGAATCGCTATCGCTCAATTCAAGTAGTTCTAATTTACTGCCGCTGTTTTCTACCTTGTCTAAAACCGCTTTTGACCTAAAGGGACGCTTTTTGGATGCCATGGATGTTCTCAAGTTTCATGGCGGAAACAACAGTAAAAGTGCAGGCAAAGCTGGAAGCACACGCCATCTGAGCCCACCCAACTGTCCCCAGTGTGGCCAGGTTTTAAATGTTTTTGACAGAGCCACCCCTGCAGGAGGGTCAGTAGGGTGCACTTTGGCATTTTATCTTGATTGTTAGAGGACCCTGTGCCAGAACTGATGCTAAATGCCACCTCGCTGAACACAGATGTGACTTCGCCACACAATAATGAAAGCAATTCTAATCCACCTTTAAATCTGCTATAGGAGCTACTTCATTTACACAAGAATATACCTTCATTGTAGATTATTTAAAAAAAACAATGGAATACTCAGTGATTAAGAATGTCTATACAGTGGTCCTCCAAAATGGCATTTCAGATATAGTCTAAGCCAGTAGATCCAGCATATGAAGTTTAACCTATGAAAATGGATTTGAAATACATGACCTGGTAGAGGATTCCATAATATTTTGCCATTCAAATATATGCAAGTCTGAGAATGCCAGTGTTTGTGTACTACATTGATGGCAATGTAAATTCCAATAATAAATATGGTAAAAACAATTGTTAATATTTCCTGATTTTAGTAGTTTTATTTAAGAAAGGGATTTTTTTTTAAACTTCTATAGCTACAGTATGTCTATTTAATTTTTGATCTTAAAATGTTGAGTTTACACAGATTGGGAAAGATTTAGAACCACTGTCAGATTATTATTTTATTTTCTCTCCCCAATGAGGATGCATGGCTCAATTCACTAAGCAATAACAATTATTATTTAATATCACTTTTTTATGTTCAGCAAGAGACATAATAGAAGCTGAAATGCACAATCATTATGTCATTATGAGAAATAACATATGCATTATAGCTTAGTGAACTGACCCTTATAATAATAATAAAACTTGGCAGGGGTTCTAACATTTCCACATTCTAAATATAAAAGTTTTTATTGCCGTATATAATTTTTTGACTTACTTGCTGATGCTATCCCTCATTGGAACAGGAAGTGATGAAGTAAAGTAGGGACACAGATATCAACATATTCCTGGCAGAGGCTCTAACCCTTTTCCACTCCAAAGGGGTCTTTTTTTGCCGCAGTTGGTATTTACATTATAACAAGTTATTATCAGTTTAAACATGTGTAGCGCTCATCCCCAAAGGAGCCACTGTCTAGCGGATTTTAGAAACCGGACTGCCAGGGCCGGATTTGCTCTCCCTGCCGCCCCAAGGCCAGGTTCCGCAATAGTTTTAATCCTGCCGCTCTGCTTACTGCATGGGCGGCAGGGACAGGAGAGAGATTCAGCGGCCGGGGGAGGACGTAGTCCCGAAGACCAGCGGAGAGAGGTAGGTTCGGGGAGGGGACTGCACACATATTACAAGTGACAACGGCGACATCGCCGCAATCACTTGTAAACGAACGGCCGGACTCCCCACTTACCGCCCGGCACCCGGAACTACATGTTCCGGGCGTCGGGGGACTCCACGGCGCTGCCGGCCCTCTGCAACGTGCCGCCCCGAGGCCGGGCCTTGTGGCCTGCTGACTGCCCCAATAGCACTTACCACCCTCTGTGGCGACCGATAAAGTGAGATCCAGACTGTAGATATGATGCTAAAGAATTTTATTGTAGAACTTCAGGGAGAGAGGTTGAGGAACATCTAGGTTAGTGTAGATCAGGGCCGTAGATAATTTTTTTTACAGGGGGGTTCAGCTTTCAAAAATGATAAGACTTTATCTAGCAGACACACCAAGGTTTGAAAAAATACACCAGCCATATCCTTCCTAAACCAATCCTTTACCCTGAGCGATTCCGTTTTTGTTGTTTGACGCCATATGGATAAAAACCTTGTTTTAAAAAGACTTATAATTGGTACCTACCAATTCACACAAACCGCTTAGTATACACTTATTGGGATTTTTTTTACCAATAACATTTAGCACAATACATTTTGGCCTAACTTTAGGAAGAAATTTAATTTTGTTTGATATCTTGTATAACAAAAAGTATAAAATATAAATTTTTCCCCCACAATTTTTGGTCTTTTTCCATTTATATAAAAATATAAATTAAAAAACCCAGCGTGATCAAATAGCACCAAAAGAAAGCTCTTTTTGTGTAAAAAAAATTAGGCGCTGGGGGGCAAGTCTTTCATTAGTGCCCCCCCACAAATCAATCCATAGTTCAATGCTCTAGAGTCTAGACCAACTGTTCCCTTGCCTATGTTTTTCCCTCCTGATCCACTTTCAAATCACCTCAGAGAAGCGGGTCTAACCCACTGATCCACCATGGAGGCCCACCACATAGCAATACATTATACAGCAATGCAGAATACCACCAGCTGTAGAGGACTGCAAATCCCAGTGTGGTGGCCTGATGTCTCCAGGGTCTCAGGGGGGCTGTGCAGGGTCTCAGGATGGCTGCGTGGAGTCTCAGGACGGCTGTGCGGAGTCTCAGGAATGCTATATGGGGTCTCAGGTGGGCTGTGCGGAGTCTCAGGAATGCTGTACAGAGTCTCAGCAGTGCTTGCAGAGTCTGCTGTGTGGAGTCTCAGGATGGCTGTGGGTAGTCTCAGGATAGCTGTGGGTAGTCTCAGGTGGGCTGTGGGTAGTCTCAGGTGGGCTGTGGGTAGTCTCAGGTGGGCTGTGGGTAGTCTCAGGTGGGCTGTGGGTAGTCTCAGGTTGGCTGTGGGGAGTTTCAGGTGGGTTGTGCGCATCTCAGGTGGGCTGTGGAGGTCTCAAGTGGGCTGTGCGGGGTCTCAGGTGGACTGTGCAGAGTTTCAGATGTGCTGGGGGGGTCTCAGGTGGCCTGGTGGGGTCTCTGGTAGGCTGTGCGGAGTCTCAGGTGGCCTGGTGGGGTCTCAAGTTGGGCTCTGGGGATTATTATTATTAATAATGGTTTCTTTTTTTTACTTTATCAGTTTTTTTTTTAATTTTAATTTCTTTTATTCACTTTTATTAAATACTTTTTTCACTTAACTTTATTGCTATCACACAGGGGATAAC
>NW_017306531.1:1434147-1486027 GCF_000935625.1 Nanorana parkeri
GGTGGCCTGGTGGGGTCTCAAGTTGGGCTCTGGGGATTATTATTATTAATAATGTTTTATTTTTATTTATTTTTTACTTTTTATCAGTTTTTTTTCCATTTTAATTTCTTTTATTTTTTACTTTTTTTCACTTAACTTTATTGCTATCACACAGGAACTAACAAGCACCTGTGTGATAGCATTCTGAGGTGATAGGTGCTCTTTATGAGCCTGCCCTCCAGTATAAACCCAAAAGATGTCACCAGCACTCCAAAAGTAGAATCAAAAACTTTTAATGACAACGGTCATTCAAAATGCAAGTACTTTCGGGGCCACGTAGGGTCCCTGTCATCAGGCTCAGAATAACACACTGTGCAACCCAAACCTACATATATACACACAAGTGACCTTTAAAAACACATTCAGTACCGCCCCCAGTTGCATAATAGGTACATGTTAACCGCCCTGTCAGTTTTGAAAAAAGGTAAACAAATGGTCAGCTAACATACCGATAACCTGTGGAGAACCGGTGTGTTCTGCACCGCTGTCACTGCCGTCAGCTAAGCACTCGGTTGCCATGGTTACCAGGCGCTGAGCGGGACGTTTCACCACGCCCCCCGTGCCTCCAGCGCAGACGCTGTGTGGAGCACACGGAAGTCCTTTGTTGCGGCTCAAGCCGTTTGGGTAGTACCGCCCCTTCTTGTTCACCTGCGCATGCGCATGATAAACTGAAGGGCCGAGGCTATGCAGCGGATACAGTCTCCAGCGAAATGCAGTAATCCAAAGCCATTGGTCCACCTGGTCATGTGGTATATTAAACACGATCCATAGAGCTACATAATGGCAAGATATATAGCAGAAGTGAAGAATGATACAGATGTTGACAGAAAATGAGCTCTACCTTCCGTATTTCTAAATAAACCTTGGCCACCCATAGTTGCAATAGTGAATTGTTGCAATGGTCAATTAGATACTTGAAATATCAAATATAGTATAACCATTCTACGGTGCTTTGGTGGAAAGTAAGGACTGATTAAAAAGGTTAAAACAATTCAAAATCCATGTTAATCTGTCTGAACGTATCCGATGTGATGGGAAGTCTATATTGGTGCAGCAGGGGTGGACTGAAAACCAGGAAAGAGTGAGAAGGTTGAAATTGAATTGTGATGCTATGACAGGGGGGGGAGGCAATAAAATGAGGGTCCAGAGCTGCCTATACGTAATACGGCCCACTGGGTGACCCTATTCAACAAATGCATGGAGCAGGCATAGTCCCCCTTTTTTTAGATAGATTTTAGGGGGTAAATCAAAATATGCTCGAGATTCTAAGATCCATCCATGCACTGGAACGCATCAAAAATGCATGCCAACACACTGGATTGCACCTGAAATCCCATTTTAAGCAAAAAAAAAACGCATCCATCGCAGTAAAATCACGGCAAAATCACAGGAATATAGCGGTAAAATTGTGGCTAACCACATCGCATTGCAGCTGCACAGATGCACACAGTTCTGGTGTGAACTAGCCTTCAGACCTAACCCATTACTGATTTCAGAATGAAATACATTGGCTACAGCTCAGATAATCGATTAGTGTCAATATATAACACAGTGTTCATAGTAACAGTTTGACAGTCTGCTCAAAGTATGGTGAACCCTGTAGTCACACCTTTCATGGAATGGTCATTGTGTAAGCAGATTTATGACCAATCCCATAGTTCAGCTCTCTCTAGACCAGCATTTGAACACTTGAAAGATTAATGGACTGGCCAAGCTGTTATTTGTTAGGAGACATCCCTCAACCACACTTTGGCTGCCTACACTGACAATACCTCACTACCCACGGGCAAAGCTGCACATATATAGCACAAAAATGTGTAACATTCTTATTGAATTAGTCTTCAACGCACTTCAATATAATTTCTGGGAATATGTTTACCTGACAGGAATTAAAGGCATATACAGGAAAGTAATGTATTTCCTAACACTGAAATATTTTTATTACATCAATGTCTTCTCTAATAATATAATATATAATGGATGTAAGTACCGTTCAAAGAATTCTTTGGAGAGCATAAACTTGCCATAAAAGCAGATGTAACAAACAAATGTGATGACAAATAATGCAATGGAAAAGATCATATTATTTATGTCTAATGTCTTTCTCATCCTCAAGGTATTTCAACTATTCTGCTATTACACACTACAAGCCTTCCTGAATGAAACATGAAAGCACAGGGGTTGTAATGGGAGAGCACCCCCAAGAATGTATTAATGTGTCCATTACTTTTCATCTTTCCCTGTTATCTTTCATGTAATCAAATCAACATATTTTCCAATACAAGTAAAACTAGAAGCATATGTCCTCCATAAGACACCACATACTTCTATGGCATATAATATGCCCCCCCCCCCCCAGCTGGCATAAATAGCTGAAATACATTTATTGACTTGCTATGGTTACTCTTCTCCAGCTACATTACAAAGTGACCACAGGACAAAATGCTGTCTTTCAAGTGGCAATGTCTGGAGAAAATAGAATAAGAAAGAGGTAATAAAGGTTCATGTAAATCTGATATTTCAGTGTTGGATGCCTGAAAACATAATCACCAGTCAGCTTCCTGTATCTCTCAAGGGATTTCCTGCAGTGAGATCTGTGCAGTAAACTATGTTTAAAGTCCATTTTCCCCATTGTAAGTGATTAGCATTTATTGTGGTAATGAAGAGGCGCCGTGATGATGTATACATTTGCACATTTTAATGACTCACATTGCAGGCTTTCTTCATTTTTTTAAAAAGGTTTTATTGGGCTTGAAGCCTACAAATTCAAAATGATTCTCACAGGAAAATCAGTATGACCAGGGTGTCAGACTGTAATCAACTGCCCACCTCCCTGTCACCCATTGTAACATGATCAGTAAACACCAGCTCTGCCTTTACACACATTACACTGTCCAGAGGGGGGGTTTGGTGAGATACAGTACATACATTTCTTGCACATCACAGAGGCAGAAATTTCCATGTGGATACAAAGAGGAAAGCTGACAAAAATTTAGGTTTCTGTGTTCATATACATCAACTGCATATGTCTGCTTCATGTTTACTTGGTGTACATTGCTGGCATATGTTTTTTTTTTAAATACTTCTGCAAATGTGGAAATGGGCTTTAAATGTACTGACCTGCCACAGCCAATGTGATATGTCTCATATTCTCTGTTGGATTTTCCTTTACTTTACAATTTGGACAATGCAGGGAGATGATACACTGTGAGAGGGAGGGAACAATGCCGGCAATGTTAGTGGGGGGATAATGGAGTACCTGGGAGATATACAAATCCACTTTGTACTTTACTGCCATAATTTATCCATGAAATGTTAAAGTCCAATGCTGGTCAATTGTTTTTTTTTAGTAGAAAGCCTACAACCCCTATCAGTTTCTTATTGTAGTTTGTATCCCCCTGGGGAGATCCCCCCCACCCTTCCTGTCTGATCACAGAAACAGTCTGCAACAAAAAAACATTTTTTCACCAAATGGGGAAAAGGTTAGAACCTCAATCAGTTTATTACTGCTGTTTGTGATTTCCTGCCTGTTGATGGCCTTTCCCCTCATTTCTTGTCCTACTATCAGAGTTACAGGAATTGATGTGAAATGTTCCTAACAGGGTCATGGGTTGTTATAGAAAAATTCACATAAATACATATTTCAGTGGGTTTTTGGTTTGTTTGCATGACGTCCTAGGTCCTGTCCTATTCCGTCCTGTGAGGTGGGCAGGTGCTTTAATTGTGTGGAGCCATGCCTTGGAGCATTCTCCTGTGTGACTAGGGTGGCTTTATAATGTGCCTCAAGGGGCAGCTCCTTGATGCTCCGGGCTCACAAAGCCTAGCTTCCTCCAACCCAGAAAAAGAACCAGTGCTGGATCAAAAAAGAGGTGAGGATGCAGGTGACAGTGCAGAGATAGGGTGAGTATTGCAGAAAGCTTTAATTTTTCAATTTTTGTAAGGAGTTGTCGTTGAAGCATTCTTCACTACTTACTTTTTTTATTTTATTATGTTCAATATTCAGACCTACCTTCCTGTCATACAGTGGCAGATGGCTTGATAAGATTTTGCCTTTAATTCAATGAGTTATGTGACATCAAAGTTAGAGAAATGTTCCACTTGTAATAATAAGGCCTCATGCCATAGGTGGTTCAGCAGTGTGGTTCGGTTCATTTAATAAGGCCTCACAACATTCATGGTTCAGTGGTGTGGTTCAGTCCAATGCAGTCCTCATAAGAAGTTGGTTCAGTGGCATGATCCATTCCACCCATTTAGGCTTCATGACATTGAGTGTCACAAAAATTAAGATTTCTAAACTTGTACAGTAGATTTATTTTATTTCAGGTATTTATTTAGCACCAACAATTTATCCAGCGCTTCACATAGTTGCACATTCACATCAGTCCCTGCCCTCAAGGAGCTGACTATCTAAGGTCCTTATCTCACAGGCATACATACAGAGCTGATTTAGACAGGTGCCAATTAACCTACCAGCATGTCTTTGGAGTGTGGGAGGAAACCGGAAGAAACCCACACAAGCACAGGGAGAACATGACATCCTGACCAGAATTTGAACCGAGGATCTGCAGAGCTGCAAGACAGAAGTGCTAACCACTACACCACTTTGTAGCAAACTGAACAGCTCTATTGCATTTGAATATGGTACTTTGAGAAAGTATAATTACTTTTTGGTCATTTAGGTTTTTATTTTTTTGTAGAACTCCAGCCAAAAGTTTTTCAGCAGGGGTAATCTTCACAACAGGATCAACCTGACCATGTTTTTTTTAACATTAACATTAACATTTAACATTATTTTTTTATTATGAATAGGAATACAAAAGAAGAAGCATAGTGTATATTAATAAGGACGTATCAAATTTGGATCAAAATACAAGTAAGGGTAAAGTATTCAGTATAATAAATGACAGGATCAAAGTTGTAATGTAGTAAAATGTAGGCAGAGAAATCCATACATCCGAGGAACCACATATTGATCGAGTGTCCCAGGCAGACCATGCATAGTAATTGGTGTGGTGACAAAGAATCCAATACACGACTGATGTTCCTAGACAATTTTCGTATTTGTAGAAGGGAGAGGAATGAAGGTAAGGATAGCAAGGAGAGGAAACGAGGGGAGGGGAATAAAAAGCAGAATTGATTGCCAACAGTGAGAGGAGAAAGCTTGAGTAGGAGAAAAGGAGTGAGGTATCGCAATGAGATAGTATGGTACACCTGAATACAGGGACGTGTACCCATATAGGATTATTTAACTGGGGAACCTCAGGATGAAATACCCATCACGCCAGATGGATCAAGCAAATGTATACAGTATAGGTAATAAACAAGGGGTTAAAATAAATGGTTATATATCCAAACATATGGTGGTTTAGGGCACATTCACTGTGCAGCGATGATCAGTCAACCAACATGCCCAATGATCTGTAAACCTTTCCCACTTGCAATGGGCCTTAGCTCAACCTAACCATGTTTTATTTACTTGCATATAGTATCTAATTTAGCCTTATTTTATATAGGGTTGATCCATGTTGTTCAGTTTGCAGAGCATGCTGACATTTCTATTGATAAAGGTCATTACTGCCTGCTTGCTTGTGGGCAGCTTGTGTATAACTGATTAAGCGAGAAAGCACAATTAAACCATTGCTGGCTACAAGTGGTCAAGTAGTATGATTTATATGCATGCTTTTCAATTTAGCTAATAAAAAAAGTAATTTTTTACTCTGAATGTAATAGATAAATGAATATTGCACAAAAACACTACACATGACTTTTAATTTCTTATACTGTATATTGGGTAATGTAAAGTTTGCTTGTCAGCAAAGGAAAAAAAGCATACAAGTTTATTCTGGGTTATTTAACACGGACATTCCCGCAAATGCATTTGGCTTTTTTGCTTTCATGATATAATCTTTATCTGCAGGTTTTCCTTAAAATAAATGAAAGCCTGAGTAAAAATATTGCAGCAGATATTTAATGAAGGTAAATATGAATTTATTCTATAAATGACAGATGGTAAAGGATTCATGGAGGAAATTGCTCCCCATACATCAATGATTCTCCAGCTTTCCTGTCTTGTGAGCTTTTGGATATCCGTAAATCTGACTTTGGGCAAACTGCCATTAATTCAGACTGCAGCTAGTTCTGAAAGCTTTATGCTGAATTGTGTTGTGCATGGACATCATTATTTTAGACCATCCATTGTAAAATGATAAATCTTACATACTTTTCACCCTACAGAGAGATACACCTCCACATCTCAGCTCCCTGCAGAGAACGCATTCATCAAGTGATAGTGACCTCTTTTTGTGAATGGAGAAGTGATTTTTCACACCACTTCACAAATTTCAATATACCTGTCAGCTGGACCATTATGTTTCAATAGTATTAATGAAAGAAATATCAGCCAACAGCAAAAATAGCCTCAGCTTTAAAATTTTAAGGGACCATGCACAATGTTCCATTGAGAGTGTGGCCATCATAACGTCCTACAACACGTGTGTTGTGGATCCCCAGAGGTGGGAATGATGGCTGTTTCCAGCCATGTGCTGTGTTGTACTGTGTTGTCAAAAATACACGTCTGTGTTTTTCACATCAGGCCTGTAGAAGTTCTGGCAACACATGACAACGCATTATATCCCTGTTTTAATGCATTGCCATTATATAGTAGCAAAGTTCACCCTTGGCAACCTGCCATGTGCTTTCTTTTTCAGTCTGTGGACTAGAGACAGAGCAAAGAGCAGAGGCGTGTTCAGTTCCTTAGCCAAGCACTGAGTAGCTGTTCTGCAGCACTTCAGTGTAGCAGCTTCAATGAACTCTTCGGCTGCACAGTGCTATGCAAGATGGTGGAGGATATTTTTTGACTAATAAATACCATTTTCCAACGAATATTTGGTGTGCTTGTCCACCAAAACATTAAATTGTAGGTTCCCACACGGAATTGTTTTCCTCCATAGGTGTTCAGGCAACCTTCTCCAGCGCTGTCAGGTGTTCCCACAGTTAAAATGGCCCCTGGTGCTCTGTCCCCACCTTCTCCATCACACTCACCATTTCTTTTCTTTAGAAAGCCGCCTGCAGCAGAAGTGAATGTGGATGCAGAGTGATAAGACTTTGCACACCTTTTGTTTTGATGTACCTGGAATGTATTTTCTGTATTTGAACTGAAAGTTTTTTTGGGCTTTAAACAACAATTAAATTTCTGAGTACACAGATCCCATGCTAAGCCTCATAATGTAATTTAGTTTTTCGTCCTCATATACCACAGCATAATAATACACTTAGTTAAAGCTGAATTTCAAACAGATGCAAAAAAGAAAGAAAAGCAAAAGTCAATGCAGCTATGTATTCATTAAAATAAATGATAGTATTAATTATTACTCTTGGGGCCCCACTTATAAAGCAGTGGTATGGCCTTACAGAGATCATACTGCTGCTTAAAACACACACACACATGTTTTTTTTTTAATATAAGTGGCCTGGTGACGAGGGAGCATGGAGCTGGCTTCCCGGCCAATCAGGAAGCCATACGCGAGTCATTACACGCCACCCGGCTTTCTTAATGTGACTTCCGGTATCGGTATTCATTATCGGGGAGTACTGGGAAAAAAATATCGGTACTCGATACCGAAAAACCGATATCAGTGCATCCCTAATATGGGTTGTAACAAAAGTGATATTTTACACTTACATTTTTGCACAACCTTTTGATAAAGAAATAGAATGAATATATGCTTTACTAGTAGTTAAATTACAGTATTAAGTGCTTATATGCCAATGTTAGAATTCTTCATATAACAGGTTCTCTTCTTAGAATGTCCTTGGCAGGCTTTGTTTTACAGTCAGGCCAGGCCAGGCAGTTTGGCCAGGCAGTTTATCTCCTAATATTATATAGTGAGGCATTTCAGGCCTGCTTGTACAATATTCAGGCCTCGCTGTCACTATATAGATTATAAGGTAATCCACAAGAACCAAAATAATGTTTTTGTAATTGTTAATGTGTATTGTACAAATTCTTAATGAAGTCATGTTTCAGGGAGCTTCTGTGTGACAACTGTCTTTTCTAATCTTTACTATAATTTATTTAATTTATGCTTTTGCTTTGTTATATTTCTCTTCTGAATAAACTGTTACAACAATTCCTTGTGAGCATTGTGAGGTTGTTTTTTCTTATTATTCCATTTGCTTTTTTTTAAAGCCAGTATCACGGAAAAGTAGTGGGGCAAACGCCCATGTGGGTTTACCTAATACCAATTTTGTGTATTAATTTTCTTGGTCCATAGGAGCATAGTAGGGGTGTTTGCTTTGCCCACATACTTTTGTGCTGTAAGGTGTCCCTATATTTTATCCCAGAACATTGAGGGATATGCATATGTAATGATAGACCTCTGATTTAAACTTTCAGTGATCTGACTGCTATGGCCCACCCAGTGCTGAGAATATGTTTACATACTCCACTGCGCTGTACATCTCCAGAGATCCTTCCGAGTCTTACTGTGCAGAATAAGCTTTAAGACATTTTAAGGGCTTTTGTCAGCATGTGGACCATGAAAACAAACCTCCTGCCGATTTTGCTGTATTGACTGGGGATATAAAGGCCATTTTCCAGATGTTACAATACAGCAGATATGGTGTAGTATGTTGCTTGTAGTAAAGAATGAAATATCTGCATCAGTACTCATTTTTTGATAGAGTTGCAGCAAGGCCTCATTCAGATGGCCAATACCCCTCTCCATTTTGGCCCCATGCACAATATGTACAAAAAGCCATGACCAGTGGCTGCGGCGACCAGATTTGTACCTTGTACAAATCAATGGCCAGCACTGCTGCTGTTCGCATGTAACCACTCGTATGTGCGATGACAGAATGCTGTAATCAAATGAGTACTATTAAAAATTAGCACTACTAAGAGGTTAATTGGCTCCTGTCTCAATTGGCCCTGTATATATTTGAGATAGGGACCTGTGATTGTCTGCCTCACATCTTGTGTCCAGGTTTCTGCTGCCATGAAACCTGGACACAGCATACAAAACCCGAACTGTCTGGGTGAATCCTGGACAGGTAATAACCTTATCCATCCTCACGGGTCTGCCTCCCGTCCGAGTATCTCTCCTCTCTGGCCGCTTCAGGATGGGGAGCAGAGCGGCAGGGTTAAAACTAACCCTGCCGCTCCATGTAAACAGTGAGAGGGGAGAGCAGTCTTCCCCCCTCACCTGTCACAGGAGTTCCAGTGCTAGAACTCCTGTGTTGGAAGTGACAGGGTCAAGAAAGAGAATCTGTCAACTCCAAATGCTATCACACAGGGACTTTTTATCCCCTGTGTGATAGCAATAAAGTTAAATAAAAAAAAAAATGTGATAAAAAATAATTACATAAATAAAAATAAAAAAATACGTAAAAAATAATAAGTAATAATAATTACATTAAAATATTCAAGCTATTGAATCAGCATGACAACCAGGCAACTATCATTTTTAAAAGGATGTGGTGATACCACTCTCAGCCTCACCCTGCACAGAGATTTCCCAGCTCGGGGGACACAATCTCAGGCCAGCAGACTGAGAGCGATCATCACAAGGGTTGGTTAACTCCACAGTTAACCCTTTACCCACAAATGTTCGCTGCCACCATGTGTTTTTTAACGGAAACACAGACCGTGCCCAGCAAGTGCTGTGACAATGTAGAACACTTAAACAATGTCTATGATACCGCTGTCCTTTCAGACAGGAATATGACAGGATTCACTATGCAGTAGCGCTCTTCACAGAGGCAAGGATACTTTACATTTTTATTTAGAGTGTAGAGATAAGCGTAATGATTTTTAAGATCGTCCTTTAACCAGTTGACATCCGCGGTGTTAAACCCCCTTCCCATCCAGGCCATTTTTCAGTATTCAGCGCTGCGGTACTTTGACTGACATTTATTCCAATGGCGCAGAAAGTATACAGAAATAGATAGTAATAAAAAGAGACAAAATATATAACAACAGTAAAATAAAAGGTGAATACTTAACAGTCCTGGTTTTAGGAGTTCTGACAGAGTTCAGAGTTCAATAAGCAAAAGCGAAGTCTGAAGGGCTCTTCTTCAAGCAAGGGGAACTCTTTGGCAATGTTAACACTTCTTGATGTTACTGGAGTTCCTTTCTGGATGTTTCTTTCTTGATGTTTCAAAACAAAAACCTTACTAGTTGCTTTGACAGCATATTTTATTAGCCCTTTAGGAGGTGTCACAGAGCCGGCCCCCAGGGCAGGGCTGGGGATGGAAAGCAGGAGGGGGATGAAGCTTTATTTAACACTATCACTGTCCAATTCCAAATTATGAAATGTAGCTGATATTGTAACTTAGGTTTATGACTTTTGGGTGAATGCTGGGTCACCTGGGTCATTACCTCGACCGGCCTGTTTATATCAACTTGTCCACTTGTAAAAGATGAGTGCCTAGTGACATGCCTATAATTAGGGACAGCTATAAAAGGCTTAAAGGGCTATTTGGGACTCACTTGTGCTGGGGGGCAATAAAGATCACAGGCCAGATAAGTAGATCTCTGTTCTGCGGAATGTGGAAGGCCTGGCAAATGGCTAAATGAAGGCCTAATATTCAGATTCAAACCCCATTATTGTAACATGGTTAACTTGAGTTTAAAGCATATATAAAGACAAAAGGGAAGGATTAGATCCTCTATCACATATTTTTTGGTAGAGTGTAAATCGTCCAGTGGGTACAAATGTTTTAATGACAACTGTTATATAGGAACTTCCCTCACTTTGGTCAGATTTCCTCTTATTTCGTGTTTTGTGTTAAGGATAGGAACTGAAAGGGAAATCGTCCCAGCAGGGCACAGACTGGAAAATATAACCTGAGGTTTTAAGACTTCCCCACGCTTTCAAAAAGAAAAAAACATTTTGAATATACTGTACATAAACTTTAAGGCAGACTTTGATGTAAAAGAAGTAGCACAAATAAAAGCAAAACAACTAATTACTGTATGACAATTGCCAGATGTCAGCAGGTGATTGAATACTTTACCTGAGTTCCTAAGTCATAGCCGCAAAGCTGGTGCACTTGTATACTGCACCTTTGAAGAGAGGAAAGGAATGCAGAGGTAAAAGTGGGTAAGGGTTAGATCCTCTGACAGGTTCATTTTGTAGCCTGGATCTCCACTGGGGATATCTTTCCTCCATTCTTGTCTTGGTGACTACATAGGAAGTGAGGGGAATCCACAAAAACAGCAACTAAATGCTGACAGATGTTCTAACCCCTCCCATATTGCTAAGTGTTTTTTATTTCTGTCTTTTCTCCTGTATGAGAGATTGCCATTGCTCACATGGGATTTGATGCTGTTTGAAGTTCTTTTAAGAGCCGTAGTCAGTGTAGCAATTCAGGAATGGTCATCATTACATCTTGGTCATGATGGGGTTAGAGAGAAGTCATCATATTTTATGTAGATCTGGGGCTTGGGAGCCTGTTTTAAGAGAACCTGGAGATGAAATTAGGAGAAACAATTTCAAATGAGATCCCATGCGCCTTTTCTAAGCTGAGACTCAAGGCAACCACCTAGGTCATCCCACCCTTACCATGGCACTGCCCAATATTGGACTGCAGTAGAAGTATTAGTTGCTCTAATGGGTCTTCCATTTATACTGTTATTTGAGCAAAAGAACTGTTAACAAATTACAAGAATGCACAGTTAGTGAGTTTGCTAAAGGTGTTACCCAGTGGATACATCTTCTTCTTTACTATATAAATAAACAAATCAAAACAGCAGAAGCATCTGGTCAACACTCATTCCTATGAAAGCTAAAAGCAGCCAGTGGGAAAAGTCAAAGACTACTACAGAGTAGATTTGAAGTAAGCTGCAGATACTGGGTATACCCTATGGTGACTAGAAGAAGGGAACATGGGCAGTTCAGCTGAGGATATGCATATGTTTGGGAGATGGAAATCAAATGAAGAGAATTCAAAGAAAAAAATTCAAAGAAAAATATATTTGCACAAAAAGACGCTTAGAAGTTTTGCATCTGATTGACAGAGTATCTTCAAAAAACTCTGAAAAGAATTACCATATGACAAACTGTTCTGCCATCTGGGAGTAGCTGTGAAAATAAATGTATATTTAAAATAGACACATATTACTCAGAGTGTTAAAGAAAGAGCCAGAGAGTCTATGCCATGTAACGTGACATAGCAAGGGTCAGACTAGTTATGTGGAACAGTAATAGAATTGTTTATTACTCTTAGCAGTGAGCTAAGATTTTGTTAATGTTTTATTTAATCCTTGACTAGTTCTGGAGAAGTCAACCAAATGTAAAATAAGAAAATGTTATATACTGCAATGACTTGCTATAGACTGCTGCTTGTAGTGTATGGCACAGGTCACTAAGCCATCGATATTAGGATATTGCTTTATTCTCTAATTAGGCAATACAACAAATGAACCATACATTGCATGAAGTAATATAAATGTAACAATAAGGAATCCTCTAAAGTAATACTAAACTGCTCAAATCATATTAATATTATCATTATTATTATAAGAGTAATTCAAATTTCTGCTTTTGTTCAATACGAGTCTTCCTGTTGCCTTTTGGAAAAGAGCATGTAGCACCTTGTTAAGCTGCTTTTAAAACATAGGATTTTTGACTTACCTGATAAATCCTTTTCTTGGAGTACAGTACAGGACACAAAGCAGATCAAGAGGGTTTGGTATAAAGTGGTATTGTCAGGTGACTGAACACTGGTCAGAGCTTTTTGGAGCCTATATAACCCCTTCCTCTACAGCAGGGCCAAAATCAGCATCTGCTGATGCCCGAACATCCACCCAATAAAACCTAGTGAATGTATAAACAAAAGACCAGGTAGCCACCTTACAAATCTACAAGGCTAAAAGCCCTTGTAGAATGAACTATGGTTGAAAAGGGCAGTAAAATGCCCTTGCTAGAGTAAGCCTGTAGAATAGAATTATCTTGAATTATCTTGAATTATCTTGATTCAGGTGACAAGAGGAAATGCCCTTAGGTAAGAAAGACTGCTTAGGCCTAAGCACCACATTTTTTTGAGGCAGAACAAGAACAGGTTCCCTACAAGACATGGCTGCTAGTTCAGAGACCCTCCTAGCTTAGGTAATAGCCACCAGGAAAACAATCTT
Organism: Nanorana parkeri; assembly: GCF_000935625.1. Lineage (NCBI taxonomy): Eukaryota > Metazoa > Chordata > Amphibia > Anura > Dicroglossidae > Nanorana > Nanorana parkeri. The sequence goes on from NW_017306531.1 coordinate 1,447,322, forward strand.
ACAAGTAAGGTCTTCCAAATCTATGTTTTCTAGGTTCAAAGGGAGAATGTTGCAAACAGGTAGCAAGTACCAAGTTAGTGACTCCCTGCACACAAACTCTTAACAGAGAATGAGAAGCTAAAGGTTTCTGAAAGAGAGCTGGTAAGGCCGAAATTTGTCTCTGATCGCGCTCAAAGACAATTTCTGATCCAGCCCTGATTGCAGAAACACTAAAATCTTGCTCACTGAGTAAGATCTAGGATCAAGATTCATCCTTTCGCACCAGACAAAGTTTGCCTTTAATGATCGGTAATATACCCTATGTGATGAGGACTTGCGTGCTTGTAACAAAGTAGGAATATTCTCTTCCGATAAGCCCTTTTCCTTCAGCGTGTAGGCTTCAGTGGCCATGCCATCAAAGCCAGCGACTGACTAGCAGGGTGGAGGACTAGACCCTGAGAGAGAAGATCCGGTCGATTGGAAAGCCTCCATGAAGAGTCAACTGATAGGCAGATCCGCAATATCCTCTCCTGTTCCAACTTGGAGATGCCAGGATCACTGGAATTCCCTCCACCATTATCCTGTGAAGTAGATGAGGGAGAATCTTCAGCGGAGAAAAAGTGTAGATCAGGCTTACCGGTCCCACAAAGTTACCAGAGGATTTACCACAAAAGCCTTTTGATCTCTGGTTGTGGATACAAACCTGTCCAGCTTGATGTTGAACTTGGATGTCAGAAGATCCCCATGGATGACATATATGTTGGAACTCCATATTCAGGGACCATTCTCCCTGATCTAGCTGTTGCTGACTGAAGAAATCTGCCTGCCAATTTTCAACCCCAGAAATATCTATGGCTGAAAAAAACAACATGAGCTTCTGCCCATTTCAGAGTTTTTTCCATTTCCCTTAGGGCTGCACAACTCCTTGTGCCACCCTGATGATTTATGCAAGCTACTGCTGTAGCATTGTCGGACTGAACACTCATGGGTTTTCCCTGAAGTGGATGGGACCACTGAAGTAGAGAAAGATGGATTGCTCTCAGCTCTAGGGCGGTGATTGATCCCCTGAACTGACAGGGGACTGAAGATACCTCCTCAGCCTGAAAGGCTGTCATCCATACTTAGGGCAGTCCACTGAACTGAATGAAAAGACTCCTCTATCTTTAGTGCTGGGTTTACCAGCCACCAGTTCAAAGAAAATTTTGCCTTTGGAGAAAGACGTATAAAATAATCTAGTACTAGAGCCAAAATGTTCAGTTGTAGTGGCCTTTAATGAATGGGATTGCCTTGAAGGAGGAGACCTTTATATCCAGGACCCTCACACAATACGTTATTGAGGGGTGAGTTGGCCACCAAAGATTGTAAACTAGAGGAATTTAGAGGCCATGGAGTGTGTGGGAGAAGAAACACCCTGGCTCTGAGTGTCTAATATGAGCTCCAAATACTCCAAGCGATGGGTGGGGGTCAGCGAAGACATCTGATAGTTAGTTATCCAACCAAAGTGTTCGATCAGCTGATGCATCCTGTGAAGGTGCATCATCAGATGCAACTCGGATTTGCCTTTCAAGGAGGGATCTTCCAGATAACTTACTATGTGTATTTCCTGAGAACACAACAGGGATAGTATTGGTGCTAACACTTTTGTGAACACCCAAAGGGCATTCAACAGGCCGAAAGGTAGAGCTGTAAACTAGAAATTTTCTCCTCCTGGGGTAAAGCGGAGAAAATGCTGATCTGGGGAAAAATAGTAGACATGTGTGATTAGTTTTTTTTTTCCGAATTAAAATGTATTTATATCAGAGGGTATTTCGAGAGTTTATGATACAGAAGATATCTAGAAACTGACCATCATTTCATATTACAGAAATCTAGTTACCTGGCTATTAAGATATCTCTGTTTACAACGCTCTAAATCACTGGAAAGAGGTATGCAGGTAAGGACTTTTGACTTTTCTCTTTATTTGACTTGCTGCTTCATTTGATTTTTCCAATTCCAAGTCCATGATTTAAAAAATCATTAAGCTAGCCTGTGTAACAGCCAGACAACTGGTATTTCCTGGTATTTCCAGAAGGTTTATAACCATTATAACCCTATATCTCTCTGATGACAGGTTTACTTTAAGATGTGAGGAAATATAAGTTACTTTACACTAAATACATCTAAATTCAGATTCAGAAATCTCAGAGAAGAACTTGACAATTGATTTCTCCTCAGCCCATGCTAGCCTAAAATAGTGAATTACATAAGCAAGAAAATAAATGTTCAAGTTGTTTTACAACTTGGTTGTGAGGCATCTTGTCCTTTTGGGGTGATGGTCTTTTAATGTATTTAATGTAGATCTGTAAGTTTCAGATTGTCGAGCCTTCTGATTAAGAATAGAAACCTGGCATCCCCATTCACATATTATCTGGTGTTTGCCATTATCATGGAATAGCCTGTGACAGACATATATTTAATTTTTATGTACATCTCCATTTTACAACTTTATTACAAATATAAAGGGGGGTATTTTTAAAATGGCGGTTAACAGGAGTGTAACTAGTGCTGTGCACCTGTGGAATGTGCCCTGCATCTCATGACGGGTGCCCTGAGACCTGACACCTTGACTGCCTGCTTTTGTAAAAAAAACACCCACTTGTCAGAGCTGCAACTCACAGCTGAGAAAAGCTGCGGTGGGGATATTGAGCTGTGAGCATTGTTGGGGGAGAAGATAGTCTTCTGGCGATTAAATTTTTGCTTGCAGGAAGTGGGGGTTTGAACAGGGAGATTCTTCTGGGGGGATTTCTCACTTACATTACCGCACCATGCTTTGTATGCTGTGCTATATGTTACATGCTGAGTGTTGCATTCTGTACATTACACACCCTGTTTCCTGCACTGTTTCCTGTACACTGGGCTTAGCATTACATATGCCTAACCTCTACACATTGTATGCTGCACTGTGTATTACATACTCTGCACTTTGACCTGTGCATTACTTACTGTACGTCTGGTCCCTGCACTCTGTGTTTTATGCATTCCTAACCTCTTCACTCTGTACATTACATTCTCCTGACTCTTATACTTTATATACTAGGTTGTACATTGCATACCCCTGACCCTTACACCGTGTACATTATATACACCTGACCTCCACACTTTATTTGCTATATTGTAATTACATAGTCCTGACAAAGTATTGATTGTCTCAACAGTTGCTGATTGCTAAGCAGTCCCTGATTATTTTAAAGAAGTTTTACTTTAAGGTAGGCATACACAAAGTGTCAATTTTTTAATGTGCAGACGATTGTAGGTGATAAAAAAGTTAATTTTTTTTTTAAATGATGAGGTTAGGATTATATCTGTGAGACCTGCACTTCTGGCACAGTAATTAAAGCATATTTTGTGGGTACTGAAGGAGTGTGGTATATGTGTGTCCAGTATACATTTAGTAGGCTCAGGTTTTATTGAAACACAACTCTTTATGCCCCCCCCCAATTAGGCCACACCCACAATTCATTGTGGCAAGCTATGCAATGCCATATTATTGCATTCCTCCTGGTGCACAATGATGTCCAGGTCTTTCACAATACTAAAACCATCCCTAGCGACTAATCAAATTGCTACTGGTTCAAGACTATACAAATACCTGTCTGTCAGGTAATTGCAGTTACTTTATTAATGTGCTGTTATCTGTCTGTCAAGTAATTGCAGTTACTATAGTTATTAGAAAATTTGCTGCATGTCTATTCACAAGCGCACAGTTTCTTAAACTGTTTTGGGGCTGTACTGTGGCCATTTTGAAATAAATGCCCGTGCATCAGTGGTCAGTGGCAATAGTAAATGTCCTTGTGTTAGTGGTCAGTGGAAGTAATAAATGCCTCTGCATTAGTGGTCACTAAGAGTAATAATTGCACCTGTGTTGTTGGTCAGTGGCAGTAATAAATGCCCCTCCCTCAGAGGGAGTAATAAATGCTCCAATGTCAGTGGGAGGAATGTTGTTCCATTATTGGTGTGAGTAGTAGTGTCCTAACATTGATGTGGGAGGAATATTGCCCCATCATTGGTGTCAATGATTAGTGGGAGGAATAGTGCCCCATCACTGGTGTCAGTGTTCAAAATAGTGCCCCATCACTGGTGTCAGTGTTCAAAATAGTGCCCCATCATTAGTGTCAGTGGTCAGGATGGTGCCTCTTCATTGGTGTCTATGGTCAGAATGTTGGTCCATGGTTGGTGTCAGTGGTTAGAATGGTGCCTCGTTATTTGTGTTACCTTTGGGTAAGCTGCATGTCCTGTGCCATTCCTCTTGATGATGCCATGGCCCAAACTATACAGGCAGCATAAGCCAGGAGATCACGGTGCCCAATAGTGCCTTAAATAAGATTACCAGGTGCTATAACTCTCTGCGTTTCAGTGCTTTGAACCCACTAACACTCTGCATATGACAACCAGCAGGCCATTATTTAAGCACCTCTGTACTGTAGTAAATCACATTTACCAATGTTCTTTTTACATTAATTCTTCATTGAGAAATCAAGGTCTCCATATTTATAATGTAGCATTAGGTCTGACCTAATTTTTCACATTTGTGGTGAACTGTTGATTGATAGTTGATTGCTATGGCAGATCCAATCCCCTTGTTCCTATGTGCATCCTGTTGAACACATTCCTTATATATCTCATGCCCTGAAAAATAAGGATTTTACCTTAAATTATACCCTTTAGTGTACTGGAAAAAAAATATTGTTAGACTACACACACTCTATAGAATAGCAATACAAATCATTACACTGTGGCTTCTGTGGTTTATTTTCTGGCCTGAATGTTACCAAGCCTGCTGTTAATTAAATAAAGTAGTGAGAAAACATGGACTCTTCCTTTCTCATCATTAAATTATTATTAAACTCTCATTAAAGAAAGAAAAAGCTACATTTGTTTAACCACAATTAGTACTGCATAATTCCTTTTTTATTCACTTTTTAGTGGTTTTTTATATTTCTGCACCATGCAGACCTTGGCACAGAATCTGATTACTTCTAATGTATATGCAGGTCACATTTTAGTCTTTTGCAGACATGACTTGAGGCTATAAGTCCCATGATCCTTTCCATGCTAGCTGTCAGGTGCAGGCATGCAACAGAGTCTTTCTTTCTTCTCAGCTCGAAACCACTGAAAACATGGGATGGCGGAGAAACAGCAGAAAAAAATAGTATCAATAAGCTTTTAAATAGACTGTCCTGATTTCAGCTAGACCAGCAGGACATTCTAAGCTACGGAACATTAAAGTTTAACTCCAGCCAAAATGTTTCCACTAGTTTTGGATATAGTGAGAAAAGGTCAGAACTTTTGTAAATTTTTTTCCTGTCTGCTTTACAGGATGTTTTGCATCATTAGCTGTCCTGGTCCATGTCAAACCCTGACACAAATTGCCACCATGAATGTGGGGAAATTTGTCCATCAAGAAAGGCTAACAGTTTTTCTAATGTTTTTGCTATCCCTGTCAAGAACTAAAAATGAAGTTTTGCCTTAAGTTAATATTTTGATTGGAGTTCCATTTTAGTGGTAAGAGAAATCCTTTAACAGCTATGGCAGAAATGATATTGTATTATATATAATCAGGAACATCTCTTGGTGTTCTACACTCCCACAGTGGATGAGACTGTTGTTCTTGGATGCATCCGGCCTCAGTGTGCGTCACTAACACCTTGTATTCAGCCAACATTGCGAAGTGGGATATGGGTTTTATGTATTCTGACTTATGCCCTCTCTGATGCGCTGTACACTTACCCTGAAGAGCACCACCACTTGTTTCTTCTTGTGGCTAGAACACTCACTTCCACAAGGGAGCTCTAAAGGAAGATGCAACCCCCTTACCTGTAAATTTGAACTCTCCTTAGCTTTCTTATCAACTATCCATTATTCAGCAGGGGAGTACAGCAAAAAAAACCCACCTGTACATGTTGTCATCTTAATAGTGTTCATCCCTTGCTTCTCAGGTGACATTGGATGTCACCAATTGCTGAGATGGCACCCACAGGCTTCTCCCTTCCCTGGAAGAGCCTATGAGCGCAGTCTGCCTGAAAAAGGCCTCCAGCCAGAGGAAAAGGTAACAGCTCACCGAGTCCTCTGAACACACAAGTAGTAATTATTCTCTTTTTTTTTTATGACTTTGATCAAGTTACAATTTTCATGTTCATCTAAGCATGTCACAAGACCCTCAGATATTTTCATGAAGACAGCAAGCCAGATATTCCTGCTACTATGCATCATACAGCTGTATTTCAGTATGTCAGTAGGCCATTGCCAGTTTCTGGTGACTGAGTGAGTCCCTTTTAGTTGTCAATAGACTTAAATCCTCATGTTTAATACCTTGACAATTAGTGTGCTTTGGAGGTACAAATGATATCAAGAGATGTCAGATTTAGAAAAGTGGTGTCAAAGGAATGGTCATGCTTGAAGTTGAATATTTCTTCTGTAAGTTTTTAAAAAAAATAAATTCTGCTTATTCAACAAGTTTTCAAATGAACAAACAGAGGTAGACAGGCATAGGGACAACTTCCCTTCATACAAAAAGTGGGCGCAGCCACTGTAGTTAGAAAATAGAAAAAACATAGAAAAATACAAAACAATAAAAAAGATAAGAGCAATAATAAAATAAAGATGCCATAATGATAGGATATAGTATAGTATAGCAACCCAGGGCCACGTAGTAACCTGGATGCCCCCTCCGTGGTTATAGCCTACTGGTTGACTGACTATTCAGGTTCCAAGCCCATGAAGCCCCTGCGGGGCCCTGATGGGGACTACGTTTGCTCTAGGGGCATCGGCAAAAGAGGTGCGCGAGCCCACCTGGATAGGTGTCTCCCCGCTAAGGCCCGATAAGTCCTGTTCACATCTCTCCTCCATGTGACACAGGTGGACTAAAGGACTGCCTCAGACTCCCCGCCAGGTGAGCTGTTGACTATCAATATACTGTCGGCTTTCTTCTGTAAGTTATTGTTATCTTGACCTGACTTGTATCTTTACTGTGTATTGTAGCAGTAAAAGCAAATTAAAACCAAAGCAGAATCATGTCTTTTTTGGCTTGGCAAAGCACTCAGACATTTTATAAATGTAAGTAAACATGATAGCCCCTTATTCACTAACTTGTGAATACATTTGATAATAAAATTTAAGCAGGAACAAAATACTAATACCGACTGAAATTACTTTCATCTGGACCAGTTCTCTTTGAAGACTTCTTTTTTCTTGAAAGGAGGCACTTTTGCTGTATAAGCCCAATTATAACTCTGAGCTAGTTATTATTTTTGTTGTATTTTTACTGCATGTGGTAAATGAACGTTTAGGAGCTGAAGGAGAATTCCTGGAAAGCTTCCAAACTAATTGAGGAATTTGCTCCATGGTGATTTTGTTTTGAGATGTTTCTGAAGGCATGCTGGGTTTAACCACAATGCATACAAGCTCAATTCCCAAGGAATGAACCATTATTGATGGCAGTGGCTCACATGAGGGACTTGAGTATTGGGAAAGCTGGACAAGCTTTGACTCCCGCAAACACCACTACCTTTTACAGTTAATTTATGACAGATTGTTCATCTAACAGACACTTCAAACACTTTGACGCGTACACTGAATCTACCGGAAAAAAAATAAAAGGAAACAGTTACTGCTGCTTATGAAACTGTCTTGCTAAAAAAAATGTACATATTCCTAAAGCACATAATGCAATAAAATAGCATCTGGTACAAATAAATTGTGCTGCCTCCTTTAAGGCATTATATAGGATTTTTGTTTGATTTATGGCTAAATAAAATAATTTTAACGACGGGGTTATGAAAGGGGAAAATGAAAGCAAATGAAATAATAAATACATAGAAAAGCAATAAATGGCACATATTACTTCTTAGATATGTAATGTTATTTTGTGGCTAAAATGTGGGAATTCTGTTAATTTTATTTTGTAAATAGGATGAAATTCTACAAATAAGTGTGGTTTCAAATGATTCATCTAACAACTTTGTTGTACTGGTTTCTCTACATTTGTTACTTTGCTCACAGAGATTGAACTTTAAAGTTGCATGTGAACAGTTTAGGAAAACATGTGTAAAATCCCATTGTTGTGTAAGGGGCTGAGTTGCCTAACATTTAGTTTAGCACTGCTAAATAGCTGTGTATCTGTTTATCCAGAAGTGGGAATATTTGGGTAAATTACTTTTTTTTGTTGTTGGTTGTCTATACTGTCAGTTACTGTTAGGCCCCTTTCACACGGGCCAATAAGGAGAGGATCCACCAACAGTAGATGACGGGATCCGCCCAGCTGCGTGAGTGACAGCTGGCTCTGCCTATCTAGAGGCAGAGCCAGCTGTACCCGCCCCCTCCCCCGTCCGTTCCGTCAGTCAGCGCTGGCAGATCGGAGCGGGGAGAGGGGAATCCAGCCCCTCCCCCTGTCATGGCAGAGAGCCGTGACAGGATCGAGAGGTGAGCGAACCTGGTATGTGTTCGCTCACCTCCCGATCTACTGAGCCGACCTGTGACAGTCTCATTGTCACAGGTCGGCTAGAACTATGAGGTGAGTGGAAATCACTCATCTCATAGTTCTGCTTTAATGAAAATCAGAGCACTAAAAATATCCAGCATGCTTCCTTAAAATGCCACATCTGTCTTTTTCCCAGAAGACCAACATCATCTTTGTTCCAACATCATTTACGGTCATTATCAACTTTTGGTCTACAATCCTTCTAGATAATCACAGTTTTGTAAATCCTGGAGCCTGTGCAATAGCCTTTATGTTTTGAGCTGTGTGTATGCATATTGACTGCTGCCTCTAACCCTGACCCTTGTCATAAAGGTACAATGTACAGTCAAAGTGAATGATCACTGGGAGAGGAAAGCCTGAGGTAGTACATTTTTCTGTGTGATGTAATCTGATGACAGCATTTATCTACATTGCACCTCAGGTACCTGTACCTCAGGCCGAGGTACAGACACTTGTCTGGAAATCAAATAATTATTTTTAATAATAAAAGCTACATCTTTTCCATCTGTTGCTATCATGCCAGCAGGGCCGGATTTCCCATAAGGCCAACCAAGGCCCGGCCTCGGGGCAGCAGGGAGTAGAAGGGCAGCAGGGGTGTGGAATTTCTATCTCCCGACGCCTTTGGGCAAGCAGGGCTAAATGTACAGCGGGGAAGCCGCCCCTTGTTTTGTACAGGGGGGCGGGGGTTGGCGGGCGGGGGTTGGCAGGCAGGGGGGTGCATTGAGGAACCTGGCCTTTGGGGCAGCAGAGAGTAAATCCTGCCCTGCATGCCAGGAATGTATTCATGCAGACTGCCGCATGAAACATTTTACACAGTATTCAAGAAAAGTTAGAAAATTGTTACATTGACCTTAACCAATAACACTTTGGAGGTGCTAGTATAGATCTACATAGCAGAATTTATATGCCACTTGTACTTGTTAACTTAAGTGGATCTTTCTATTCAAGAGTAAGATTTGTTAGCCATCATGCTCCTGCTGATGAGAAAATATGTTTTCAGTTAGCTCTGCCTTAAAGCGGACCTTTTCCCATATCTTTAAAATAACAACAAACACACCTTTAGAAATGTTTAGTAATGACAATCTACAAACACATACTTCTAGATAATTGGCGGCTTTGTATTCTTTGCATACCTTATTTCTCTTTTCTTCCCTCTCTTCTGGCAGTAGCCATGTTGACTAAGGGAAGATTACTAGCTCTCCTTTTACTTCCTGGATTTCTGGCACATGTGACTAGACATGTGACTAAGACATGTGACCATGCACATTATCTCAGGGGAGGAAAATGCCTTCCCCTGAGATCTCCTGAGATTACAGATGAGATTTCCCAGCAATGCTCTGCTAATGACAAGGCAATCCCAGTGTGCATTGCGTTGGCAAACTGAAGTCATTTTGCCCTTTCAAAGCAGGAAGTGAAAGCTCTGCAAGTGTAAGTATTTCAAAATCACAGCATTTTACATCTGACATGTCTATGTTATTATTAATCATTATACATAGAGGGATGCATTGGTAGAATTAGATTTTTGACTGTAAAGGTCCGCTTTAATGTCAGTTTACAGAAGGCATATTGGCCTGCTGTAAATTTGTGGAAAGATCATTCAGATTGTTGTATCCATGTTAACTTACTGCAATGAATGGAAATGCATGTACTATGGTACGGTGCATTGCCATTAATATAGAATGGCACCACAATCACTAAATCAATGTACTTGTGTTGCAGTGCACCACAACACACGGTAACGCACTACCAGGTGCTATAGTGCATTCTGTAAAAAAATAGCACTGGCCTGGGTTACAGTGCTTTAAAAACCTTTTATAACTACTATAAATGAATGGGGTGCCTTAATGCAATGCACAACATAATGCACATTAATGTGTGTTTGTTAATGCATTACATAGCAGCAGGTATATTTGCATGCACCAGAAAGCTGAAGGCGTACCTGAATGGGCCCTAATGCTTTACAGAGTCATTGTTGAATCTTGGAGGGTTATTCACTATAGAGCTGAAGGACTAAGCAAAAACATCGGCTGATTCTTCAGTCGAACTGAAGGGCTGCTGTACAGGCCGTTCACAATAACCCGTATAGCAGCTAAAGGCAGCTGAGCGGCTCAGCTGAGCCGAACGGATATGCTTCGGCTCGGCCGAACCAAAGTCACAGCCGAAGTGGGGAGAGCAGTCTGCCGAAGCAGACTGTTATCCCTGCAAATGTAAACAACTGGGTGGAGCCAGCTGTGATGTTTTTGGGAATTTTTTTTACTAAAGAAATTGTCAAAACATTTTGTAATGTTTTTATTTCAATTAAAGGCATTTTTACAAAAGTGTGAGGCACTTTATTTAGATTTTTACTTTAAGCCTTTAGTGAATGAGTAGGGGTACAAGTTTTCCTTACTCATTCACAAGGGGGGGCCGCATCTAGATGCATCTTCATTAAAGGGGGTACCCCAATGCAAATAAGCCCCCCTGCCCGCAGGCCCCCACAACGCATGTCCCAGGGCTTGTGGGGAAGAAGCCCTTGTGCCCATCAGCAAGGTGACAAGGTGCTTTTCCAGGGTTACCCTGGAAAAGCACCCTCCTAGTACTGAGGGCATGTGGCCTGGTATGGTGCAGGGGAAGGGGGGCAGCGCTTGCTCGGATTAAGGGTCTGGTTAGGAATTTTAGGGGAACCCCATGTTTTTTCTTCCTATTTTTGGGGGTGGGGTTCATTCTTAAAAGTCCTACCAGACCTAAAGCGCTTGGTTTGACTTTGGGGGGTACTCTACACATTTTTTATTGTTTTTAAAACTTGGGGTCCCTCCTAACATTCCCACTTGATCTCAAGGGTCTGGTATGGATCGGGAGGGGTACCCCACACTGTTTCTTTTTACTTTGTTTAAATTTTTCTTTATTTTGCTCACTACCTCGGAGGTAGCGAGCATAATAACAAAGCTGAATGCTGCTCGGCGGCATTCTGCTATTCAATCACTGTAGTTCGGCCCCTATAAGAATAGGGTGAACGGCAGCTAGTGAACTGCCGGAGGTTCGGCTGAGTTTAGCGGATGTACAGCTGAAATCAGCTGTACAGGGCCCGAAGTGAATAGCTGAACGGCGTATGGCTCACTTCACTTCGGCAGCTGAGAGTATAACCCCCATAGTAACTTTACACATGGATCTGTAATCATCCTCTACTTTAAACTAAAGTACCCATATCCTTTAATAATATCCAATAACTACTAAAAATTACAACAATAACAATAAAATACATCCCTCTGTTAGATATCTATAGTTATAGTAGATGATATGTGATCCATCATTAAAAGACATTATTATTATTGTTAGTAGTAGTAATACTACATTATTACAAGTAGCACAAGTTTGGCTTTTTGCTTAGCTTTTCTTGTCAAGGCTTCAATTTAATTCTCCATATATTCCTAAATAACTTCCATTAGAGGACACATAAATAATATTTCAGTTTTTTTGTAGGCATATGTGAAAAGTTCAGTTGGGCTGGTGAGTGGCAATACCAGAATGCCAATCAAAATACTGAGCTCAAATGGTCATTTGGTGGGGTCCTGAAGAGCTCAGAAGTGTTGAAGGTCACTTGGAGGTTTCATGGAGAGCTCTAAAGACCAATAGTTTCTCTTTTATACCACATAAGATAAGAAAACGGGTATATTATTATTATTATTATTGCATTGGATCTGCTTGACATACAAAAACTCATCAGTCATCACATATGGCTCTGGATGTGGTAGTTAGTCATGTCAATTCCAACTCTATAAACACCCTGAAACCCAGTTGAACTTTCATTTTAATTCGGCTACATACATTCCAGGTGCAAAGACTTAGGGCTCATCAACACAGTCACAACCCAAGGTCAAGGAAGGAGTCTTATTTCCCACAAGGTGTGCTGAAAACAAAAAAGGACACATTGCCACACGATACAAATAAAGAAGAAACATAAAGAGAAATGCACTGTATTAAAAAAAAACATTGCAGCGCTGTGCAACGTATGCACACTCTTTGGTATTATGCATGCACTATAATGTGAACAACTGCAGTTTGATTTCTTTAGTCTGAAAGGCCTGTCCAACACATCCACTACTTAGTCAGAGCTAGAACTGTTCAGTGAGCAGGAAGCACGAGCTTTGCTGATTGGAGAGTTAAAGTTCTGATTCAGGTGTGCTAGTCCACTGCAAAGAGATCACAGCTTCCACAGAGACCAAGGGTCCTTTTCTGCAGAATGTTGGCAGAGGACAGGGTTTTCTGCTCAGGCCTTGGCCTCTTTCTAAAGAAAAAGAACTGTAAAGGTGCCCACACACCTTGCGATTATCGTTTGATTTCTTTCGTGCCCTCATTGAACCGTTGTTCCATTTCCACTCAAATACCCCATCCTGCACAGACCAATGTGGATTTTGATTATCGTTCGTTAGCAATACTAACTGGCCAAATTTAGTCGATCGACAAAACGGATTTTTGTTTGCGCATGTGCAGTGTTTATGTTCCGATTTTTTTCGTACAATCTATTGATTTTCGTACGATTTGAACAAAGTTTTACAGCTTGACCAATCTAAGAAATTCGCCCAGTTGTACAGTAATTCTGATCATTCACTTCCGATCAAATGGCCGATTATCATATGAAAACCCTATCTTGTCGATTTCCGAAAGATAATCACAAGGTGTATGGGCACCTTAAAACTTTTCACGCCATTTGTTTTGATGCACCTGGAAAGTATTTAGCTGATTTAAATTGAAAGTTAAAATGGACTTTAAACCCCAGAACGGGGCCAGACAGGGATAAAAAAAAGGGGCCAGGCATTTTAGACTGAGCATCCCCAATCACATGACCACTGGCAGGCCCCACACTGTCCCAATCCACGGGCGGAGCCAAACATGGAAGTAGAATCAAAGGGCGGAGAGAGACGCTGGTAAGTACAGAGACTTGTTTCCATTTCGGGATGGCCCTGCACATTCCGTGAAGGCAGCGCTGGATCACTTCAGGGTTACTACAACAGTGCCCAGCAGATTATTACAATATATCAGTGCCCCACAGACTATTACCACAACAGTTCCCAGCAGATTATCACTACAACAACGCCCGTCAGATTATTACTACAACAGTGCCCCGCAGAATATTACTACAACAGCCCAGCAGATTTGTGCCACAACTGTGCCCAGGGGATTATTACTGTAACAGTGTCCTGCAGATTGTCACTATAACAGTAACAATTGTCAGCATCTTGCTTCTCTGTAATCAAGATGGTTGGTTACTCAGGAGCTTCCAGCACACTGCTCGTCCTCCACACTGCTCTCTGCTCAACGTAAAGCAATTACGGCATCAGTAGTAGCTCTGGGCCCTGATTGTGTTCGGCCCTGTGATGGAGGTATGGAGGGAATAGAACACACACAGAGATCGAGAGTGGTTTTTAAGAGGGGGGTTCTTTATTTTGGGGCACACCACAACAGGATACAGCAAGGGTAGAGTTCAGGGTCACAGGGCCGCAATCCAGGCACAGCAAGGGGTAAATGGCAATAAATCAAGCATAGGGCTACAACTCACGCTTAGGGTGTCCAGTCACTCCGCAGTAGGAGAGGGGTCTGTACAGGATGGTAAGCCAGGTGGTGGTCTGGGAGATGGTCTGTGGAGCCTCTTCAGCAGACGAGCAGGATGCTGAGCAAGGAGTGTCTGTGGGTCCTGCGTGACCTGGCCACAGTCGAGGACCACCAGGCGGGCAGACTAACAGGGTTGGATGGAGGTGAGCTGGCAGCCTTTATCCCTGCTGCTCCCCAAACACCTTTCAGTTTTATCTCCATTTTAATGTGAGCACATGAGTGCAGTAAATGCAAATGTCATAAAGAGCATCCAGTGTATTCTGCAAGGCCTAGGGATTTGTGGGGGTTAAAATGGTGCTGAGGCAGAAAATTGCTATTATGATGCCATTTAAAAAAGATGTCTGTGACTTATGCCTGTGTTCTTTAAATTCAGACCTGAAGGCCAGGCAAAGCATGTTCTCTTCGTATCTGGTAGGAGCACAGCAAGTAACTTTCATTAGAAATAAACACTGATTGTCTCCCGTATTAGTCTGTAAAGAAAGCTGAAAGCTATGTACTGTTGGCAGTCCTTGGGCCTGGGATAAGAATCACTGGCGTTTACTATATTGGAAATAGCTATAATTTGTATGTAGGTACCCCAGCACATCTAGGTAAGGAGTCTGCCAAGAAAACAAATGGCTGCAGCCAAGAAATTGATAAATTGATAAAGTCTTGGGGGGTAACAACAGTGTTGCTGTTATGAGTGTAAGATGACAGGGACATGATGGATCTCAGCTTTATTTCCACATAATATAAGCAGTCCAACTAAAGGCTAATCTGTTAGTACACTAAACTGGAGGCTTGTCTGTGCTGTTGTTACTGCTTCTACATCAATTTTTCCCAGAAAACAAAGTCTCCAAAGTCCTCCTAAAACCCTGGTCAGTCTTGTATAATGTAGTATTGCTGTTTGACTTATAGCAGTCATTTCACATAGTCATGAATAAGCATCTACATTCAATGAAAATGTTGCCGACCACAGCATGGTTAGTTCTGCTGGATCTTGGCATTTAGTTACATTTATTCATGTTATTTCTAAGCATATATCAAAATTTCCAAGTAAACTAAAGTGTATATTTGTGCTGCTTTTATATTACTCCAAAGCTTAATGAAATGCAGGGCTGAAATGAAGCTTCCTTGCAGATAGATAATTATCTCTGGCATGGTTACTGAAGACTGTCTTACTAAATGTTTATTAAATCCATATTGTTTCAGCCATTGGGGGAGCGTAGAAAAAATTATTACGATAGATGGAGCTTTTGTGAAAACACTTCTAAGTAAACAAGACAACAATAGAGTAAATGAAGCTTCACAAAAGCGTTCAGACATTTAACATTGGTCACAGTAAAGCAGGAAGCTAATTTATTTTCTTCATAATCATGTTATGAGAAAGAATTAGGTCAGTGTTAAATTTCTGTGATCAAAATTGCATATTACAAATTGTCAAATTACTTGTTACTGGCACATTTACCTTACAGTGTACCTCCTCCAGCAATGACAAGTCCATGCTCCATTCACAGTTCCATCTCCTCTGATGCTTCTTCCAGGTCCTGCATTGCTCCTTTTTGCCCAATAAATGAACACAGATAGTAGTACTACTGGATATGTGCATGGGTTATATTGTCCCAGCTACCTAGTCCTGTTTTTGGCATGCCATGAATGAGCAGGGGTGTACACTGCATGGTGCATGTGCTGTGCAGTGTACATAGAGAATCAAATACAACTAGGAGCGTGGGTTTTCTGGGAAAAGAGACTTTGCATGTCTCTGATGCCAAAAAACTCTAAGCCCTATTATTTTTTATTGAGTCAGGCTGAGATAGCTATTTAATATCTGAGCCACTTCCTGTTCCTGTCTTGCCTCCTGGACTTTTGTCCTGTGAGAATGTCAGCTTAGAGGTCAGCCTCTCCTAGGCATTGGACCTAGGCACATGCAAATTCAGGGATCTCCCCTTCTGGGAGGAACCCCTCAAGGTGTTGGCTGGTGGATGACTAGAGTATATGGCCTTGAGGAAACAAGCTGCTTTCTTTTTCCATATAAAAAGATGTGAACAAGTGATAGTTGAGTGAGACGTTACACACAGGAACCTTCCTAAGTTTGCCTGCCTTGGAAGTGAGTGGAAGATACCACTAGATACCACTAGAACCTCAATTGTCCGGGAGCCTGTACTCTGAAGGAGTCCAGTCTGTGAACTCGAAAAGTAACAAACAGAGACTTTGAGAAATACTTTAAGGAGATATCTAAAATAGATTGAGTCCTAGTCTGGAATAAACCTTTTCATTTTAAATCTATTAAAGTGACTGGCACCCATAAATTTTGAACAACTGGAGAAAATAACCATACCTGAGGTGAACGATTCAGGGACTTTACTGTAAGTAAATGGACCTAAATCATTCTCAATGTAGCTGTTTGATAGCTGAAGAGCAATATTTATGAATATTCATTTCTGCATGCACACCACCACATTCAACTAGCTGCAGCTTTGAACTTCTATTAGCTGAGCCATGCCCGACACCACTTTCCAGTCAGGGGTGGATCCAGAGTCTAGTCTCGGGGGGGCACTGCCAGAAAATAAGCCCTCCCATCTGGCTCTTCCAGTGCTACTGTGCCCATTTCTCTCCTCTCTCACTACCGCCTCTGTGTCCACTGCCCCCCGGCTCTTCCACTGCCACTGTGCCCATCTCTCTCCTCTCCCACTGCCACCTCTGTGTCCACTGCCCCCCTGGCTCTTCCACTGCCACTGTGCCCATCTCTATTCTCTCCCACTGCCACCTCAGCATCTATTGCCCCCCGGCTCTTCCACTGCCACTGTGTCCATCTCTCTTCTCTCCCACTGTCACCTTTGTGTCCACTGCCCCCCCATTTGGCTCTTCCACTGTTGCTGTGCCACCCCTTTCCTCTCCCATCACCTCTGTGTCCACTGCCCCCCCCCCCGCCTCTCCCCCAAGAGGGAACAGTGCACTCACGTGGCCTCTCCTTTGGGATCTTTCTGCCTCTACTTTGGGTCCTGATTGTTCTGTACGGCCGGCCGAGGGGAGGGAGCGATAATTTTCTTTGTAAAATCTATTGCTGGAATTTGTAGTCCTGTATAGCTGATAGTATTATGCATTGCTCTATAATCTGTACACAGGAATGCAGAGCACCACCAGCTATACAATATACATAAATTCAGCAATACTGACAGCTATAGCCTCCCAACCCCCCTGGAACAGCCTTCACCAGGCTCATCTAACTCCTGCAACACCTCTTTCTTCTGAACCCTTGGTGGCCACAGGAGGGGAGTGCAGGAGAGGGTCCTCACAATGACCCAAACAGCAGGATGGGGTTGCCTGGTTGTGCCTGCAGAGTCTGTACAGGCTCTGCCAGGCTAAACATTTCCCACAGGTGACAGGCATTTGCACAGCCGCCTGTGTACATCCCCGCACAGCCACCGCTACATACAGCTGTCACTGTCACAGAGTTTACTACGGTTCAGTGTAAAAAAACGGCACATTACTTAGTGTGCTGTTTTTTTACAATGAACCGCAGTAAAGTCTGTGACAGTGACAGCTGTATGTAGTGTCACTACTAGCGCGTTGAATGGTGACTATATTACAAGTCACTGAACAATGCTTTGTGTAGGGTTGGTGAGATGCATGCATTCTCTGCAGATTGTTCACTTCTCCTGCCTTCTCCAAACTCTTCACCCTTTAGTAAATAGCCCTGAACATTGTCTGTTCCATTTGCCTTTCAATTTCAAAATGCAGAGCATGTAATTCATATGTATATATCAATGTCTGTTCATTAGTGCAGTGCCAAAGATACGCAATTGTAGGCCATGATGACTTCGCCTTGCATTCCAAACTTTTATCAAATTTTAAGGATTAGTGATAGAGACATCTACAGTTAATATAGTTGGCTGTGTTTCAGATTAGAGCCATAGTTATTGTTAAAGAGCATATTTAGAGTTTTCACCCATTGTAGAGATTAGTGCACAGCAATAATTGGCTTAAACTGGCCGGATGTCCCATCAACATAATTACCTGTGATAAGATCAAGCACAAGCCATCTGAGAGATCCTTCATTATTAGGATAACATACATTCCAGTGAGCATTGTGGACTGACTGTGGAATAACGCATCCAATCGTGATTAGCTCTCCCTAATTTAAAGCATTATTAGAAGAACTGCTAATATGGAAAATGACTGTTATCTAGTCTAAAGTCTAGAGCTGTGATAAAACCAACCACAACACACCTCTGCTGCCATTGTACTCCTCATTGCAGCTCTGCTGCTCACCAACCACACATCTACCAATATTATCCCCCCAGCACTCCTCTGCCATCAATGTACCCCTCTGCAGTGATTACTGTACTCACCAGTCTCTCTTACAACCCTCATCTGCTCACACACAGGACGTACATGTATGCTGTTAGTGCAGTAAGTCTGGTAAGGTGTCACAATTGTTTCCAAGAGCCACCTGCACTCCTTACGGTCTTACAACCTCATGATATTAGTGGTGATCACATGCATTGTGCCCTGCAAAACTCCAAGTAATCGCAGCGAATCACCAGCACGCACAAAATGCAGTTTCAATTCCTCGTTGAAATGTTTATTGAAGAATGTCACATCTTGTCATCAGAGGCTAACGTTTCGGGGCCTCACAGGGACCCTTTATCAGAGCACATCGTGACAATGTCTCTCTGCTGAGGTGTCCCTGCGAGGCCCCGAAACGTTAGCCTCTGATGACATGATGTGACATTCTTCAATAACCATATCAACAAAAAATGTAAACTGCAATTTGTATGTGCTGGTGATTCACTGCGATTACTTGGTGAGGTGTCAGGCACTGGTACATGTGTGGGGAGCATGGGCGGATCCAGAGTCTATTCTCGGGAGGGGCACTGCCAGAAAATTAAGTTTTGCTTACAGAACGGTTAATATTTTATTTAAGACGGTTTCCCGGCCAACTACAATTAAGCCGGTCAAACAACATGCAGCCAGCTTCCCTGGCAATCAGGAAGCCGGGCGGTATGTCATTACCTGCTGCCGGCTTCCTGATTACCCGGGAAGCCTGCTCCATGCCAACGGAAGCGCCGGTATTCTTATTCAGTATCGGCGAGTACCAAAAGCAAAATATCTGTACTCGCACTTGATACCGAAAAACCGGCATTGGTGCATTCCTAGTTTTGATTAAAACGATTTTTTTGTATTCGGACAAGTAGATTGTCAATAAAGGGCAAGTAGATTCGGCCCCCGCTTTATCCCTTGGACAAGTTTTTTTTTTTTATTTCCACACCCCTGATTACACAACAATGCAGAATAGCATCAGCTATAGAGGACTACAAATCCCAGCAATATATTATACAACAATGCAGAATAATATCACCAGCTATAGAAGTCTACAAATCCAAGTAAAACATTATACAGCAATGCAGAATACCACCGTCTATCGAGGACTACAAATCCCAGCAATGCTATTTACACCAACGCGGAATACCACCGACTATAAAGGACTACAAATCCCAGCAATACATTATACAGCACCAACTATAGAGAACTACAGATCCCAGCAACACATTATACAGTAATGCAGAAAGATATGAAGCTACATACTCTGTGTTGCTTCAGGACGACAGCCTCGTGTCTCCAGGGTCTCAGCATGGCTCTCTGGTGGTCAGTGCAGGGCTCTCTGGTGGGCAGTGCGGTATTTAGTCAGACTCAGAACATTCCAACATATATTACAAAAAGCTTATATTTTTTTAGATATAGGAGACAGAGGGATGCTTTGTCCTCTGCAAAGACTTCCCCCCACCCCACCGTCGGGCCCCTATCATTCAGTTTTGGGCACCAGCTGCTTGCTGCAACTGTGATGATGCAGAATCAGCACAGTAGCAGCAAGCAGCTGGTGCCCAAGGATGAATTGGGGCCCAATGCTGGGGTAGGGGAAGCCTTTGGCTTTCCCCACGTCGGGCCCCTAATCAGCCTTGGGCACCAGGCCAGCGAATGGCTGCTACTGTACTGATCTCTGCAAAGGCTTGCCCTCTCTCCCCACCTCAGTGTCGGGCCCCTATTATTCAGTTTTGGGCACCAGCTGCTTGCTGCAACTGTGATGATGCAGAATCAGCACAGTAGCAGCAAGCAGCTGGTGCCCAAGGATGAATTGGGGCCCAATGCTGGGGTAGGGGAAGCCTTTGGCTTTCCCCACGTCGGGCCCCTAATCAGCCTTGGGCACCAGGCCAGCGAATGGCTGCTACTGTACTGATCTCTGCAAAGGCTTGCCCTCTCTCCCCACCTCAGTGTCGGGCCCCTATTATTCAGTTTTGGGCACCAGCTGCTTGCTGCAACTGTGATGATGCAGAATCAGCACAGTAGCAGCAAGCAGCTGGTACAAAAGGCTGAATAGGTGTCCAACATTGCAGTGGAACGGAATGCTGGCAAAGTTTTGCCACACGTTTGATCGCACTGCGGGGGTGGAAGCGCTGTCATTGAATTAAATGCACCGCCACGCCCCCTCTCACCCCAAGATGCGGGGTGGAAGTTTCACAGCGTTCGCGGTGCGTTTTAGTAGCTACCGCTCTGGAACGCACAGGCATTCGATGTGAACAAGCCCTAAAAGCAAGCAGCTAGCCTGGTGGGAAGCAGTGCCATTGAATTAAATGCACCACAACGCCCCCTCACGCCCCAAAATGCGGGGGGAAGTTTGACAGCGATCGCGGTGCGTTCCAGCAGCTACCGCTCTGGAACGCACACGCTTTCGGTGTGAACAAGGCCTTTCTGTGACCTCTGCAGAACGCACCAGCGTGGGCCATAAAAACTCAGCCCCAGTACACCAAGTCTCAGCTGCAGCTTTCCCCCCAGCCAGTCCCAGACTCACTCAGGTCAGCTGCTGCTGTTCCCTCCCCCAGCCCTCTGCTGGCTTACCAGTGCAGTGAAAAACAGCCTCAAGCTCTGCCGCTCAGCCCCCACTGTGCTTGCTTCTCCTATCCTGTTGCCCGCTCCGCGGCCATTTCAAGAAAAAAAAAAAACTTTCCTGCACATCACGTGGGCAGGAACGTACCAAAATGTGACACGGAGGAGGGACAGCTGTCATTACACACTGCGGGTGGCTGGCCGTGGACACAAGAGTCAGGACAGGAGCGGCACTAATGTGGGGGGGGGGGGGGGCAATTGCCCGGTTGCCCCCCCCCTGGATCCGCCACTGGTGGGGAGGGGGTGGAACATGCACATGGACCAGCACTGCATCTGTACCTGTACCTGCCAGGGACACAATAGGCCCTTCTTGCATCTAAGCAGCATCCCAAACCTGGCTTCTCCTCTGCGCACTGCTCATTGGTACATGTCTGATCACATGACAGCACTCAGCACTTGGCTTGTCAGTCTGGTGTGTGCTGCTGTTCAGAGAGGCTGGTGATGGGGTGCTCCAGGACATAAGTGGTGGTGTGGTTGCAGCATCAGGTGATGCTTCAAGCTCTATGCTGTGATCCCAGGAGAAAGCTGACACAGGACTACTGATTAAAAAACAGGACTGTCCCAGGAAATCCAAGATAGCTGGCAAATATGTACTTAGCTTGCATGCAATTACCATGAAAACATGTATATTTGATGCTAGATCCTCTTGAATTAGAGAGTCATAGGCAAATAGGCTGCTCAATTTGCAAGATAATTTTTAACTTTGCAAGGGAATTTTATCTTAGCTTAGTGAATGAGGTAAAGTGCTGCTGACTTCTATCATTCAATCATGTGCAAGCAAAATTCCTGTTTTTTAAAATAAATTTTCCTTCATTGTGTATTCATTGGAAAGCGAATTTCCCCCACAATTACTAAGCTAAACAGCAATTACCTTGCAAAGTAAAAATTCTCTTGCAAAGTGTACAGCCTATTTTCCTTTAGTAAATCAGCCCCATGGTGTCAGCTCTCTCCTCTATAATAGCATACATCCCACCGCACTCCAAACTGGAATCCAAATTTAGACAAATGGGTGCTGGCATGACCAGCGGATGGCCCTGCTTAAGTCCAAATATACAAGTTGTCACCCGCACACCAGGTTCAATGTGTCAAAACGCCTTTATTTAGACACTATGAATAAATGATGACACTAGTGGACAGCGACATTTCAAAACCATCAGCGGTCCATTCATCAGGCAAACATAGTGACCATAGTGTCTATGTTTGCCTGATGAAGGGACTGGCGATGGTTCTGAAATGTTGCTCTCCACTAGTGCCATCATGTATTCTTAGCATCTAAATAAAGTAGTTTTGACACATTGGACCTGGTGTGCGGGTGACTACTTGTATATTTGATCTCTCTCATCCAAACACATAAAGTACGATATGAGGTATATCCTCTGGGGCCCCCAGGGAAGCAATGTGGGTCACTTGCCCCCTGGGTTGTACTTTTAAAGTATGCCCTGAATAAATATGTTTCATCATTCAGACATAAATCAGAGTCAGCCAGTGAAACATGGATCAATATATAGCTACCTGCTGCCTGTTCAGACCTGGGATTACAGCATAGGGCAGCACTAATTTCCTTTGCAATGCTGAGATGTCATGTTACCGAATACAAAGATCCACAAAAAAAGCTGATGCTGGAAAATGTTAAGAAAGTTTGCCACAACAAATGTCCTTTAGAAACATCCACCTTTCATTATACCCATCAATCACTGAGCCACTTTAGCAATCTTTGTATTGTACACTTTTTTTTAGCACACAGAAATATCTTTCCCTACCATGAAAGGGTTAGTTGATTGTATTTACAACTCCCCCCCTCCCCCCAGGTGAAAGGTTCCAAGTCCTACCCTGGAGGTCTCTGTGGTGTAAGAACTGAAGATGAGATGTTGTTTGATGGGCAGGGTGTTTCAGAAACAAACCATACATCTGGGAACATGCAATCCCCAATTCCCCAGCTTTTTGTGGCCCTGTCTCAACTTTTTGGATATGTGTTGCTGGCATCAATTTCAAAATTACCTTATTTTTTCTTCAAGCAAAAAATACAACAAAAAGGCTAGAGCGCACTCACTAATGGGTAAAGGACCTGTTACGCTAGACACCAGCAACATGAGTAAAGGTCTCACAGGAGTGGCGCTTTTTCATCTTTGTGATTTACCTTATTTTTTCTTAAAATTGTACAGTTTCTCAGTTCAAACATTTGATATGTTTTCTATTTTCTATTGTGAATAAAATATGGGTTTATGAGATTTGCAAATCATTGCATTCTGTGTAGATTTTACACAGCGTCCTGACTTTTTTGGAATTGGGTTTGTACGTGCCAGTTCCTATAAGTAAATTGTTCAAGTGGACTTTGACATGAAAGGTTTAGAACTGCTGATACATGTTAAATCTAAACCTCCTTTATAAATGACCCTTACTCATGTGATTGCATGTACAGAGTGGCAGCTTCAAACACAGTGTACAGAACAGCACATGATAATAATTATTTAACTTGCTCAATACTTTCCGATTTCTCCTAAACAAATGAAAAGAGATCCATTGTTGAAATAGGAATTCTATTCATCTCTCCACTGCTAAAGACTACTGTTAATTAGAATTAAATAAACTTTCTTGAAAAAGGGGCTTAGCTCGCCAGTTTTACCAAATAAATTCATGGGAATTTCCAACTTAATCTGACTGCACACTACAGAGAGAAACAATTCTAAAGCTAAACCCCAAGGAAAAATAAGATTTAACCCAGCCTTAGGTCGTCCTCCCCACTGCAAGAGTTATCTGCTTTTTTTCCATCCCATATGGAGTGATGAATAAGGGGCTATACACTAACTCTTAGGCCCGGTTCACACCTGGGCGTTTTGTAGCGCGTTCCTACACTTTGCAAAACGCTCAAACACCGAAATCCCATTATTTCCTATGGGTATGGTTCACACCTGGGCGTATTACAGGCCGTATGAACGCGCTACAAAACGTCCTACGCCCAAAGAAGTACAGGAGCTTCTTTGGGGCGTTTTTGTCGCGGTTTCCATTGGGATACAGCCAAGTAGCCCTTGGAAACGTGCGTTTGTCACGCGTTTTTTACCACGAAACGCGCGACAGACGCGCCTAGGTGTGAACCCAGCCTTAGGTCATCCCATACAATGCAGGACCAGCAGTGTTAGTTGTGAGCAAAAGGGATTTGCTTAGGTTGATTACTAGATCCCTCAGACAGCTTTATTTACAGCAGTTGTGGTCTCTTTGTGCCACCTTGCTGCATGTGATGGACCTCTGTTTCTACCCTGAAATTAACAGTAGCAACAGTAAGATTGTGAATTGAAAAAAAAAATCAGCAGACAAGGCAAACTGATTGGATCTTCACACTGGAATATAATATAAATGTTTATTGGAAATAGCAATAAACACATCATCCCATTCATGAACAGCCAAAATAAACCTACACCATAATTTAAAGCGTATGCCTACATCAGCATGTAGGTCTGTGCTGGATATTTTCACCATTTAAAGCTAATCTCCATGCTGTTATAAAAACAGGAAGTAATGCAGTTATTTATTCATTAAAAATAATTAAATGGATTTCTAAAATTGACTACTGCAAGTACCTGAAGTTCATTTAAATTTCTTTTGATGTCAGGCTCTTTTAATCCTCTTTATAGAAGCATTTACATTGGAAGAGCGAGGCCAACATTTTCAGGGTGCTTCTGCTCCTTTACTGTTAAGTCAGCAGGCTGGGGGTGTGGTCTTCACTAAGCATTACTGCTACTGCAATGTTGATCATTGACCTGGTTGTGCTGTGCTAAAGGTGATTATGTTACATGATTTTGGAAAATAGTTTTATGATACTTTCACATTTTATCAGTAAAGACGAGTATATGGGATTTTTTTTACTTCACTATGGGGTCTATTCACTAAGCTGCCGAAGGATCTAGCCATAGCTTTGGCCGATCCTTCAGCTAGCTTCGGCCGCAGGACCCCTTCGGTTCAGTAGAACCGAAGGGGTGCTGTAGGGCTATTCACTATAGCCCGTACAGCTCCCGAATGTGGCCAAGCGGCTCAGTTGAGCCGAACGCATATGCATCGGCTCGGCTGAGCCGCACTGAAAGCCGAAGCTGGCCGAGCGGCCAGCCTGGTTCTGACAGCTGGGCGGAGCCAGCCGTGATCTTACGGCTGGCTCAGGCAACTTGCAGAGAGATCAGCGTCCCTGGTTACCTGCTAACCAGGGACACTGATCTCCAAACAGCAAACTCTCCCTGGCGCTCTGAGGGACCGAGCAGAACAGCCGAGCCGAATGCCGCTCAGCGGCATTCGCCTATTCACTCACTGCTGTTCGGCATCTATAAGAATAGGCCGAACAGCAGTGAGTAGCCTGAGTTCGGCTCAGCCGATCCAGATGTTGGATTGGCTGAGCATGCTGAGCATGTTCGGACGAACCGAAGCCATGCAAAGCAAGCCGATGTTTGGCTCACTTCACTTGGGGTCGGTTGTTCACTCAGCTGCCCTCGGCAGCTTAGTGAATAGACCCGTATGTCTTTAGTCTAAATTCCTTTTTAAAGTGGACCTAAAGCTAGAGTCTGACTGTAGGTCAGCCTAAACCTTACTTTGCCTGCTGTCATTAAAACGTAGAACTGCACTTAAATACTTAAGTGTCAGTTGAAGAGGGTCCTCTGGGCTTGATAACTCAATGGTTCCCTGCTACTTCTGCCCTAACACCATGACTGAAGGTTTAGAACTCAGAGGGGCACACACATCCTATAGTCAGTCATTTTATCACTTTAGGTCTATTTTCAAGGCTCCAGCTGAATCATTTCTTCAGAACATAAACTGAGAATTACTGAGAAAGTTACTTTTTACATCAACTGTTTAAATAATATTTCTCCATATTGATTTATGATACCAATTGTTTGATCCCTCTTGAGTCAATAGCATAAAAACATTGCCATAGCCTTAAACTGTTTGGTTTATATTCAAAAAAAAAAGTTAACAACCATATGTTTCAATTTAACACATTGCTATTAGATTTGGGCCATACCTTGGCAACTGGGCTGTATTTAGAGTTTATGCCGCCCTGAGGCCACCCATTTTTCCACACTTACATTGCATAACTATTACTGTGATAATTAAAACCAGTATATGCTAATGGATGTAGTATTTCAGTGCTTTAAGTACAAAGGTTCCATTGGATTGTGAAGTTTCTTAATCCAAACATACTTCCAGGTGCTTCTTTCTTAAACCATCCAAGCAAAATCTATTAACAAATAATTGACAAGGAAACTCCATTAGGGAGTTGCATCTAAGTGTAGAAAATACCAGGTGACTTAAAAACGTATCGTTGACCTCTGGCAAAGCCTCGTCTTCAAATGCCAAAACTTGTAGATGTCTTTTACTAAAACCTAACAGATTTAAAGGGTCTTCTAAGTGATGAACAGGGTTTGCAGTTAAAACAGATGCAGTTTAGGTAAGAATCACTTTTTTAAATATTTTATAGCTTAAAGATAATTTGTGATATCTATATTGGATCTATTTGTTTTATTTTTATGAAAACATTGAGCAAAACCATAACAACTGAAGGTAAAGCCACCCACTAAATTCTGATCTGCCCAAAATCCAGGTAATTTACGAACATAACTATACCTCAGGGGTTCTTAAACTTCTTAGTATTTTATTTTAATAGTGGGCATTTCCAACCAGCCCAAAGTCTTTTCATCTCACATTCTTGTCTAGATAACTGACTTCACTCCCCACCTTTCATGCACTCTACCTCCCCATACGTGCCTGTGTTGCCATTAACGGTTAATGTGCTATCATCTGCTGATTTTGCGCTTGTACACAAAGTCAAATGGGGACCCATCCCAAACATGCCCATTTTTGGTCTCAACCCATAGTTTAAGAAACGCAACTATACCTGAATTAACCAATGTGTATCTATTTTAGTATGCCTTATTTTGACTGGGACCTCACCCTACAGGAACAACGAGTCCTTGAAGTCTCTTCATATACATCAACAGCAACCTGTCTCACTTTTGTTTGTAATGCATGGGGGACTAAAGTTACTGAAATTACAATTCTATTTTTTGGCAAAACCCAGAAGTCTTCATTTGAAAGGCAATGTATAGTTATTTCTTATTTATTTATTTACATTTATTGTAGTCAAGACTTAAAATATAATCATTTGAATTTTTTTTCAATTGAAAAAAATGTGTAGATGTGAAAAACAAATGAAAATAAAATTTACCCAAACCATTATAATTTCCCTTTAATCTATGGAGGGCTTAGACTAAACTAGCGGATTTCCAGTTTTCTTAGAAATTCTCTGTAACAATATTTATGACAACTGTTATTAATCATTTTCTGTTGTTGCATCTTACAGCCCTTTAAAAGCCACAAGGTGAAAGTAAGAGGATCCTCCGTGCTGTGGAACATATTTATGAGAACATTTGAAATATACAGCTTGTCACGAGAGGCTTATATGTCATCAGGAGTCTGATCTTTTTTGGAGATGAACCATGAGTGCAGGAGAGCTAATAAGGGTAATCCTCTTACCTGTAGTTCCACTGGTTTGCTGTATTCCAAGGTGAGGCAGCAAATGTAAGGACACGTTTATGACATTGTGTACTGTTTGATGCATATTTTTTGATTTTTTAAATGTTTTTTTTTCTCAAAATCAGATTCTAATCAGCTGCCCTAGGCCATTAAGCGACTGTGGCACCATATGACAATGATGGTTAATCTTTTATTGAATTAACTGTGCTAAAATGTTATATGTGTACAAGGAAAGACTTTCAGCTACAGTAGCTGTTTTTGTTTTTTCAGCAATCTATATTGCTATGTTTCTAGTGCTGATTTTTGGTAATCTAGCAATATGTATAATGATAAGGGTCCAGATCTAAAACAACCTAATAAATACATCACAGAACAAAATATGGTTGATTCATGACAGGTACATGGTAGTACACAGTCACATTGTCCAAAAAAGGTGCTCATCTCATCATAGCCCCTTAGGCTCATTTGGGGCTCCCATTCATAAAAAAATAAAGCAAAGAAAGTACTCCAAGCTTGAGAAAGAGCCAGTTGAGCAATGCCCACAGAGCTTCTAACTTTGCACTGCCACTTTGTATATTACAGTTATAGAGCTATTTGTGTACTGATATATAGATGCTCAGTGTGGAGCAGATTTTCTGGATTTCAACGGTAATACATAGTCAATATTTTGATTAATACAGAGTCAATTGGTTTAACCATTTAATGTCACTATTACCTATAAATTATTTTTCTGTATAAAATTGTTTTTATTAATTTGCTATAGTTAAAGTGTAACGGCAGGCAAACATGTAAATACAAGGTTTTACCTGCTAACATTTTTTTATTGTTGTGATTTGCTTCTGCCACACTATATGCTACTCTTGCACTTATTTCCTCCTTCAGCAATACAACTCCCTTTGCCACCTCTCCATCTTCAATCTACTCACAACATCATCACCTCTATCCAATAATCAAAGAGATGACTTTTGAAGAAGTAAGGCTCCATTCACATATAGCGTTTATGTTTCCCATGCGGTTTTCCGTGTGGAAGACAGCGCACAGAAGAAAACGCAAACATTTTTAATCTGCACGGATTCCGCCTATTTGCGGCCATTATATAACCGCGGATGTGACGAATCCGCCATATTATCGTGGTTGTACTATTTTGCGGGCTGCACAGTTCCGTACTGCGCGGTCGCCGCAAAAGTCTGAACAATGCACAATAAAGTGCATTGTTTTTTCTTTTTAGAGCAGCTCCGCGCATATTCAGCCAGCCTAAAGCTGTATCAGAAAGTAGTAGTGCTGAACTAGGAGGTATAAGGTCAGGAAGCAGAAGGGTAATTTACGGAAGAGGTGCATACATGCATATCAGACGTGTTTAGAAAAAAGAGTAACTAAAAAATCCTCTGGCAATTAAAGAATAGAAGTCAAGTAAGTCAATTGCATATTGTTCCACTGAATGTATGTTGATTTTTTGTATTTACTAATCGTAATCGCAGTCATGTAATCTACAATTTATTTTATTAGTTTGTCATCGAGATTTGGTACTTAATAGCAATTTATTGAGTGCTTCATCACAAATCTACAGTTACTGATGATTTAAAGCCACGTATGCAAAAATGATATAAAAACAATATTGAACAATTAACAAATTAACAGATTAACAAATGACAGAATGTGAACCACAGAATGTGCCCAGTGTATGAAAAGTGTGCTAAAGATCACATTTTTGTTGCACAAGTAATCAGCTTTCTGTCATTTCAAAAATCCAAGTTTAAAAAAAAAATTAAACTTACAATTACCTTTAGCACACTTTCTATATGTCATCTCAATATTGTTATTACAATTTTTTTGGTATGTTTGGTCCTCAACGTGTTCGTCTTCTTAAAGCCTTCAGGATCTAGTGAGAACCTGGAACATTTCTACCAGATTATAAGTAAGTGGTAGCCTCCCTATTTTCTCTTTCTTTGGCTTGTGCAACAGCAATATTGATACACTGCAGCCATTCTTCTGCATTCCTTTCGTCCTTTGCCTTGAACACATAGGTTTTATTTTCTGTGAAGATTTCAAAGGCTCTTGGAAGGCCCCGGTCCCTGCGCTTCTTAGGAACAGCTTTTACACTTTGAACCTTAGTCAGCTCAATAGGACAATCATCAGGGTCATCTTTCTAAAAAAAGAAAACATAATCACAAACAGTTACAGTACAGTGAAAAAATGCTTTCACCCCAGTTGTGGTTCAATCACTCACACAAAAACAACAAATCAATGAACAAAAACAGGCTTACTCCTCTGAATAATGGATTGCTATATGTAGCACATTCCTAAGAAGGTGGTTTGCATAAACTGAATAATAGTAAGGCATGGTTACTGTTGATTTTACTATAGATTGTAATTGTGGTTCTATGAATTAAATTACTGTGGGCAAGAGAGACAATATCTTTATAGAGTAGAAATGGATCCACTCTATAAATTCCATCAGACTAGTATTTTTTTCTAGTAAACATTGTAGCAAACAAATTGAGGGGAATTTATCACAACTGGAGCAGACAAAATCTGGAGCAGCTGTGCATAGTTTGCAGTCAGCATCCACCTTTAATTTTCAAAGCTTAACTGAACAAACTGAAGTTTTGATAAATCCCCCCCATCATGTTATAGGTATGGTTCCATACCTTGACTTTACTTTAATTACTTAGTATCCCAGAGGGGCCATCATCCCCATACCTAGCGTGGCCTTGACAAGCTAAATTAGACTTTTCAGTTGGGCCAGTGGCGTCACAAGGGGGGTGCGGCCCGCACCCGGGTGCCACCATTGGAGGGGTGACACCAAAATGACTCAGTCATTTTGGTGTCACCCCCCTCTGAAAAGTCGGGCGCTCGTTCATGGACCGAACGCCCGACAGTATCAGGAGAGAGGAGGGGACCCGGCGGCATACCTTATCCCGCCGGGTGACTGTCTCCTCCTCTCTCTGCCGTCGTCCATCACCAAGATGGTCGCCGGCAGGTATCAGAATACTGCCGCGCAGTGACGTCTCGGCGGGGTTAAACTCGGGTGTCACCCAGCCTCGGGACGCCCCTGAGTTGGGCTACTACTGTCACCATGGTAATTCTGCATATGTTGCATACATTTGCAGAAGGAAAGCGTGTGTATATAAAATTTACACATCCAAGATTCCTGAATGGAATTTTCATAGGAAGAATTAAAAATAGGGGATGATACGTGTAATGTGATTATCATGAATTACTAGCATAACCGCTATTTGCAGTGTTTTACTATTATGTGTGTGTTTTTAGAGATATTGGTAGGCCCGCCTATAATCCCTAGCATGCCCTCTGACCCATGAAATTGGTTGCTCTCCACCTGCAGCAGGCCATTATTAGTAAAATTTACAGAAAAAGGTACCTTTTCCTTGCAGGGTCCTATGGAGCCACTCCTCTACTCCCCGCTCCCTCCTCCTACATTCTTCCTCCAAGATTGACATTTGCTGGAGACTTAGCTGTCTCTTCTGAGCTTGTACTGAATATGAAGTTCAGTCAAGCGGAGCTGAGAGAGTTGGAGTCAGCTGTTTTGAACCATGATGAAAATAGATGCTTGGGCAAAATTTTAAGGATATATTTTCCTGTTCTATTCAAAACAAAAATATAAAAGTTTGCCTGGAGTTTGGTTTCCAGCCTATTTCTTTTATCAGTTGGAGTAAAGCATGCTGCATTCTTAAAAATGAATTAAAATAGTTAGCTAAATCTCCTAAAAGCCCTCATCCTACACAGAATGTGTGCAGTCTCTTAAGAGAGAAGGTGAAAGCATAGGTTTGCTGGGAAAGAAATCATTGTATGCATGTGGAGTGGGACAAACAGTGGCAGGGATAGGCAAAGATCTACTGTCTAGCAAGCAGGCCTGACAAAACTTGTTGTAATTACAGCTCAGCAAAAGCACTGTGTGTTCAGCTCAAACAGGAAGTTATGAGCACAGTAGATTTCTGTCCAATTATTTGTAGGAACTTCTCCTAAAGGCTGTAAATAATCCACAGAAGAAGGCCCTGATACCTTATACAGACACTCACATTGGGAGTGTCTGTATAAGGATTGCAGTGTCAGTTGTTTCCTTACAATCTAAGGGAATACCAAGTCCTCCAGCGATGGTTTATAACTGCTGTGCAAGAGATAAATCACACCTAAGTGTACAAATCCCTATCCACAAAATGGAGACTACAAGATGGAGGGGCCCAGAAAGCAAAACAGTGCCTCTAAAAGGAACCATGTGGTTGAGAGTAAGATCCTCGACATCATCCAGTGAAGGGACAAGGTCACTCACTCTGTCACAAGAATTCCCAAGCCTTCTCTGAAGTGAAGGACTTACAGCACGAAAGTAATGTCTAATGCAGTCCAGTTCAAGGGACCTGCTCACATAATCACCAAGTGCTCCAGGGAACAGAATTACGGGCATTAGGGCAGCCTTGAGACAGAAGTCCCCCTTCACTAGACAGAAGTCCCCTACACTGGTGAGGGGGGATTACCCCATAGACCCTAAAAGACTGAGGGTTCAAATCAGGAACCACTAAATCCATAGAGACCGCCTGCATATCTTGATTCAAGTCCAGATTCCTAGATGCCAGGTGGGAGACTAAGGAAGACAGAAGGTAAACAAGAAAAGTTGAAGTGATGTAAAGAGGGCAAGCCCCCAGTATCTCACTAGTACAGGGGGAAAGCTTTGATTGTTACCAACACTACACATATCTAAGGCTGCAGAGAGTGGAAAACTACAGGGGTTGGGCCCTTGTGAGAATTTTGACTATTCTAGTGCTATTTCTGTTAACCTGGCTCACAGAAGCATCCACATGCATGGACTACCTATTAGTTAGTCCATTCTGAAAGGGGAAAAGCTCTTGCATAGACGTCCCCACCCTTCCGGTTGCTTCCAGTCCACATAGAGGAAGTCCTCAAAGATTGGGTGTAGCAGAAAGGTCTTAGCAGGCACAGGAGCTTTAAAAAAAAAACCCTAGGCCTATAAGAACAGGCTTATCCAGCAAGTGAAATGTGATATGCACTGCATGCATAAGGTTTGAAACAACCCCTTGTACATCCAAGAAATGATAACAGGGGCTGCAGACCCAGTTTGGCTTACAGTCTCAAGAGGGGAGAGACTGTCCCTACCAGGGATGTTGCTGAAGCACAATTAGAACACCTGTGGACAGAATGGTCCAGTAGCTGGGCACAAACAGCAAGGAAGTATCTACTGGACATGAGGGGAGGCCTTGGGTCCACCCAACAGAGCTGAAATAGGCTCCATAAATGAAGACCCTATAACAATAGGGGTGCCAGGTGTGAGATAACAGGCATCATATACTGCTGGGGACACGGCATAAATGCCCCCAGAACCATCAGGGAAATATGGTCACTGTGTGTCTTTGAGAAGACACATTGCATTGTGTGGAAACAGGCAACTAGGCCCAATATAAGGCAAGGCCTCAAGTACTCAAACTCATCATTCTCAGTCATTGTAAGGGAACAGTGGAACAAAACTGAAGGCTGGCATCCACTTGATGCTTCACAAGCAGGAGTAGCAGTGCTAAGGTGCTTCATCAAAGAGAAATGGTGTGCATGAAAGTGCGCAGCATGCGGGTATGCAGCACTCCATCTAGCGGATGATATCAGCACTCAATCCCTCAGCCTTAACCCTTACTGCTGTGAAAATGGTAGGAAATTTAAATGGTGCTACCAAATGTGAGGTAGCTCTCTGTGCTTCAGCCTTACTCACTAAGTGAGCCTTCAGAGTCAGGGTCATACCAGAGGCTGTGCTGTGGCTCTAGACCAAACAAGTGGTCTGTGGCAAACTAACACAGTACACAAAGGTCCAGAAAGCACCGCAATACAGAGCCAAATAACCAAAAGTAACATTCCAGGCTAGCTCCGCAATCTTCCAATTCAGTGCGGTTCAGGTACATTTCCACAGCTATTGATAAGGATATGCTGATCCAGATAGCTGCTATGTAGAGCCTAGTTCAAGCAGCATTATTGAAATCTTGCTTGAAGTCAAGAAAAAATTATATATATATAGTGTGCTGAGTATCATGATTGCAGAAATTAAAATTGAATAGAATAAAGGTTCGCAAAAATATAGTTAAACATTTCTGGATTACAAAGACACTACATTTTGCAATTACAAAACTTCTTGAACAACATGTAATCGACTTAGTAGAACAGCAAAACCAGAGCTATATTCCATTAATGTATTTAGGATTTGGAGTACAAAACATAAATGTCTTTTCGCTTTTCAGTGTTTTTCATGCCAGGTCCCAGTTTCACTTTGAACACAATAGATTGGAAGATCCTCAGCAGAAGCATAATAAAAACAAAGCCACTTCTAGCTGTCAAGTAACTACTAGGGTCTGTCAAAACATGGAAAATGGGATTCACAAAGTCTCCCTATAGAAAGCAGGCCAGCCATTCCTTTTCTCTCATTTTTGGGTCTAGAAATATTTTCCTACAGTAATGCAATTTCTCACAGAGGGGGCCACTTGTGAGACAACACTAGAGGTATTCTCACTCACTGGTGCTAAGAGGATTACTACATACTGAATCTAAAGTTACAGTTTTGGTTTATATTACTCTGTGGTTTGACAAATGATACCAATATGTTTTTTCTTAGAGCTACAAATATTTTTTTTTACACAGAAATGTTTTAAAACAGTATAAAAACTAACTTCTCTATGGTTTGTAATATGGCAGAGCTACCAAAGTGTAGGTTATTTAAGCAATTTATGCATATGTATTTAATATAAATACACAAAATACTGTATTGCACAATGCTGTGAATCTAACAAATTATGCTTGATTATTGGTGTGGAGAGCACAGAGATGGCACTAGCATTGAAGAAAAAATCCAGGCTTTACATTTAAGTAAGGATTCCTAAATATAACCTACTAACAATTTTGTTCCCATTTCTGATGATAGGAGGGCTATAAATATTCTAAGAAGTTGATCCCTTAAACAGGACACCTAAACAGTTTGCTGTCTATGATCAACCTTATGTAAGATCTTTGAGAGTCCATGGGAGCCATGCCAACCCCAAAAAAAGCTGCACACTGTCAATCTTCACTCGCTTCACGCGCTTCTCTATTTGTAAAATCCAGTAACCTCCAAGGCTGTGGTCCCTGCCTGATGGCTGCTCCATTGGAGCCATGCCTTGTCTGAAGCCTGCAGAGCATTGCAACCACCATCATTGCATAACAAGGACAGGCTTTTACATTGTTTACATCCCAGAGCCAGGTCCATACGAAGGTAATGTCACATAACATGATAAATGACATCACCGCACTCGTGCCAGCATGGTTTTTGACCATGGTGGCATTTACAACCTGTTATCTTTGCATTTACAGTTACCTGTGAATGGATCTGTAAATGTGACTGTGCGGGCAGAACCATACACATTGATGATAAATTAAAACAACAACAGGACACTTCACAGAGAAACACCTTGCAATTCAGGTAAGTGGGGAGTGGTTTGAGAATGGGTGGTTGGGAAATGTGACCATGTTTCATGTTACACTCTAAATATAGGTGTAACATGAAACATGGTCCCAAAGGTGAACAATGCTTTTAGGCAAACCTGCATTTAAATAATACTGACTATTCAATATTTATGCAAGAAGTCATTCACAATAAGGCTCCGTAAATGTGTGCTACAGGAACCCCTGTACCCAGAAGTATTTTGAATGTAAATACACACTTTTTGACAATTAAACAACACCCATAATGGAAGAAATACGGTGGCTAGTGTTACTGACCTCTCCTAACTGCTTCATCCAGGTTTGCAAGGTTTTTGATACCAGGCACAGTAAGGCAGCAATGAGGAAAGCAAGCTTACATGTTTCTCTAATTATAGGTATACCTTCAACACACAAAGTGCATTCCACAATGTAATGCAACACCTAACATTACTCTACATGGGCACTGCATGATGATGAAATGTAGCCAGGGTTGCCCATGAAAAACTGTACATTAATGTACAGTGACAAGGGGTAGTTAGCCTGTACATTAGTGGTGGTGAACTTACTAGATAGAGTGCGGCCACTGACATCAAAGGGCCACACATTATATTCAATATATATAATGCTACAAAAGATTGTA
Source organism: Nanorana parkeri (assembly GCF_000935625.1). Taxonomy (NCBI): domain Eukaryota; kingdom Metazoa; phylum Chordata; class Amphibia; order Anura; family Dicroglossidae; genus Nanorana; species Nanorana parkeri. The sequence continues at coordinate 1,482,947 of NW_017306531.1, forward strand.
AACAAATAGCAACTGCGGACCTACTGCAAAATATGGTCAGAGATTGTAAATATGCTGCAAACATGGGTGGAGACTGTGGACATGCTGCAGAAGACCCTTAGAATATGGGAACATTTTACATGAGACTGCTAAAAATCAGTGCTATTAGGCCTTTTTCACACCAATTGCAGAGCGGATCCAGTCAGGTTTCTGCACACGCACGCTAGTCTTTTAGATGCGTTTTTGACGTGTTTTTGGCTAAAGAATTTTTTTTTTCTTTTAACATGGGCTTTCAGTGCATTGCAGGCATTTGCATGCGTTTTTGATGCGTTTGCAGATCCAGAGCAGGTAAAATAGGGCCTGCTGCAGTTATTTTACCTGTTCTGGACCTGCTCTGGATCTGCACGCTGCAATGTGAATTGGAGCTAAAAATACCCTAGGAATACATTGGACGCAGTTTTAATCTGATCTGCACCTGCTCTGCTCTGCACCTGCTCCGCGCTTGGTGTGAACTAGCCCTTACAGTTTTAGTACAAATCAATTCTTCCACATTTTGTGCTCTTTACAGACCACATCAAATTGGGGCCGTGATAAAGGACAGCTTCCAGGCTTTCCTTTGCCATAGCTCTCATCATGCAGAGCCTTAAGTGTGGAAACAATTTTTTCACACTTTCAGAGTAAGCACCTAGGCAGGCAAAAGAATAGCTACTGGCTGCTGGGGCCTGAAAACTGCAAAAAGAGCCTCTGGTTGGTCACCAGGACTCTCAATGATCCCATCTGTATTAAATTGCCATGTCATTGTTAACCTCCTGGCTCCTATAGCAAGAGAGAAGAAGCTGATGAAGCAGATCTCTGCTTCATCAGCTTCTTTTGGGGTCCCGAGGTGACATTAGGGGTCCTAGAGACCCCTAATGTTAATGTAGTTTTGTGAGGTTTCGCGCGCGTGCGCAATTTTAAGGCTTGGCATGTTTGGTGTCTTTTTACCCGACGTGACCCCGTCTTTTATATTTTACCAAAAAATTGGGTAATAATAAATGTTTTAGAATTTAATATAGGGGAAACAGTTTAAAAAAAAAAATTCTGTAAATGTTCCTTAATATAGCAAAAAATAAAAACCCCAGTGGTGATTAAATACCACCAACAGAAAGCTCTATCTGTCCCCGAAAAAGGATATAAAATTCATTTCAGTGCAGCGTTGCATGACGGAATAATTGTCAGTCAAAGTACCGCAGCGCTGAATACGGAAAAATGGCCTGGATGGGAAGGGGGTTTAACACCCCGGACTTCAAGTGGTTAATAGAAGTAAACAAGTATCATGCATTGTTATTAAATAGTGGGAGTTACGGGAGACTGCAAAGTAACTTTCAATCAGGCCTCAAACACAACTGTAGTTCTGTTTTTCTACGTACTTTCTTTTTTTTAAATTATGGCCAGGACATCAAAAACATATAAAAATATGTTTTAATTTTAGCAAGCTAAATATAAACTATTGCATTTGATAGCATGAATTATTTTGCCTAGACGGCAATTTTAGACTCCTTTTTTATATTTCCAAGTTTCTCCTTTCCTCTTGTTATAAAAAGGCAGTAGCTTAGAGAGCTAAAAGCTAACATTGACATACACAAGTGAATCCATTGTCATGTATTAAATGTCTATTTGTAAAACAAAGGTATAAAACATAATTTTAAAAACCTTACAGTAAGCCATTAAAGTTTCCAGAAATATAAAATATATGTACACAGATCTAGATCAGTTCATTTTACACCTATTAACTAGAGTGGATCAAAAACATTTCAGTGTGTTCCTTAATACCTTTGCCCAGCTTTCATACCATTTATACAATCTTTAGACTAAATCTAGGCCCAATAAATCCAAGACACAAAATATATTGACAAGTTTAAAGTGGCATGTTTAATCTGAATAGGGGTTTTCATTACTGGCAGTAATAAAACACACTGTGACATACACAAGCACATGACAAAGCAATAGTACATATTCCACGTGTTATGCATTATATCACAGATTCCCTTAGATTTCCTGTTGTTTAGCTCTTGTGTTGGCAACTCTAGGAGTGTGTTTGTAGCAAGTGGTCTGACGTGAATAATGACCACCAGAAACAGTCATTACAATACCATTTCATGTTAGTCACACTGCACATGACTGAGGAATTAATGAACAAATAAAACAACAGGAAATGATTAATAGACAGATACACCCTTTAACAAAAATGAGTTGTAAGTTTAAGAAATATCCCAGAAAGTGTGTGTCAATACAAATTATACAGTATATATACTGTAATAAATAACCGACAATTGTATACTTACCTTTCTGTAATTTTCTTTCCTGGTGCCAATACATGGCAGCATATGCTTGGGGTTAGCTTCGCCCCTCACCCAATCACAGGACCAGTTATACTATAAATTAAAGCACACCTCCCAAGGCCACCATTCTCTTAACAAGCACTCAATGCGAAAGCCATGGGAGGGTCCCGTATGCTGCCATGTATTGGCGTCAGGAAAGGAAAATTACTGAAATGTAAGTATACAATTTTCCGTTTTCCTGACACCGACATGTGAATGGGACACAGCAAGCAAAAGCAAGGGAGGGCAAAATTTGAGATATTTATCTAATTTACACAATTTTTAAACACATTCAGAACCAAACGTCACCATGGACAAGATTCCTGGATTGAGCTGTAATGGGGACATATACCATGTTACTGCCCTTCCAGTATAACTCTAGAGATACACCACTAAATCTGTCCATAAGGATGAAATCCTTCAGTAGAGTGAACCCAGAGATTGACCTGTGGCTCCATCTGCTTGACCAGCGACAATGCATGTGACCTAGTGGATGCAGAGAGCCCCTTTCTGATACTGCCAGAAAGATGAACAGATGAACCTGAAAGAAAGTGACCTCAAATATGTACTTCCTCAGCATAGCAGCCACATTTAAGGCATGAGCTGAAGCATGGAGGACAGGAATAAGAATGGTGGCCTTGGAATGCGTGCTTTCATTTATAGTATAACTGGTCCTGTTATTGGGTGAGGGACGGAGCTAAACCCATTCGTATGCTGCCATGTTGGTGTCAGGAAATATATA
>NW_017306531.1:1486279-1487214 GCF_000935625.1 Nanorana parkeri
ACTATATATTCAAAAAGGTTTAGGACTGTGTCTATGGGAATGTTTGACCATTCTCCCAGAAGCGCATTTGTGAGGTCAGGTACTGATGTTGGATGAGAAGGCCTGGCCCGCAGTCTACACTCTAATTCCTCCCAAAGGTGTTCTATCGGGGTTGAGGTTAGTAGTGTGTGCAAGCCAGTCAAGTTCCTCCACCCCAAACTCGCTCATACATGTCTTTATGGGCCTTGCTTTGTGCACTGGTGTGCAGTCACATTGGAACATGAAGGGGTCATACCCAAACTGTTCCAACAAAGTTGGGAGCATGAAACTGTCCAAAATGTCTTGGTATGCTGATGCCTTAAGAGTTCCCTTCACTGGAACTAGGGGGCCAAGCCCAATCCCTGAAAAACCACCCCACACCATAATCGCCCCTTTACCAAACTTTACACTTGGCACAATGCTGTCAGGTAAGTATTGCCAGACAGAGAAGCATGATTCGTCACTCCAGAGAACACATCTCCACTTCTCTAGAGTCCAGTGGCGGCGTGCTTTACACCACTGCATCCAACGCTTTGCATTTCACTTGGTGATGTAATGCTTGGATGCAGCTGTTCGGTCATAGAAACCCATTCCATGAAGCTCTCTACGCATTGTTGTTGTGCCAATCTGAAGGCCACACAAAGTTTGGAGGTCTGTTGACTCTGCAGACGGTTAGCGACTTCTGCGCACTGTGCGCTTCAGCATGCACTGACCCCGTTCTGTCATTTTACGTGGCCTACCACTTCGTGGCTGAGTTGCTGTTGTTCCCAGTTGCTTCCACTTTGTTATAATACCACTAATACTTGACCGTGGAATATTTAGTAGCAAGGAAATTTCACAGAACACCTAAATCCAATGATTTGGAGGGGTGTCCCAATACTTTTGGTAATATAGTGTGTGTGTGTATGTATATATAT
>NW_017306531.1:1487268-1499452 GCF_000935625.1 Nanorana parkeri
AACTGGTGGCGAGTAACTCTTAAGGCCTGGCTAGTAGCTCAGGACTTGAAATTTTGAGCCCTGTAGATATATATATATATATATTACATGCTTAATGAAAATACTAAAATCTAGGGATGTCCCGATGCCATTTTTTTAAGACCAAGTACAAGTACAAGTACTGGCCCTCATGTACTATCTCTTTGTAATGTGGCCAATATTAGATTTTGAAGTCAATGGGTTTACATGTTAAGGCTTTAAAGAGTATGTACACCCTCAAATTGAACTTTACCTATTTGCTCTCTTTTGGTCTGTTAAATGTAACATTGAAAGAATTTTGTCATTTTTGTTTGGTAAATACCTGTTGATCGTGCCAAAAATCTTGTGAGCTAACTTCCTGTAAACTCTGCCTGTGCTGCATTGGTATTGGTTATATTGTTCTAAGAACTAGAGACCCCTGCCCATCTATGTTATGGAAAAGAGGAGAGGGAGAGGTTTCAGTAGCTCTGTCCTGCTTCCGTTACCTGATAGGGTGATTAAACATTGTCAGGACGGGAAGTGTGTCACTGGCAGAACATTCAGGTAAAAACAAAGAAAAAAAACTTGGAGAAAAAAAGAAAACTAATACAGCGGCCACATCGAAGGACTTGTAAGTTGTACTATATTAAATGTTTCTTTTTAGGTTTAGATACACAACTTCCATGTGATAGTAACCAGAGGGAGTTGTGCTATGAAAGGGAGAGGCATGTCTATAATTAAAGCTAACTTAAAACCTTTTCCCGGGTCCATCCATTCTTCAAATAATTGCAGAGTTACCTACAGAGCTATATTTCTGAAATCAGGGTTTTCTTTTATCTACACAGGATTCATATCATCTCCTAGCAATCTTAAAAAAAGACTGTACAGCAAAACAATTTCCATTTTACATTGAAAAAAAGTTCTTTTTTTTTATTCCAGGCCTGGCTTTGCACCAACTTTTTTGACATCAAAAGTGATAAATATTAATATTCGCCTTAAGGTTTACATTACGATTAAAAATAGGAATTATAATTTGATTGCAGCAGGGAACTGCTGGAACAGCACTTGAAATCCAAATCTGAAGCATTTGATGTTGTTAAGATGTTTGCTTGAAGTTGACTGGTATCATTTTATACAGTCAACCAAGCCAAAAAATGTATGTCAATTACTGGAGCAATCCACAATAGCTTGAACTAAGCAACAGTTAAAATCCTAAACCTTAAATTCCAAAAAATACATATGGTTTTCATCTCTCGAGATTCACATTTTGCTTTTTCAGTGAAATTGCAGTTTCAGTAATTTTATGTATCTGATTTCCTCATTTTGGGGTAACTCATAATAAACCTAGACCTGAAATTAACTTTAGCCTTAACCTAAATCATGTTAAACACATGCAGAAAAAAAATAACAGAAAACTGGGGCCATATTGAAATAGTTGGTAAATATAAAAATGACAACTTCACCTTTGGGATCATGAGGGATTCCAGCTGGAACCTACATCTGAGACAAGACAGCTGCACACATCCCCTATTCTTCATATGGTTGTTGCAGTGTTGTAACATAATTGCATGAGCCTGTCTCAAGTTCGGTACACGCGGTTCGAATTTCGGCCGGTTTTGGAGGGCGCTGTCAGAGTACAATGCAAACAGCAGAGGATTCATCCGTTAATGCCTGTAAGGATTAGGAATCTATTTTTCTCATTCATCTCAAGGCTTGAATGAAAAAAATAGAACTGTGTATACCCCACTTTAATTATGTCCTTGATCACTACAGGACGGTCTTGGCCCTCTGCACTAGCAAAGCACCTTACCTCTCTTTGCCAATGTGTTCTTAATATAGCAAATAATAGCTTTAAAACTTGATAAAACTACAAAGGCATCTCAATTGAAAGCCAAACTTAGGTCAAAACCTTTTTTTGTTGTGGGGAAGTTTAAGTTGTTGTTCCTCTCTTGCTATTTTCGCTCACTTCCTGTCTTCCTGAAGAACAGTTTTTAGTTGAGCAAGGAAAGGTTTGGAAACTATTAGGTGATTTATTGCTGTCTGTGTCAGCTTAAAGTGACATTAAAGGATAATGTTTTTCCCCTCCCCCCAATATTAATGTCAGCACTTACCTTAAGTGATGTCTCTTAATCCGATCTTCCTCTTCTTTCCTGATGTTTTCATCTGTCCCTGCAGCGGTGCGGCGGCTCTCCGATCCAGCACTGACTCCTCTCTGCTTGCAGGCACTTCCGATCCAGCGGTGTCTGCATGCGGGTGCACGCATCCATAGACTTACCTTGCGTCTCTGCTCGTCTCCCGGCCGAGAATCCGAACTGCGCATGCTCCCGCCTGTAATAATCTCTATCAAGTACTGGACACTCAACTATGGAGTTAGCTGTGGAATGACGGGGTTCAGTATATGTATCCTTTTTCACTCTTGGTTAATGGAGGTTTGGAACAATTAACATCATCCCCCGTATTAACTAGTAAATTAGAAATGACAACTCAGGATAAGCTCAATTCATAAGCAAAGGTTTAACAGCAGTGCATTGGTTAGAGTTGTATGGCCACTGTAAGAGTAACAGTTCAATCTTATTTCAAAAGCAATGGCGTAACAGCAGTGCACAGGTTAAGGGTGCATGGCCACAGTAGGAGTAACAGTTCAGTCTCAATTCATAGGCAATGGTGTAACAGCAGTGCATAGGTTTAAAGTTGTATGGCCACTGTAAGAGTAACAGTTCAATCTCAATTCATAAGCAATGGTGTAACAGCAGTGTAGAGGGGAGAGCTATCATCTATCTCTCCTATTGACAGCAAGATCTGTTGGCAAACAATTGACAGTCTGTGCTTTTATCCTTGCCCTCAGGCTACTTGCGTTTTGTGTATTTCCTATGGATCCTATTGCTGCTGAAGCTGCTGCTACCATGGAGGGTCTCTCCTTAGCGTTGTACCATGTGCACCGCTCACAACGGTCGGACGCCGAACAATCAATCTTGCTCCCTTAAATCCCTCCTCGCTGTGCGCGAAGGGGAGGACCCGGCTGCCGTCCTGGATGGCCCTGAAGAGGAGGAGCCGAGTACTGTCCTGGACGGCCCTGAAGGGGAGGAGCCGAGTACCGTCCATGATGGCCCTGAAGGGGAGGAGCCGTCTGCCGAGCTGGCCGTGCGTGGCCCCGCCATGCATCGCTGGACCGTGGATGGGTAAGTCTGTTACACCGCCCCATGATGCTTTGCGGCCGCTGGAGCAGTTTTGTTTTCTTGGACAGGAGCGCGCAGCAAAAGCAAGGTAAGTTTGAAACCGTTGTTAAAGCAGGGGTTTAAAAAAAAGAAAACTTTTTGCCTATATCTACTGCTTCATAGCAGTAGATATAGGCAAAAAAAGGGAGCCTTTAGAACCCCTTTAAAGGTAGATTTCATTTAACTTTCTGCTCAGGTAATGGGTGCCAGATGGAACAGGAAGTGAGGTGAAATCTCCCCAAAGCAGACACAGACAGCAATAAAATACCTGTGAGGGTGGAAAGGCGTGTGCGCTGAGCTGCACATGCACAGCTCAGCACACAGAAAAAAAAATGCTGAAAGGTGGAAAAAAAACTTTTATGGCAGAAGTGACTTACACAGTATCTTCTGCCATAGAAAGCCTGATGATCAGCAGTTCGTCCGCTTTAAGATTTGTTTTTACTTTCATTATTATGGGGCTAATGTAGCTGCTGGGGTTTGATACACAATTGATGTGCTCCAGTAGTATATTCCTTATTATTTTTAGTGTAAGTAATTTATGTAGCATCTTTTATAACAAGTTATTTAAGACAAGTGTCACTTTCTGCTTTTGTGGAGCATTGTATTTCTTCCACACAGTGCATCTAAAAACCTAAAGCAAACAGTTATGCATATTGGGGGGAATTTATCAAAACTGGAGCAGATCTGCATGTTAACCAATCAGCATCTCTCTTCAGTTTAAGTTAAGATTTGAAAATGAAAGAGAGAAGCTGATTGGTTGCCATTCACAGCTGCTCCAGTTTTTGTCTGCTCCAGTTTTGATAAATTCCCCTCATTGTATATTTATCAGTTAAATATACATATATATATATATATTGCATGCAGCTCTTCTGTAAAGAAGACCTTCAGTTAAAAGTTTTAATAACTCTTGCAGTGGGGCTACCCTCACACTGCAAGGGTTAACTGCTTGTCTAGGGTCAAAAATAAAAAAAGTCATACTCACCCGCACCTATCATGACGCGAGCATCCTTTGACCGCTGCGGCAGAGGGGGAGAGAGGCAGAAGAGACTGGTCTAAGAGCTGGCTGGCTCCAAGGATCAGGTAGGTATAACTTTTTTTGACCCTAGGCAAAAACGAGCACTGAACCCTTGCAATGTGGGGGTATCCCCACTGCAAGGGTTAATAAAAGTTTTAACTGGAGTTCTGCTTTAACAAAAAATGTGGATATCCTACATTGTTTTTTCCTACCTCTTTTAGGTTTTTATTGCGGTTTGTTGCAGCGTTCACACCATTACATTGGTGCAATGCAATGTTATGCCCCTCCAGCGTTGTGATGCCTTAGCAGCCTATTTAAATTAATCGACTCCCTTAACAGAACACACGTGAACGTGTGTGTGCTAACTCAGCTACTCATCTACGTCAATAAAAAGACGCATTTGATCTGCAGATAGAGTGCCGGTGTCCCATTTCTACTTGTGTATGTGACGGTTACCATCCGTCGATTACCGCTACACCCACCAGCCAAGTTTGGGTTAAGCCGTCAGGAGTGCAATGGGTTCATGGACTTTTACTAACTCAGCATGAACCCAGCCTGTGTTCCTGCTTGGGAGATTCAGCGGTCATCAGGACAAAGCATGGAGGGAATTCACAATGTTCAGGAATGAACAGGAATAGTGGTGAAATCTTCCTATAGGGACATACTGTATGTTCTGGTGGCAACAGTGTAAAATGAGCTTTCCTCTTACTTTGCCGGCATTTCCAGTCTCTTTGTGGTAGGAGTCCTAGTCTGGGATGGGATGTGAGGGGAAATCTCCCCCAAAAGACAAATAAAGCAAATTAAAAAGCATAACAGAGGTTTTAATCATTTCATAATCCATCCAAAACAAAAAATTATTTTGGCATTATATAGAGTTTAAAGCTTTACCTTGACCCTAGCTAGGAGTAAATGGCAAATGTTTTGTATTATATAGCAAAGATTCTGTTACGTAACATTTTACTAAAATGATAGACTGCAGGCAAACTATGTGAAATAAAAAGAGAAAGGTTTTAGAAAGTTAAATATAAACTATACGTTCTTTAACAGACCAGCTTTGTATCTGAACCAGTCAGGTTTTTGCTCTAGACTTGCTGCCTTGAGTTTAATTCTTTTTATAGCCAACATTTAGTCACACTTAATCTTAGATTCATCTTACATGAACAGCATGTACAGAACTGTTCAGGGTAACTCAGCACCCTGAAGACCCATTTACATGAAGGGCCATGTGTGCAGTTTCTGCACAGAAAAGATACAGACCCCACTGATCAAAAAACAAACATGACAAGAAACTTTGGCTGGGAGCTACAAACTGTATTATCAAGGGCAATGAATAATTAAAATCTGGACTGTACATGAGCACTCACACATTTTCCTTTACGAAAGAGAAGCTGGTTTCCAGCCAGGGTGAAATAACGAGTTTTCCATCTCTTGATAAACTTCCAGCGAACCTGCTTCTCTTTAAGTTTCCCTTCAATTAGGGGTTGGCCATCCTGATTTACGACTGCAGGAATAAAGAAAAAAAACAGTTGTTAAGGAAATAAGAATCAAAGCCTGGAAATGTGCCAAGTACTAGAGGTGATGAGAGTCAGCACAGGCCCTTGGACATGCCACCATTCAGGGACTTCCTCGCTACCAGATATTTTGAAAATTGGTTTCTCTTTCCATAGCATAAGACATTGAAATAAAGAAAACTGTTAAGTTTTTAACATGAAATCTTTGCATTGTACATATGCACCGATTCTGATACTAGTATTGGTATCGGTGCAGATACCTAGTATTTGGGCGAGTACTCTTACTCTCCAAAATGCTCTGATACAAACCCGCGATACCGGAACTTCTGCTCAGAGAAAGATTTCCTTTGACCAGCTGTGCCGCGTGGAAACATGGAGCCGGCTTTCCAGCCAATCAGGAAGCCTGTTAGAGCGTAATGAACTCATTGGCCGGGAAGTTGGCTCCATTCTGTTTGGCCAGGAAGTTGGCTCCATTCTGTTTGGCCAGCTTGATGCTGATTGGCTGTGAAGCTGGTAATAACACACCGCCCGCCTTCCTGATTGACCAGGAAGCCGGCTCCATGCTAGCGGAAGTACCACCAGGGGTACTCGGTATCAGCGAGTATTGAAGGATGAATATTGGAACTCGTATTCGAGACAGGAAAAAACGGTACCGGTGCATCCCTAGTACATATCATATATATTACATTTTGTGGAAGTCCACATCCTAGATGACTATACATTGCATCCCCTGATATATATACATATATATTTATTTTATTATCTGAAACAATTATTGCATGAGAATGGTTTCAATCTGACAAAGGCAGCCACTAAACAGGCTGCTACTGTTGTGTTATCTGCCTAGCTAACCCAGAATTCCTCTGAGAATCCTTTGTCTTTTTTTGTAAAACAATTGTATTTATACAGTATAAAAACACTTTAAAATCTCATTCAAACTCAAAACTTAAACCTAAATATTAATTTTCCTCTAAAGGCTAAACTTTAAAAAAAAATTTAAATAGTAGCAGAAGGGAAAAAAAGAAGAAACATTGCAAACGGTAACTGTGTACTGCCTTTTTCCATTTTCGTGATTCAAGCTTATTTATTATCTACTGTGTCTAATGTTATAGTCTGCGCCCTCCATCTGTTCTAATGGTAAGTTAATTGGGACATCCTAAAACATTTAATGTGAAAATTGGCTTAATGTAGCTTAATGTACCATAATGTACCATAATGTACCTAAACCTCAATCAATTGCCTTTAAACTTTGCACAACCCAAGTTCTTAGCTTCCCCAACATATACAGGAAGTTTCAACCAATGTCCGCCAAACTTTACGCATTACAAGACGCTATCTATGCCAACATATTCTGAAGCTTTTGGGTCATTTGATAAAACACACCGAAAGTTATTCACATTAAACTATTTTATTACAATCCTAAAACATTTAATGTGAACAGCCTAATGTAAAAAGAGCTTAAAAGGAGAACTATGGGGTTCTATCTTTTTTTTATGAATGCATTCCTTAGGCTAAATAAGTAAATAATGTATGTCAGGACAGGAGGCTATGAGTTATTGTAGAACCTTACCACTGCAATATGTCACGTGGCCGCTTGGAGTAGCGCCCGTTCGTGACAATGTAATTTACTCTAATTAGCCAAAATGCACAGTAAGGCTGTAAAACCTTGTTTTAGGTGGTGGGAGGGGCTAAGCGCCGCAATGAGAAGACATCCCGACGTATCTGACGGGATCCTCCCCACTGATGACTGACAGTGATTCTTGAGAGCTGCTGCGCGTCCACGAATATATGGACATGCGCAGCAGCTCTCTCCTTACCTGCACGTCCCCGTGTGCCAGCTCCTTCCCCCCTCTCTCTCTCTCTCCCCCTGCCGACACTGACATACCAAAATGATCGTGGATCGCTGATGACAGAGGGGAAGGAGCTCTCTCTCTTCAGCATTTACTACAAATCGGAAAGTCCATATATGGTAAATGATGTCACTGGAGATCCCTGCTGATCGGATCCGATCAGCGGGGATCTCCAGTGACATAATTTACCATATATGGACTTTCCGATTTGTAGTAAATGCTGAAGAGAGAGAGAGAGCTCTCAGTGGTGATTAAATACCACCAAAAGAAAGCTCTATCTGTCCCCAAAAAACTGTATAAAATTAATTTCAGTACAGCGTTGCATGACGGAATAAACGTCAGTCAAAGTAACGCAGGGCTGAATACTGAAAAATGGCCTGGCCAGGAAGGGGGTCTAAACACCTGGTCTTGAAGTGGTTAATGTGTAAAAAAGTATATAAATCTCAATCAATTGCATTGAAATGCTGCACAACCCAAGTTCTCAGCTTCACAAACCTATCTTGGAAGTTTCATGGATTTTGGTTTCCCACAAGGCAAATGAGTGACATTAAGCTTGTTTTTGGGGAGCTTAATGTGGCTTAACGTACAAAAAACCACCTAAATGTTAACCAATGTCCGCCAAACTTTACGCATTACAAGATGCTATCTATGCCAACATATTCTGAAGATTTTGGGTCATTTGATAAAACATACCAAAAGTTATTTACATTAAACTATTTTATTCCTTTTGGAAAACATTTAGCTTAATGTAAAAAGAGCTTAATGTACCATAATGTGCCTAAAACTCAATCAATTGCCTTGAAACTTAAGCCACATTAAGCTCCCAAAAAAACAAGCTTAATGTCACTCATTTGCCTTGTGGGTAACCAAAACCCATGAAACTTCCAGGATAGGTTTGGGAAGATGAGCAACATTTCAATACATTTGATTGAGGTTTAGATACTTTTTTACACATTAAGATGTTAACCGATTTCCCCCAAATTAATTCATTCATGTATTCCTAAAGTGACACTAAACTCAGGAGTTAAATCTTTATAATGCATTAATAGTTAAGACCCTTAACTATTGACAAAAATGTATCATGTTTGTGTATCGCTCAGCTGTAGATCCTTAAATCATCTCTGAATTGGTGCTGACACTGTCCTTCCATCTGGATGGTGGCTACTTTTATTCCCGATGTCCCTGTGTGTGTTGTAAAGTAGCCACCACTCCAAGCTCACTCCAATGATGGACTACAATCTCACGTTTAGTTAGCCAATTTGTATTGAGATTGTATCTATTTTAAAGCAGTACTTGAGTTCCTGCCAAATGACTGTGCTCAGATGAGGTAATCAGTCGGCTGCAGACAGTTTTCTCTTCCCCTGTGATCCAACTGCAACATTGTAACTTTGCAGCAAGTCACAAGGTGAGAGGCTGCAGCAGGGACGACCTCTGTCAGTGATGGAAGAAAATAGGTCACCAGCACTCCATAAGGCTCATGTTGGATTTCTGTGACATCATTGTCCATTAAAAGGATTCATTCATTTTAACTTATGGAGTGCTGGTGACCTATTTTCTTCAATCTTGTGTTTTGCACGGTGCCATCCGTGAAGTTACTTCGAGCACCATTTATTTGATTGTTGGCCGGGACTGCTGAAAGGTGTGCGGAGGGCACCTCCATCAATTGCCTCTGTCAGTGATGGACACAGCCAAGAACTGAACTGTGTCATCTCTGAGCCAGAATCTCAGTCCAGGAGATAGATGCTGACCCTGAATGCCGCCTGAACAAAGATGGCTCTGTCCTTCTGAAAAGAAAAGAAGATGAGAAACCCAATAAACTAGAACTTGGTCAAATTTTAGACCCATTTCTCTGATCAACGTCGATGTTAAGCTCTTGACCAAGATCCTGAATTTGCACCACAACACTTTTTTTTAGGCCAGTTGATAAACAAAGACCAGGTGGGCTTTGTCCCTCGCCATCAGGTTGGTATTCGGAAGGTCCTCTCTTTGTGTAATCTGGCTAGTACACCGAAGCTGGAAATGTTCCTATTATCTTTCGATATGCACAAGGCATTTGACTCAATCTTGTGGTCTTATTTTTTTGTAACGTTGGAGAAGTGGGGGTTTGGAGAGGGATTCCTGGCCTGGATCTGGGCAGACTATTCTAATCCTAGGGCTTCAATTAAATACCAGGGCTTTAGTTCTTCCTATTTTCCCATTGCTAGGGGTACTCACCAGGGCTGACCGCTGTCACCGGTTCTCTTTATATTGGCATTAGAGCCCTTTCCTCTTTCTATTAGAGCTAATCAGATCATCAAAGTAGTCAAACTAGCAGGTTATTCACATAAAATGTCTCTGTTTGCAGATGACATTCTATTGTCCCTTACGTCCCCTCACATTACGTTGCCTATTCTGTTGGGAACATTGGAGTTGTTTGCCAACATCTCAGGACTGACGGTAAATACCACAAAATCATTGGCATTGAATGTGCCGCTTTCGCTTTCTTCAACCACTGTTACATAGTTACATAGTATGTAAGGTTGAAAAAAGACACAGGTCCATCAAGTTCAAGCTTTGTGTGTCTGTGTGTGAGTTGTGCGTGCTTGTGTATATGAGTCCCTGTGTGAACTAATAGTTAAAAGTACCTATACCCCTGTATATTATGGTCTCTTAGGACGGTATCTAATTAATTTTTGAATGATTCAATGTTCTCTGCTGATACCACTGCTTGTGGCAGAGAGTTCTAAAATGTAACTGTTCTAACGGAAAAGAAACCCCTACGCCCTTTGTGCTTAAAACATTTTCCACCAATCTTAGGTGGTGGCCTCTAGTCTTTGTTAGCGAGTTTACAGAAAAACGTTTAGTGCTGATGTTACCATCATCACCTAACAATTTTGTACATCAGAATCATGTCCATTCTTAATCTCCTCACCTTGAGCGTGAGCAAGTTTACATTTAGCAACCTTGTCTCATAGCTTTGATCCTCCAGCCCCTTAATTAGCTTAGTTGCTCTTCTGTGGACTCTCTCCAGCTCCAGGGCATCTTTCCTGTGGACTGTTGACCATAACTAAACCGCATACTCAAGATGTGGCTTAACCAGTAATCTATAAAGTGGCAAAATGACTGCTTTGTCTCTACAGTACATTATCTGTAAAAAATAAGTCAAGGCAACTGGACTTGCTGTATTTTTCTTGAACACGTTTCACAGGTCATCCAACCAGCTTTCTCAATTCAGAATGACTTGTACAAAAAAGTATCTGGTAATAAATATGGTGAATGTTGCTCCAATCCACACAATCTGTTAGTCACAACCAGGTGTGGATTGCATTTACATAATTGGAGTCGAGGAGGTGTTATTAACCTGCCCAGAGAGAGGTGTTAAAACAGCATTGTTCACATCTTGAACCTCTTTTGAATACTGGTACTACCGTTAAACCTTAAACCAGTCACTTGGTACCCTTCCAGTCATTAACGAGTTCTTGAAGATGAGGAATAATGGACTTGCTATAGTCTGGCCAAGCTCATTAAGTACTCTTACTCTTACATTTGCAACAAAATTTTCCTTTTACCTGGACACCTTCTCTCCCTTATTTGGGGATCAAACTGGTTTCATCTTACACCTCTCTTTACCAAGCAAATTACCTAGGGCTTTCCAGATTTCCTGGATAGGTAGACTTAATGCAATAAAGATGACCTTTTTACCTAAATTGTTGTATGTCTTCAGGGTTCTGCTATTCAGGGTGTTATCTTACATCCTTCAAATTCTTCAGAAGGATGCCCTACAATTTATTTGGGGGTTCTCTCGTCCGAGGGTAAATAAAAAGGTTCTCTTCGCTTGAATCTGCAAGGGGCCTGGGTGTTCCCAACTTGAACAATTATTGCAAAACTGTGCAAATTGCTCCTCTGGCACTATTATTGCATCAATGTAATACACCTTTGTTATCTCTATTTCCTTGATTTAAGTATAATTATTTTTATATTGGTGAAATCATTGTTATATTGGTTTAAAAGCAAAGAAGAAGGAAATAACTGACATTTGTAAAGTCCATTCAACTGATGTGAATGCTATAAACAACAATTTTTGTGAACCGTGTTTACAAAATGTGCTTTTGCAGGCATTTTGGTCTTTGTTATGGTTCTAACGATATGTTTATATAAAGTCTGGCCCTGAAAATATAATGAAAAAAATCTGCTCATTTGTATGAATTACATTTAAGGGATCTCTTGTGGGCACAAACAACCTTTTCTTTTCATTTAGTAAAACAATTTCTCTTCCAGCAATTCTTCAGGTTTCTTGAAAAAACATATTGGTTGTGGCCAGACCAGAGAAAATGTCACCATCCTGTAATGTTTCAAAATGTTTTTAAATCAGTTTCCGAAAATATCCCAAAACGAATAGAGGTGTATCGTTATTTACTCAAACATTCTGTACTAGTTACCAGGACTTTCACATAACAAACTATCGACTGAAATACTGGCATGCCTGCTAATGTTCTGGAGTTTTTGTGAGGACAAGAAATCAAAAGATCTCGTTGAATAGATTTTCTTGAAAGCTTGTATTCATTGCTGCTGAAGGTTAACCCCCCCCCCCCCCAAAAAAAAAACACCCCCATTAAT
>NW_017306531.1:1499543-1502852 GCF_000935625.1 Nanorana parkeri
CAAAAAAAAAACAACCCCATTAATCAGGTTTGTCTTACAGCAGAATTGTACCATTGCTGAGCGGTGCCACCTCGGGCCGCTGTGTGCAATTTGACTAGCATACTTACACATTATGGCAGGTCTCCCTCAGAGTTTGCCCATCTTCAGTGCTGACAGCAATCCCAGTTGCCTCTCTGTCCACTGTGATCTTCTCCACCATTTCTTCTGGCAGCAGCATCGTTTCTCTCCGGCCATTGGGCAAACACTAATGCTAGAATATCAACGTGCATCATCCCAGGGCCCAGATCCATTTTCAACACCTTACAGATGCCAGGAGTGGGACATAAGTGCATACTACAAGGCAAATGTGCCACAAGCACATGCAGCAATTGTGCATGTGCTTGTGGCTTCAGAAGGGGCTTCAATAGCCAGCCTGCTATTGGCTACTGCAATAGCCAATAGTAGTCTGGCTATTGCTCCCGGCTGCTGACATTCACCAGTTTGTTTGGTTGCCTATTGTCATTGAATGACATCCTATCCTATTCTTATTGCAAAAGAAGAATACAGGATGCAAAATGAAACATTGTGTTAAGTGAAGCCTCCCAGTAGGTGAAACATGTGGCCCCCTAGCATTCACTACTACTACACCCTGGCACCTCCGATACCAGCTTCTCCCCTGCAAGCCGCACACAGATCCATGAAGGTTCCTGTCATACATGCAACTGTCTCCATGTACTTGGTTCCCTCATCTTGGACTCTGGCAGTGACACTCATACACAGAGTCACTGGGTCAGCAATAACCACAAAATCCACTTGTGGGATTGAAATTGTTGACCACATTTGTTATACATAGTTTGTTCAAGTGTGGAAGCTGGCTGTACCGTATGTACGCAGTGGTACATGCTAGCTGTAAACCTTTAATCTCTGATTAAACTAAGTGGGATACTGCCTGTGGTACTCATACAATAGCAGTTATGCTTAGCACAAAGCTGTTGATGTTTTCTGCATTCTGATTCAGCTTTGTGCACAACAAAGATATGCAGGGGTCAATTTATCAAAACTGGAGCAGATTGAATCTTGAGCAGTTGCCCATGGCAATCAATCAGCTTCTCTCTTCTATTTGTTCAGTTAAGCTTTGAAAATGAAAGATAGAAGCTGATTGCTATGGGCAACTGCACCCAATTCTGTCTGCTCCAGTTTTAAACAATTCCCCTCACAGTGTCTGTGAAAGTTACTGATTGTGGATTAAACTTTGTATCAGGCTATTCACACAACAGCAAAATATGTCCCTTGTACAGCTGTGAAATCTATCAGCTATAATATGCTATTTATACAGGTGGTATAGTGACTGCAATTTCAGATGTTTCAATACTCAGCCTTTGTTCCATATATTACAAGGAATACACTTTTTAGAGAAACTTTTTGCCATTCATACAGATAGCAGTCTATATCTGAACATACTTATATTTGCTGACCATTCACCTGCCAAGGGTTATGTGGTGACTTGGGGATATATTCAATATGTTTTTAAACAGAAGAAATGAATGCACTATACTTACCTGAAATACTTTTTTTTAGCAGGCTGTAGTCTTCTACATTACATATACCTGTGACTGTTTAAAGTGATATTAAAGTCAAAAGCTATTTCAAATGCTGATTTACCAGTTGACATCCACGGTGTTAAACCCCCTTCCCATCCAGGCCATTTTTCAGTATTCAGCGCTGCGGTACTTTGACTGACATTTATTCCGTCATGCAACGCTGTACTGAAATGAAAGGCACTGCTGCATTGGACAGGTCTTTTCTGCCCGTGCGTGCCCGCTAGGGGGCGCGCGCGAGCAGAAAAAAAATGCCGTCTGGTGACGGCAACCCGCCAATGCAGCAGTGCCGTCCGTCCGTTTTTTTTACACCACTCTCTGCAGGGAGATGATCGGAAACTGAGCGAGCGACGGTATGTGTTCGTTCACTTCGCGATCAATAGAGCCGACCTGTGACTACTTTTCACTAAATGCCAGGTCTCCACTGGGATAATGAATTACCAATTCGATACTGGGTTTGAGATAAAGGAAAATGGTGCTAATACCTGCCACATGTGCAGTAGTGGCAGGAAGGTAATATAATTGTACCGCCATTATGCATGCGCATTAGCATCGTCATTTGAATGTAGGCCAGCACCATCCACAACAGCCATACCCAGCACAAAGCAAATCAAGAGCAGCCCCTACATTAGGTGAGTCTGTGTTGCACTGGGACATGGCCTTCTAAATTTTGGCTCTGTCAGCTCAAACCACTTCTCTACCGCCTAAGTTCCGCTGAAGCTTACACAGGCACTGTAATGCTTGGCCTGGCAGCTCACATCAACAACCCCCCTCGCCCAACCTCTGCTGCTGACCTGATAGCCCCTCACCACTGTGCCAAATCATACCTGCACCCCACTCTCACTGCTGCACCTAACCCCCATCCTCCCACCCTGGTGTCACCACCTATGCCACATGCCCCCACATGCACTACACCAATGCCTGCCTCTGTGTTCGTTGCCACTGTACCAATTTACACTCCTGTGCTACCTGCCACTGCATTGACACACCCATCCATTTTCGGCCTGTTCAACAAACAAGCACACTTTTGCTAGTCTTACATAACCATATACACATAATATATCCAAAATTACAGAAGCATAGATGCAGATCCCTTTGATTATAAGAAAAGAATGCAAAGAAGTCAATATTTACTAAAGAAAATCTGTTAAATTGTATAACATACACAAAACATAATACAGTAACAAACATACATGATAGAGAAAGTAAACTATTGTACTCACATAAAGGAAAGTCAAGAACATAAAGGGGAAATTATGTGAACTACTGCCTTAATGTAAGGGTATGCACACAACCAGTGGCGGACCTAAGGAACAAACCCCCCCCCCCAAAAAAAACAAAACACAGCGCTCTCCTCCCGCAAGGCTTGGCCAGCTGTCACTTTCTCTTCTCCCCGCTGGGACACAGAGCAGCTATAGAGGGTGCCATTCTGCATTGCTGCAACAGTACTTTTTACAACATTAGGCTACAAATTATTTTAATTAATTATTTACCTTTACCTCTTCTGTCTTCAGCTGTTTCTTGTGTGTTTTCTGTTTGATGGATACTCACTGCCGTCCGAGGCCCCATGGCTGCCCCATGATGTACCTGCAGTGCCGTCTTCAGTACCTCCTTGTTCCGCGGCTCCCTCCTCACAGCAGCCGGCGGGCCCCATACTATCTTGGCCGGTGGACGGGCCCCCCCCCCCCATTTCAGCGGGCCGGGGGGGGCCCCCCCTTTTGGGGCGGACGAC
>NW_017306531.1:1503335-1506114 GCF_000935625.1 Nanorana parkeri
CGGGGCCCGCTGGCCGCTGGATACCGATCCGGTGCTGGGACTGTGCTTGGCCCCCCCAGGCCGAGGCCCCGGTGCGCCCGCACCGCCTGCACCGGCGGTAGTTCCGCCACTGCACACAACTGAACCAGAAACAGCTCACAGAGGGACATAGAAAAGGTTTCCCCTATCCATTTCTCCATGTAATTTTTCATTTTCTGCCATGCTTTTTACGCCTTAGAGAAACATAAAGCTGCTACAAATGTATGTCATCTGACACTGTTTTACACCAGGCAACACCAGATTTATTCTCTGTGTGGTGGCGGCTTAAGTACAAGAACTGGGGTTCAGTTACTCTGACTTAGTGCAAGATGGGAGTCCCTGATATTTTTAGCTTAGATGTTCACATTTTCTGTGCTCTGACATTCATGTTCATTTAAAAAGCTGATCAACTTAAACACATTCCTACTCACAAATATTCAGTACATCCTAATACCTGGGACCAGGAATACTACCAGTAACATTGTACTGCTAATTCTCTGTGATACTGGCAAACCTACAGGTGCTCACAAAATGTATAAAATATCCCTATAACTATTAATGGCAGTATATAATGTTTATATACAAAGCTGTTATATAGCAATGTTAACACAGCTTCAACATGTTATAGTAGAAATGCAGACTAGTCATTTTATTTCTTAAACTGCCTTCCCAATTAGGAAGTAATGTTTAGATGTTGGAGGTAAAACAACAACAACCACTTAAATACCTGCTATCATTTTCACAGCAGATGAAACCTAATTTGATTGGTTCCTGTGACCAATGCCTCCCCTTTACTAAGGAAATCACCAGTGGCAGCTCCATAAGGCTGGGTTCACACCTGAGCGGGTTTTTTCAGCTCGTTTTTTAGCGCGTTTTTCCTGGCGGTATGATTTTTTTTCCCTTTATTTTCTCTATTTTAAATTTGTTTTGTTTTTTTTCACTTTTAAACTTCTTGCCGGCTCCACACCCTTGCAACGCAGCCACTCGCAAGGGACGAAACCCGGAAGCCGGCCGGCAGCCACCGAAGGACACAGCGGGGATCGCGGACACGGTAACACCTGTACGCTGTATTCCCGAGTGTGGCTCGGGGTTACCGCTTTGTTAACCCCGATCCACACTCGGGAATACCAATGGAAACGCGCGGCAAAACGCCCCAAAGAAGCTCCTGTACTTCTTTGGGCGTAGGGCGTTTTGCAGCGCGTTCCTGCACCTGGGCGCTGTAAAACGCCCAGGTGGGAACCATGCCCATAGGCAATCATTGGTTTTCACATGTTGAGCGTTTTACAGTGCGTAGGAACGTGCTGTAAAACGCCCAGGTTAAACCAGGCCTAAATGTTGACAGGTTTGACAGCTCACAACTCAGGGAATCAAAGCGAGAACAACCCACTACTAATATTGCTGAGCTACAGTCACCATTGAGTACTTACTAACTTATTTCAACACAAGACCCTATTAAAACTTAAAGAGACCCTGTCGCCAAACAATTAATTTCAACAACAATTTTCCCATAGGATTTTTACATATGTAATGTATATTATTTACCTATAAAATCCTCCATTGTGTAGACACCCAAAAGCCCTAAAAATTCGGATTGCAGGGATTGCAGGGACACTAGATGGCATTGGTGATATTTACTTCTCTTCCCTTTGTTCTCTTCTCTTCATGATGTTCAATTATTACTATTATTATTCAGAATTTATGTAGCACCAACAGTTTGTGCAGCGCTTTCCAATATAAGGAAGACAGTGCAATTACAATACAAATCAGGACAAGGTGGTAAGGAGGGCCTTGCCTGTGAGAGCTTACAATCTAAAAGTGAGGGGCAAGTGATACAAGAAGTGGTAGCTGTGTGGAGATGAATTATTTGGGAAAGTGATAGTTCAGTGGTTAAGTTGAGGCAGGAGAGGCTTCCCTGAAGAGATGAGTCTTTACGGTATGCCTAAATGCAGACAGAGATACACGGACAGGTTGGCGTAAGGAGTTCCATGTTCCTGCATTTTGTTTCACTAAAGGCACCATATCACACTGAGTACTGCAAACGTATTTGCAAAAAGGCAAACTCTGCAACATTATTTACTTGTTAAAGCTCAACTACAGCCAAATTGTTGTCTAGGCTTAGAAGTCTACTGTTGTATGTGTCACAGCTGGGGAGATTTTCCTTCATTTCATGTCCTGATAACAGGGGATAAGAAGGTACACATATAGGTTCAGCACACCTGCACCATATGAACTTTAAGTATATGTACAATAGTGTAAGGTTACATACAATTAGGATGTAATACTAACAATGTTATAGTTGTAAGCATTTCACATGCATTATGAGGCAATATATGAGGAACCATTCAATATACATTACTGGTATACAGTATATTACAATAGTGGTATTGATACACAATATGAGCAAAATACCAATCACAAATGCAGAATAGCTTACAGGCCAGGCAAAATAACAAGCTTCTAGACCAGCTTTTTTTTTCAACCAGGTTTCTGTGGAGCCCTGGGGTCCCTCCAAAGGCGGCTAGGGTTTCGTTGAAAAATGAGCAGTGCTCCCTTCCTCTCCTTCTCATCCCTCCCATCCCAGCCCGCCCTCCTCCCTGGTCCCTCTTTCCTACGTGTGTCTTGTCGTCCGCCCTCCCCGCACCCACTTCCCCGCCGCCCCCACCCCCCTGAAGTACAGAGTCCCTACTCGGGCCACCGACCCCGAGCAGCACGATGCCGCTCCGCTGGCTCTCCCTGAATGTACAAGGTCTCAACTCCCCCC
>NW_017306531.1:1506511-1510979 GCF_000935625.1 Nanorana parkeri
CCCTGAAGTACAGAGTCCCTACTCGGGCCACCGGCCCCGAGCAGCACAATGCCGCTCCGCTGGCTCTCCCTGAATGTACAAGGTCTCAACTCCCCCCGGAAACGGACGAAAGCCTTTCGCTATCTCCGTAGCCGCCATATAGACATGGCCTACTTTCAGGAAACACAGTTCTCGACCGCCAGTGCCCCCAAGTATTTTGATGCTTTCTTCCATCTGTGTACCAAGCCAATGCCTCCACGAAAACCCGAAGTGTCCTCATAGCCTTTCGTAAAACAGCGAACTTTGTCTGCACTAAGCAGATAGCAGACCCAGAAGGGCGGTACCTTCTCTTGACGGGCAGGCTTAATGACACTGACATCACAGTTCTTACCTACTATGCGCCTAACTCTAACACAATTCCTTTTCTCACCCACCTTTGCTCATTACTTGTTGCACATGCAAACGGTACTCTCTTCCTATGTGGGGACTCCAACATGATTCTCCGTGCCCAACTTGATAAATACACCCCAGGTCCCACTGCGAAACTACCGCACAGCCAAAGCTTCCAACAATTGCTCCTCCAGCATAACCTGGTGAAAGGGACTATACCTTCTATTCTAACCCCCATCATTCCCACTCTCGTATCGATCATGCCTTTGTCCAAAGGCGCTCCCTTTCTCTAGCCTCCTCCTCCCACATCCTCCCTATACCCTGGTCGGATCATGATGCAGTGCTTGTAGTGTGCTCCTCTGTCCTAAGCACACCCCCCTCGCCCTCCTGGTCCTTGAATGAATCGCTGTTCTGCATATCTGATATACTCACGGAAATCCGCATGCATACCCTTGACTATTTTCTGCTCAATACCTGGTCGGTCCCCTCCAAATCGCTGGTCTGGGAAGCCTATAAGTCGGTCATACGTGGACACCTGATCCAAATAGCTTCTAAACGTAAAAGGGATCGCAACCAGCATATTCAGAGTCTTGAGTCGGAACTGGACCAGAGGTCTCAGGCCTTCAAGTCCAACCCTACGATCGCTAACCGTACATTGCTGGCGTCGACGCGGGCTGCGCTTGATCTCTGTCTTACAGATAGAGCCGAATGTTCCCTGCGTTGGACGAAGCAGAAATTCTATGCGAAAGGCAACAAACCCGACTCTATGCTAGCCAAACGCCTGCAGACGTTTGATAGTGTCCCCACCCCGATCTCCCTCCGCACCAGAATGGCCACCCGCACTAGTGACCCCACCAAAATCCTATCTGAATTCCGTCATCATCTCTCCAAGATATACTCGGCCCCTTCCACATCCTCCGTCGATACTATCCGTGAATTTCTCTCCCGAATTACCCTTCCAGATATCCCACAAGCCGGTAGGGACCTCATGGAGACGGAGATCTCTGCCGTCGAAGTCCAACAAGCCATTAAAGCCTTCAAAACGGGTAAGCGCCCGGGCCCGGATGGATTCCCCGTCCTTTTCTATAAAAAACTATCGGAAGAACTATCCCCCCACTTAGCCTCCCCTCTTTAATGGCCTCCTGAAGGGTGACTCCATGTCCCCACACATGCTCACAGCCAACGTTGTAATGATACCCAAGCCAGATAGAGATCCCCACTCCTGGGCCAATTACCGCCCCATTTCCTTAATAAACGTAGACATCAAGATCCTTTCCAAAATTCTCACTTCCCGTCTTAACCAATTTCTGGGGTCCCTGATCAAAAAAGACCAGGTCGGCTTCATGCCCTCCAGACAGGCCTGGGACGGGGTCCGGCAGGCCCTCCACCTGATGCACTTAGCCAAATTACGCTCCAGAGAAATGATGTTGCTGTCCTTGGACATTTCCAAGGCCTTCGACATGCTCTCTTGGCCGTATCTCTTTGAAGTCCTCCGTCACTGGGGCTTTGGCTCCCACTTTATATCCTGGGTCGCCGCCCTATATGCCCCACCCCAGGCCCAGCTTAAGTACTGTGGCTTTGAATCGTCCCTTTTCCCGATAGCGCGCGGCACTCGCCAAGGTTGCCCCCTGTCACCTGTCCTTTTTGCCCTAGCCCTCGAACCCTTGGCTGAATACATTAGATCCAACCCCGATATTCAGGGTCTTGAGGTGGCGGGCTCACACCACAAAATATCTCTCTTCGCTGATGATGTCCTCCTGTCACTGACTAACCCCCTCCTTTCCCTCCCAAACCTCCTTAAAGCACTCTCAGACTTTGCACTCATCTCAGACTTGCGGGTCAACCAATCCAAATCCCAAGCTCTTGATGTCTCCTTGACGCCTGCAACGCTAGCCGCACTCAAGCTCTCCTTCCCGTTCACCTGGGCCCCCTCCCTTAAATACCTGGGCATCCGCCTGACCCCGACCTATGACACCCTGTACGCAGCCAACATTCCCCCCCTCCTGAAATCCCTCACTAATTTGCTGACCTCCTGGCAGAGATTTCCCATCTCCTGGATAGGGAGGATCCATGCAGTAAAGATGACCTTCCTGCCCAAGTTACTTTACGTGTTCCGGACCCTGCCGATCCCCATTCCTGGCCATATTTTTCGCATTCTCCAACGAAGGATACTCGCATTCATTTGGGGCAACTCCCGTCCCCTCATTAACCAAAAACTATTATATCGCCCCAAACTCAGTGGAGGTCTTGCAGTCCCTAATCTTCGAGCATACTATACGGCAGCCACCATTGCTCCCTTAGCTCTATTACATTCAGCAACCGAACTCTCACTATGGGCGTGTCTAGACATGGTGGACTGTCACCCCCAGCCCCTCATGTCCGTGCTGTGGCTCTCCCAAACTGACCGGCCCACTAATCTTAGCCCGATTCTTAGACACTCCCTGAAGATTTGGGACGGAGTTCGGTACTCCGGCAACCTGATGTCACCTCACCTCCCTCTACTGCCCTGGCTCAACTCTCCATTATTCCCACCTGGCGCCACCGATCCTCACTCGTTCGCATGGTGGTCCCGTAACGACCTGACCACTGTACACTCCCTCATCCCGCTCTCTGGTGTGAAATCGTTCCAGCAACTCCGCACCAATAGATCCATTCCACTCCGGGAATGGTTCTGCTATACCCAAATCAGCCATTTCATTAATTCGCTCCTGAAAAACACCTCAGCTCCCTCGAGAATGACCCTATTCGAACATTGCTGCAACTCAGACCCACACGCCCCAGGTGTCATCTCTCTGATCTACTCCTCTCTACAATCCTCCACTTCTACCACCCTTGCTCCCTATCAGCGTCAGTGGCATGAGGAATTGGGCAGAACCCTATCACTTGAGGACTGGCAGCATACCTGGTCAGCAATAGCGCGTTGCTCCCGCAACGTACTCGCACTCGAGAATTCCTACAAAGTGATGTACCGTTGGTATTACACGCCTGCCTGTCTGGCGAAATATATCCCCTCCTACTCCCCGCACTGCTTCCGGGGCTGTGGCGCATCGGGTACCATGATCCACATTTGGTGGACATGCCACCGGGCGGCACACCTCTGGAATCGTGTCTACGAGTTACTCAATTCTCTCTTCCAACTCACCTTGACGAAGGATCCGTGCGAGGCATTGTTACTCCAACCAATTCCACAGCTGACGCGTTACCAGAAGCACCTTGTGTCCCACATTTTTGTCGCCACCAAAATGACAATCGCCAGAGCGTGGAAAACTCCAACCCTGAGCTTTGGGGAAGTTAAAAATCGACCGGAACGATATTTTGGTGAACGAGAAACTGACGGCAGTTCTGTCCGACACGCACGATCGCTTTCTACTGATCTGGCAACCTTGGATTGACTACTCTAAACCACCTTCCTTCGATCCACACCTTCTATCCATTTAGAGGCTCTGTACTTCCCACCTCCCCCTGAACCCCTCTCCCAGCGTACCATCCTCCCCTGTCTTACTCCCCCTCTGTTCCGTCCCATACCCGGTCCTCCCCTCCTTCCCCATTTTCGTGTCCTCTTCCTTTGCTTCCCCTGTTATTATTCTTAAACTGATTTGTGCTGCTTGACCCCCGTCCTATCGGCCCCGGATGTCTCGGGGTAGAGGGCCGTAGAACTCATTGGCCTCGACCCCACGATACCCAGGCATCAGACCTGATAAACCCTCCCCTGTGTTGCCCCACTCCATGTTAATTTGGGCCTTACCCACTGAATCTGAACTGCAATAGTTCCTTCTAACTCCCAAATTGCACTCTGGCACTTGCCTCATTGCTCCTGTTCTACGGCCTGCAGGGCTCTGCACGATGCTGTAGCTGTTTGTTTTCCGTTTAAGTGCCTTATTGCAGGGCTTTGCGTGCCCCACTTCTTTTCTTTTTGTAATCTTTTATGTGAAAAAACTGACAAAAACCAAATAAAATCTTTGTGAAAGAAAAATGAGCAGTGGTGAATTGATCTTCTGCCTGCCAGTGCCTGCATACTTTCAGCATCAATATCAGCCAAGACCAGTGAAGCATCTACTCATATGTAAGCATGTTTGGGGGGGGGGGGGGGGTTTTTTCC
>NW_017306531.1:1511011-1527443 GCF_000935625.1 Nanorana parkeri
TAGTATAGCTTGGTGGGGGGGGGGGGGGCATTCTTCCCACTTACCACTAATGTAGGGAACATTCTTCTTACTGTGCCCCAATGTATGGGGCACTACACTAGGCCCTGGTTTGCCACTGTTTGTGATTGGTACTACAAAATATATAGTCAGCACATTGCACCATATCCACATCTAGGTTCTCCTTAATGAAGATCACAATACACTAGCCTTTTTTACAATTGATGAACCCGTAAAATAATGTCCAGATTAAGTGAATATATCTACAGCTCATGGTACATTAGCTAAACGACATTGGTGGTCAATGAGAGAAGGGCCCAATTATACTGTCAGTGGAAAGAATGCCCTGTTAGATTAAAGGCAGGTATGCCTGGAGGTACTGTAACTAATTCCTCCCTAAAAGGTGCAGAGACATGCTTGAAGCCCAGCACAGCACGCACACAGCTGAAGACCTCCAGTGTGTCAGAGCAACCAATAACTAGCTTTTTAAAGCATGGTGCTTTTCCAGAACATTACAAGCCAGTCAACAAACAAATTCATTGTCTGAGCGCCCCAGGAAATTATAACATAAATATTTTGGTGGTGCTGGTGACAGTCACAGCAAGGTTAAGTAACATTTAACATCCTGTACCACTCTATTGCCCAAAACCAATGTAGAAGGGTGTGTGTCAAACATTGGCACCGTATACATTTAACAAAGAAATAGCAAGCACCGCAAAATAATGTTAACGAGAGTCACTAACGATCACTTGAATATAACAATCATCATGCAACCATATGAAGTGTAAAAGATACATCAGCCGACTGCATAGACCTACACAGTACAGGTCTATGCAGTTTAAATAGTTAGGTTTAAATAGTACATGATCCCATCCAACTATGAGGGTTTGGCACTGCACACAATGAGGCTCCAGTTTAGAGGACCAGTGCCACTCAGGGAGACTCAGACAATCATCGTGTGCATCAAGGGTAGTGGTTAGCAATTCTTCCCCATAAGGCTTTAACATTAGTATTAAATATTCTTCTTGTTTTGTTCTGCATTCACAGGCTGTGGAAGTATCCATTGTGCCCAATGGAAAAAAATAAATTCTGATAGACATGTTATTTGGATATGGCAGTCGGCATTTGCCTACAGATAATACTGAAATGTTGAAATCACAACAGTGGGACATACACATAAATTAATAAATCTATAACCTAATCTACAAAAAAAGTTATAGTATTGAAGTTTTAGTTAAATTAGTTCTCATTTCACCTAAACATTTTTGATGGGGGTGAAAACGTATAATATATACTATAATTGTGGTTATTATATATTATAATTATTTTGATTTAATAATCTATTTATCAACACAGACAAATACAGATATCAACTTTTCTATTTAAATGCTAGGGAAATGGTTGAGAAATATTTACGAAAGCCCTCGCCAAATCAATTTCATTTCAAACTTAAAAGGCTTACTGAATGGATTCTGGTTAATATCATTTTGTTCATATGTAATGTTCCAGTATAAAACACTGAATAAGCAATTACTTTATTGAGCAATTGCATCTGTGAAATGTGTATTTATTACTCCCTAGACTTCTGGAAGTGAACAGTTATCAGCCCTGCAGTTTTGTGTCATGATTGCATACTCTGTATTTCCTAACAATATGTTGTCAGTAGTAAATAAGATATGATTTGGGCAGTGTTTTGTGTTTTGTCATGATATTCAAATCCAATAATGACGTCTTATAAAAAGAGAATTGGAAAATGCTTGTTTGGTTCTAATAGTTGTGGTTAGATGGATTTCTATCAGTAACATGGAGAATGTCCAACAAATTGTTTTATTAGTGTTGTTCCAGTGTTTACAACTACTAATTTACCATATTCACTGAAGGCTTTGGAATGGTAGAAGTGGATCAGCTGTCACAGGAGGCTGAGTGAGCGATGTGGGGAGGAGAGCTCGGTCTCCTCTGACAGGTGACCCTTCCTCTGCACTGCCAGCCCGGACTCCTGTGACAGCTCATAGCTGTCTCCACCCCCACACCGCCGCTCTCCCTGTCACAGGAGGCTGGGCAGGGCGGTACGGAAAGAGAGCTCAGCCTCCTGTGACAGCAATGACAGCTGTCACCGCCAACACATCACCACTTTCCATCCTGATCTGTCACAGGAGGCTCTAGCTGTGCGGGAGGAGAGACGCCGGCAGCTCACATCGCTCTCCCCCTCTCACCGCTCAGCCTTCTGTGACCGTTTCTCTCCTCCCCACTGGGGCACAGAGCAGAGCTCACCAGGGAGGAGAGAAACCAGGCATGCACCGCTATTTGTCCGAAAGATTTCACTGTCAGCATTTTGCCAAAAGTGCCATTTTCGGCCATATGTTTCTGGTTAGGTATTTTAGGTATTTTTCATTTTCAAATGCATGCAGGACTGTGTTCTCTTTAATTTTTTCCGGTAAAGGTAAAATCCTAGAGCTCTAGGATATGTCCCTCAGATTCTCATGGAAGGACTGATGACAGCACTTGGAGGAGCTCAGAATGTGTGCTGACTGTATTCCAGGTACATACCATACAGAAGTCCTGTAATTGCATGAGACCTGTTCCTTACCTTCTCCCTGTAGTGTGATCTGATTAGCCCAATCTGTCTATATCTGTCTATATCAGTGCAGCATCAGTGGAGACAGAGAGGTCAGAAGATGAGGCCAGGGCTGGATTAAAATAGGAGCATTTGGAGCACAAGCTCCAGACCCACCACTGAAAATAGGCCCGGACGTTAGATTTACATATCAATGGAGTACTATATTTACCATGTATTGAGCTGTGACTCATTCATATGTAAATTATGTCAATTTATATGCAAATTATGACTTTTTAAGAAGGTGGTACAGTCCGGGATTCTGGCAGTCTCCTTGCATGAAAGGGTATTTCACTTCAGCTGTTCTTCATCCAGTGTCTGCTTTATCTGTGTGGTATCTCTGTGGCAACATGTCAGTGATCAGGGTCTGTCATATTTAGGGAAGAAGAAGATGAAGAGAGATTGTGTGTACTATTGCAATGCGTTTGTAGTCTAGTACATTCATAACTATTTCACAATCTGACTGTGAGCAGACAAAGCCAGTAATGCTGCCTGAAATTTAGGTTTATTTTTGACTATGTCAGCATTTAAGGGGTTAAGTTGGTCTCCTATCAATTGTGTGAAATGTTTGTGATAACATGCAAACAATAAAAAAGTATCTTGTGGCAGTGGGAGAAGTGGGAGTAGTGATGTGGGGGAGAGTGGGACCAGAGGGGAGATGTGGGAGCCAAGGAGATGTGGGGGACAGTGGGACCAGAGGGGAGTTGTGGGAGCAGAGGGAATTTGGGGCAAGTAGGACCAGAGGGGAGATGTGGAAGCAGAGGGCATGTGAGGGAGAGTTGGATCGGAGGGGATGTGGGGGAGAGTGGGAGCAGAGGGGATATGGGGAAGAGTGGGATCGGAGGGGATGTGGGGAAGAGTGGGAGCAGAGGGGATATGGGGAAGAGTGGGAGCAGAGGGGATGTGGGGGTGAGTGGGAGCAGAGGGGGTGTGGTGTTGAGTGGGGGCAGAGGGGATATGGGGGAGAGTGGGAGCAGAGGGGATATGGGGGAGAGTGGGAGCAGAGGGGATGTTAGGGAGAGTGGGTCCAGAGGGATGAGGAGAGTCACAGGTGGTTTCCTCACTGGAGGATTTGAGGTAATTATAGATGGGATGAATTTAGCTAATCAAATAATGTGCAATAAAAAGGCAGGTTGGGTTCAGCTGTGTGTGCGCGTTCATCTGCACAGTGAGAATACCTCTGTTACATTGCTGGTCAGTAAGAATACCTCAATTATATTGCGGGTCAGTGAGAATACCTCCGTTACATTGCTGAGCAGTTAGAAAACCTCTGTTACATTGCTGGTCAGTGTGAATTCCTCCGTTACATTGCTGGTCAGTGTGAATTCCTCCGTTACATTGCTGGTCAGTGTGTATTATTTCTGTTTAATTGCTGGTCAGTGTATATACCTCCGTTACATTGCCGGTCAGTGAGAATATCTCCGTTACATTGCTGATCAGTGTGAATACTTCAGTTTCTTTGCTGGTCAGTGTATATTCCTCCGTTACATTGCTGGTCAATGAGAAAACCTCTGTTACATTGGTGATATGTGTAAGGTTTCCAAACTAATTTTATTACACAGGATTTTTGCCACCTTGAAACCATCAGCAGCCACAAGAGTCGCAGGACTCAGCAGAATGTTCTGTGTCACATGATGTTTTCTATAAATTATATACTGTATAAAATGTGCATAAAGTGTAATTGGTCGATTCTACAATTGACAAATTTGCAAGCAAAAAAAACACAAAAATTAATGTGTACTTTAATTTTAATCTACATGTTTGCCTCATTTAGGTAATTCGGGGTTCAGTGAAAAATCCTGTTTATTCTGTGTGTTTAAGATATCCAATGTTTTGTTAATGCACTATAATGGTAATTAATAGGGATGCACCAATACCAGTTTTTCGGTATAGAGTACAAGTACAGATACTTTTTTTCCGGTGATCGTTGATACCGAGTACCAGTGCTGTGTTCCCAGATTATCAGGAAGTCGGGCGGTGCATCATAACCGCTCGTCCGGCTTTCTGATTGCCTGTGAAGCCGGTATTCTAGCGGAGCCTGGCTTCCTGGCCAATCAGGAAGCTGTGTGGCGAGCCATGAGGTGCCATCCCAGTTTCCTGATTGGCCAGGAAGCCGGCGTCACTTGTTGCTAGTTAGTGTGGCTTCTTGACCAATCAGGAAGCCTGGGACGAGAGTCATGACGTGCCGCCCGGCTTCCTGATTGGTTAGGAAGCCAAGCTTTACTTGTTCCTAAGCAGCCTGGCTTCCTGACCAATCAGAAAGCAAGGAGGTGGGTCATTCCGTGCCGCCCAGCTTCTTGATCGGTTAGGAAGCTAGGCTGCCTAGCAACAAGTATCCATACTCCCTCGGCACTTGCGGTCAGAGGAAGATCTCCCTCTGACCGGACGTTCCAGTATCAGAGGTAAGTATCGGAGCATTTGGGCGTGTACTGGCCCAAATAATTGGCATCGGCACTGATACTAGTATCGGTATGAGTGCATCCCTAGTAGTTAAAATATTTAGTTTTTCTGTATTTCCCTAAAAAGGCCCACTAAAATACTCAGCACCAGGCCCATGATGCTCTTAATTCGGCCCTGAATGAGGCACATTTCCTGTTAGATTTCTCTACAGACAAGGCATACTGTGTATGAACAGATATGTTATTAATGCCACCCACTGCCGCAGTCATAGCAGCTCAGCCAGATGCAACACCGCCGAGTCTCCTTCACACTGCTTGGATCTCCTATTCACGCTCCTTGTTCACAGCTCTCCTTTCTCCCCTTGGATGAGCATCTTCGGGCAGCAGACCAGCCAAATTTGGGCATACACCTCGGGCATCCCGATCCTGCACACAGGCCGCCCCTCCTCCGGTCCCCGGACTTACATGTAAGTGCCAAACATTTTTTCTGTGATGTTCTGCCCAGATAGTTAGCTCTTTAATTGCCTTTGCACCCTTTTGTGTTTTTTGGTTGTTACATTTACAGGTACTCCTCCTGTTTCCCAGGGCTGCATGTTAGTTAGTCATTTACAATTGGTTATTTAGGGACTCTATCCGAGAGCGCTGTTTGTGTTGTTTTGTTTCTTCTTACCAACAGATATTAGAAGACCTAATGTCTATGAAGCTTCCACAGACACCACAAGCAGCTTCTTGGAAGGATTAGTAATTGGACAGGTTATTCTTTTCTCTTAGATCTCCCAACACTGGAGGTGTCTGCAGTATGCTCCCCCCTCATCTTTGCCTAAGCTAAATATGAGGTGACATGTTTATTAATTGCTTTCTATTGTCTATGGCTAGGTTACGGCAATGTTTCAGGACCAGGAGTCTACCACAGATGCCTGAGGGAAGTCATCCAACCATCCTCTGCTGCTCATGGCCAAATTAGGGCAAACTTAAAAAGTCAGTCAACCCGATTTTTGATTTATAATGGAGAATAAACCACCTAATGGTTTCTTATATCTCTCAGGATCTCCAGTGGTAAGATCATTGTCTTTTTAGTTTCCATGCCCATAGGTCAGTTACTAAGCACAGTCTCAATCTCCCTGTTGGACATTTTATTAATTTAATATTATGGAGCACGCAACAGTTGGATTGGCAATACTGCAATGTGGCCAAGAACACCAAAAGTCCAAAGTGAGTAGGCAGAAAGCAAATATTACTTTTAAAGTAATTTAAATATATGACATTTGAGTGGGTAATTTATGCTACTGGACTCTACATGTAACTGAAATGTCACTTTTAGGTGGACTTACTTATTTTATTCCCATCGTCCATCTTTTCCTCCCAACACATAAAAAATTAATAATGCTCTCATGCTTCTTTTAAATATTTATAAAAACATAATCTGTTAGTGGTTTTGGCATTGTTAAGTATGAGCCACACAGACTGCAAGGGAAAGCTGCATGAAATTCTTTTCCACCACAATGACAAAACATTTTCATCTGTGACTCAGCATATAAGAAAAAAGTACATTTAGGTTAAATTTGATACAGACATGCCATATTTAGGAGCATACAATGTACTCAGTTTCTATTGATTCCAGATGACTGTAATTATCAGTACAGGAAAGAAAACATTTAAAGCTTGTGCTATAGCTGCCTATTACTTTGTGTGATGTGATCATAATACCTAAAAAATATTTTCCATCCCTTAAACCAATGAAGAAATCTTGATTGTTTCTTTCAAATTAACTTCCTCTTCTACTTCTAGAGAAGAGGGGAATGGAATCACATTTTGCTGTGTTTGAATACTGCTAGCATGAATTGTCACTAAAGGCTCCACGTGTTGTATCCTAATGCATCTTAGGAATCCTGTAAAGCGTTCTACAGTAAATGCTTTTGTTTATATGAGTGCAAAAATACTTACAATACTTGCTTTCCACCACTGCCGGCCAGGGGCATATCCACCGCACGGCAAACAAAGCATTTGCCTTGAGCAACACTTTCTGGGGGGGGCGGCCCCAAACCAGTCAGGCAGAGGGCCGGACTGGCAATCAGGCATACCGGTGAGCCGAGGCAAGCCGGGCCGCACATAATCAGGCATCGGTGGCTGCCTAATCAGGCAAATTGGGCAGCCACCGGGCCCCATGACCAGTCTGCCCCTGAGGCAAGCTGGGCACTTCGAGCTGCAGGTAAGAGGAGTAGCACATGAGTGCAAGGAAAGAGATCCTGCACAGTCTAGCACCTGAGACCATGTGCAGCCCACCATAGACCCTGCAACACAGCCCACCATAGACCCTGCACAACCCACCGTAGACTCTGCACATCCACCATAAACCCTCGCACATCGCACCACAGACCCTGTACAGACCACCTGAGACCCCATACAGCCTACCATAGACCCGACACAGCCCACCACCTGAGACCAGCATAGCCTACCATAGACCATGCACAGCCCATCTGAGACCCCACACAGCCCACCTCAGACCCCACACAGCCCACCTGAGACCCTGCACAGCCCACCATAGACCTCGCAAAGCACACCACCTTGGACCCCGCACAGCCCACCATAGAACCTGCACAGCCCACCATAGACCTCGCAAAGCACACCACCTTGGACCCCGCACAGCCCACCATAGACCCTGCACAGCCCACCTGAGACCTCATATGGCCCACCTGAGACCTCATATGGCCCACCTGAGACACTGGCAGAAGTGAAACAGGCACTTGCTGTATCCAGCAACTGACAGGTTATGCAAAATGTCTTAACCCCTTAAGGACTACGGCCTTTTAAAAAAAAATTTGTTTACATGCTGTAATCCACATTTTAGGCCTGAAAATTACTTAAAACCCCCAAACATATATTTTCTAAATGCCAAGACCCTGTAGAATAAAATGGTGCATGACATTAGTGCAACTTATTATGAAATCAAAACATTTTGTGAAAAATGCACTTAAGTTACATTTATTGCCCCAAAACACTATATAAAAAAATATATACCCAACATGCCCAGGTTAAAAAATTTGTGCGTCTGTGAAATAGCAACAGAATTCAGTACCCCAAAAAGTTCATACACAACGCTTTAAAAGACCCTACAGGTCATCAGTTTAGGGATATGCATAACTATTGTCCCTAGAGTTATTGCTCTCACCCAACATGTGTAGAGCAATCATCGTTTTCGTACGTAGGCACATATGACACGTGCTTACGTGATGAAGCGCGCGCTCGCGGTTGACTTTACATTTAAAAAAAAATCATTTTTACATTTAATTTATTTAATATTTATAAAACTGTTTTTCTTTTTACTTTACTTTAATTGCTATCACATAGGGAGGCTTACAAGCCCCCCATGTGATAGCATATTGGTGGTAACAGGTCCTCTTTAAAAGGTAATACTGGGGGTCCAAAGACCCCTAGAATCACCTTTACACTCTAAATAAGATATTGAAGTGCAGATCGCACTTCAATAGCTTATTGCTGGGCTTCAGGAGCCTATTGTACATTGCACATTACACTGGAGGAGCCAAAGACGTACCCTGCACCAAAACTGCTATCTGGAGTATAACTGCTGACATAATTTGGCATAAAAGCAGAGATCTTGTTGTTAACAAGCTTTCACATGTGCAATATGTGCTAGTTCCATGTTGTTTACACTACATTTAGGATGTCCAGCAGCTATAGAGTATTACCTAATATATTTTTCTCATGGTTTTTTAGAATACATCTTTCAAAACCTGCTGTTGCCATTATTTTCAAATTCACATAGATAGTAAGTTAGGAAGTATTTCTCTAATGTAGTGTGCTAGTGTGCTAATAATACTAATTGTATTAGACTGTTTAGTAGGACCGGTCTTATTTCCATGTCCTGGTCATCAACTGCTTCATCTTGCTATTCATCCTCATGGAAGTGCATAATGGCCTGTTCACTCTTTTTGTTGTTTGTGTTTCTGTTGGGGAGACTCCTTTCACTTTTTGCCCCAGTGAAAGTGGTTACTGGTGAGAGTAAATCTCTCAAACAGGACACGGACAGCTATATCATGAATTTGGCACAGGACTCTAATATAGCCACCAGAAAAGTGTAACAGATGCTTTATTAAATTGTCCCCTCTACTTATAACTAGTTAAAAAAGAGAGCCCACAGGATCATGGAACTACAACCCCAAGGACCCAAGCACTATATTGGGACATCATTTCTTTCCTACATTTATTATACGCTAGCAGTGATATAAATTCTAACTTCTGAGAGTGGTGGACAGGAGGTAGGGGCCAGAAACGATCAAGGACTACTGAAATTCCTGTACTGCAAAGTGGATAAGTGGTAGCTGAGTATATTTGATCCATAGATTGAAAACAGCTTTTAGGTCAGTGTGATATTGAGCAGACCTAGCTGTGGTCATGCCTTCTTCAATATTTACTTTAGATGTCTAGTAAATGTAAAAAATAAATGGCTTGGTAATAGGCTATTTATTACTAAGCACTTGGGAGATTTACCCGCAGGTACTGCAATCTATATGGCATAAAAAGTGATGGCCTATGCTAGATGGAAAAACTCATTTACACAAGAGACCAACTTCCCTTTAGCTGTATAACAAAATAAAAGAAAGTATCTTGTCTAGTGATAAGATGAACAATCAGTTCATGGCACATTTAGCAATGTGGAAGTTGACATTACTCAGAGCGTAGATAATGGAAACAATTAGTGGCTGGAACAAATCATAGAGGTTTGGTGTACATACTTAGAGCGAGAGAGTGAAGCAAATTTACTAATTAAGATAAGGAATACATGTTAAGAAGCCAAGCTTGAGTTGTTGAAAAGGTTACATAGGAGATTCCCATGATGCAGTCTCTTGGGCATAGAGAGGTCTGTGGTTTTTCCATTAGAATTCAGTCAAAAGGAACAAAACAAGCAATTCTCAGAAATTATATAAACTGCTACTGTGGGCCACACACAGTTTACCAACACCATGAATTACAGAAAACAGATAAGATAGATGAACTTTTAAACTGTTTCAACACCCGTGTCTTCCAACAGCAGCTTGATCAGGGCCTTATATCACATCTACCCATCACATCTACTTAGTTAAGAGCAGCTTTTTTTTGCCTGTACATCACTCTTTCTTGACCCTTTAAAGAAGTTGTCTTATGATCCCTAGTTAGATCCCTAGCTACAATGTATAGACTTATTGTATAATGCAATCTATTTCAAATGTAAAATTAAATTTGCTAAAATGGGGACATGTATGAGGTGTAGGTTTTGTCTGAGGTCAGTTTATATCCTCTTAGAAAAGGACGGTCATCTGCATATGTAAAGAATAAACAAACGGATGCTTCTTTTGTTACCTACATCATTTAGAAGTTCTTGTTGTGTGCAGAATGTCCATTATGTACAATCTGTCTTTACAAGCAAAGACTGTTAAAAATTGGATCTTTAGGCTCAGGTTGGGCTGCCTGCTTATATCTCTGAGCTTTTCTTCACCTAATGGCCTGGAGGAGCTTTTATCAACCATGGTGCTCGGCCTCTTCAGGGGTGCCTCACAAATTTGTGGTAGTGAGCTTGTGATGTGAAGGGGGGAATGAAGACTGATGTGCAGGGGCAGCTACTGATGCAAAAGGTGACTCTGATGTGAAGGGGGGAATCTTGGTTTGAGTGGGGCAGTTCAATGTGAAGGGGGAACCCACTTTTTTTGTGTTTTTGCGTGGGACGCCTCTTAAAATCTATGACATTTAGACTGGGGTGCCTTGAGATTTTGCATACTTTTATGCTGTGACTGAAAAAAAGGTTAAGAAACTCTGGCCTGGAGAATTGATGACCTCCCCACCCAATCAATATTAATTAAAATACTGCACTGGTGCGTTATAAAATTGTATTGTTCAATAACTGTTCAGTTTTGGCCAAAGCTAGTAAAGACTACATCATTGGAAGGCCAATTGGAAATGTATATAATATGTATACTTTTTAAACTTTAGTTTTTATAAAATTTATTACAAAATTGTTTTCCTTCCATTTTTGATCACCAACTGTTTATGGCTTATTAACTTTTTCTTCTTTTTGTATGTTAAGTATTCACACCATAGGCGTCGCTAAAGGGGGGTCAAGGGAAGGGGGGCAATTGCAATGGGGAGCCACGCAATGCTTGCTTACAGCACTTCTGCCACCCGCACATCTCCCCTTACTAAAAAGTTTTTTCAATCCTCATTAGACCCTCTGCCCCCCTACTGACACCCTCTGCCCATGACATCAGGCCAGAACCCCAGAGTAGAGTGGTAGCACAGAGTATATAGCAAATTCATAAACTATTATTCTGAATTGCTCTGATGTTTTTCTGGGATTTGTAGTCCTCTATAGCTGATGGTATTATTCTGCATTGCTGTATATTGTGTTACTGAGATTTGTAGTGCTCTATAGCTGGTGGTATTCTGCAATACCATATAATGTATTGCTGAGATTTGTAGTCCTCTATAGCTGGTGGTATTCTGCATTGCTGTATAACATAGGGGAATATTTACACAACCCTGGTGCTTGCTGAAATTGCTTTAAACTATAAAGAAAAGCTTTTGAGAGTTTTCCTCTCTTTCTCAGGTCTGAAGAAGTATATGAGGAAGAAAGGAACACTCTTGAATGCTTGTCTTTTAAGTACAAGTATAGTACAACAAAAAAGGTATAATTGCATTCCGCATTACTCTCATATTTTGTAATCTTATTTATATATACTTCTTTAATTTTTTATAGTGGTATGATTTAGTGGTGAAAATGAATAGTGCCCCCCTATTTTAACTGTGGTGTCTTATGTGCCCCCCTATATATTGTTCCTAGAGTCTCCACTGATTCATACTCATAGACATTGGCCACCACACATTTCTATATATTTCCTTGTTATTAAATACATAAAACTCATCATGCTATGTGGTCTACAGCCATTCTGTTAGATTGCTAAACATGATTCCTGTGTGCCTTCAGCATAAACTTTCCTTCCTCTTTAACAGCAGGAACAGTTATTTATTACCTGTAGCTTTCTCAGGATTGTTGCACATAAAACATAGCCATGACCCAATTTCCTCGCTAAATCCAAAAAGATCAAAAAACCTCACTTCTCCCAGATGCATAAGTACAAGATCCAGATCCTAGAACGACACATATAAAATAATAGTTATTACTTTGGCAGATAAAGATCAAATATTCCCCAGACATTCAAAATATTTATCTTCTAGTTAAAACTGTACAGTCAGCAACCGGACATCTCACACAGTGCAAATTAGTGGTTAAACTGAAGACGTTTTAGACATTAGCAAATAGGTCTGAAAATAATAGAGATAAAAGGAAGACTTTTACTTCCTTAATGAAAAAAAGTCCTGATCTTTAATAAATAGTTTTTAGTCTGCTTCCTGGAACCTCCATATTCTTGATTGCAATCCTCAACATCTATCAGACAACTTTAAAAATGATAGACATAGCTTTATTAAACTGTCAGTCCGTAGCCTTACAAGTTGGATCCCAATTGTTACAGCATGCAGTTGTTTTGCCTTTTGAATGTCGGAGAAGATTCAGGTCCTTAGTACATAGGGACATATACATATCTGATATGTACAGTTCTCTTTTAGTGTGATAGGATGTACACTATAAGCATTTTAGTGATCAAAGATGGCACTCCAAATAATTATATGAAGTTACAACAACACAGATGTCACCAAGTTTATTAACCTCTATCGTTATTCTTACCAGTGTATTTCTCTTTGTAATACATATACTGCTTCTCTCCAACAAACACAGATTAAGCAATGGGATATATGAGGCCCTGTATAAGAACACCTAGAAGGTAATTCACAAAGCTGCCATGGAGCTCACGGCTGGCTCTGCCCAGTTGTGATGACAGATCAGCGTTCCCAAATGACCTTGGGAACTGTCATTAAACAATAATAACTGGGCGGAGCCGGCCCTGACGTTACTGTATAAGAACACCTAAAAGGTAATTCACAAAGCTGCCAAAGGATCCAGCCGTAGCTTCAGCTGATCCTTCCACTTGCTTCGGTTGCGGGAGCCCTTCGGTTCAGTCGAACCCTAGGGCTGCTGTACGAGCTATTCACTAAAGCCCGTACAGCAGCTGCAGGCTTTCGAGCGGCTCAGTCGAGCCGAAGGTATATGCTTCGACTCGACTGAGCCGGAGTGACAGCCGAAGCATGGCGAACGGCCTGCCGAATACTGGCCTTTCAGCCCGCAAATAACAGCTGGGCGAAGCCAGCCATGATCTCACAGCTGCCTCCCCCCAGTTGTGATGACAGATCAGCATTCCTAAATGACCTGGGGAACTGTCAGTAAACAATAATAACTGGGCGGAGCCGGCCATGACATCACAGCAGGCTCCGCCCAGTTGTTATTCATTGACCGGGACCTGCTTGAAGACTCTAGCATGTGACGGCCAATAGGAAACAGTTGGGTGGAGCTAGCTGTCACTGCTAGCTCCACCCAATAGTTTTTTTTTCTTTTTTTAAAAACTTTCTTTTTACATTTTATTTACATTTGTAAACTTTATTCAACCTTTTTTTTCCCCCACGACTATTTTCATTGATTTTCTATTCTGCTTGGTACCACGAAGGTACCAAGTAGAATAGCCGAGCCGATTCGCTATTCACTAACTGCTGTTCGGCCCCTATGTGGATAGGGGCGAACGGCAGCGAG
The DNA here is from genome assembly GCF_000935625.1 of Nanorana parkeri. Lineage (NCBI taxonomy): Eukaryota > Metazoa > Chordata > Amphibia > Anura > Dicroglossidae > Nanorana > Nanorana parkeri. The sequence goes on from NW_017306531.1 coordinate 1,524,714, forward strand.
TGAGCCGCCGGAGCTTCGGCTCAGCCGATCCAGATGTTGGAGTCCTTCTGCACTTCAGCTCAGCCGAACATGCAGAGCATGATCAGCTGACCGAAGTGCAGCCGAAGGCAGCCGATGTACGGCTGAAATCAGCCGTACTGAGCCGGAGTGAATAGCCGAGCGTAGTACGGCTCACTTCACTATGGCTGGGTTATTCACTTGGCTGCCTTCGGCAGCTTTGTGAATAACCCCCCTAGAATTGTAAAATCACACAAAATGAAAGAGCGCTACTACTGTGGAGAAGACACACGTTTCAGTTGTCAGCATATCGCATGGGAGCTGGTCGAATAATCATATGATACCGGGAGTGGTAACAGAAGAAAAATCTAAGTGCTGTGATAGAAGGTCGTTAACAACACTGACTCAGCTGGCCAGGCTGAGCCACGGTGCCAGGGATGGAAGGCGATGTCAGTGCCGGACCGTTCAGGGACCTCTGTGGTCTGTGAGAGCGGTGTGTCCAAACTGTCAAGAGCAGAGGGGAATGAGGGGAAAGAACAAGGAAGATGTCCTACTATCAGCAGCTACGCGTTTCGAGGCTCTGCCTCTTTCTCAAGCCTAGATAAATCGTGCAGTGAGGATGGCGGGAGACATTGCTCGTATTTGGACCTGACAGCTGGGAGGAGTTAACCGCTGTCAGATAGATCTGATTGGTGAAGGAATCGGTCAAGGGCGGAGATAGGGTCTAAGTAAGCACTCCCACTTGAAGGCTGTGCTCAAGGGACTGGGCGTGGATACAGCCGAGCCGGCCCGTCAGGAGAGTGGGTGGGAAAAATTGATAACAAATTTATAAAATTAAATTAACGTAAAAAATCTAGTAAATCTAATTTACAAAACGGTGTGGATCTCAATCTCCTCATTGAGACCTGTGGGTGCCAGAGTATTTAATTTAAAAATCCAAAACGTCTCTCGATTGCAAAACGGTGAAAACGTTCTGAAACAGATAGCTCTGTAGAAATGTGTTCGATCGCGAACACCCGAAGGTCTTTGGTACATTTGTGGTGCTTGAGGGTGAAATGACGGGGAACGCTGTGTTCAAAGTCCCCTTTTTCCATCAGGCGTCTGTGTTCACCTATCCTGGTACGTAAGGGGCGTATAGTGCGACCGACATATAACAATCCACAATGACAAGTGAGGCCGTAGACCACATGGTCATGCGAACAAGTAATAAATTGCCTAATGTTGTAGGGATTATTCAGGTGGTCGTAAAAACGGGTTTGGCCATGATGAATAAATTGACAAGTCAGGCACCTAGCTTTCCTACATTGGAACGTCCCAATCCTGTTGTCAAATAGGAAATGCTTGGTGCGTGCATCTGGTCGCTGGAATGTCCGGCTAGGTCCTACCATGTTTTTGATGTTCCTGGATTTCCTAAAATTAATGGATGGTTTAGGCGGTAGGATTGGGCCTAATTTGTAGTATATGCCAATTTTTCAGGAGTGCTCGTTGGATGGCAGTGAAACTATTGTTAAAAGTGGTGATAAATCTTATTTTGTTCTGTTCACCGTTAGTAGACTTATGTCTGGGATTCGAAGGTGGATTGGGTTTTGCATAGTGGGAAAAGGCTTCGGTAATAATATCATCTGGATAATTTTTCTCTCTAAACTTTTCTAGGAGGAGGTGACTAGATGTGGTATAATCATCTTGATGAGTACAGTTCCTCCTCAATCTGCAGAACTGGCTCTTAGGAATGTTCTTCTTCCATCTAGGGTGGTGGCAACTGTCAAAATGAAGATACGAGTTGCCTCCCGTCGGTTTGACGTGATTGTTAGTGATGATGTCAAAGCCTAGGGAGGATAACTCTAAATCGAGAAAAACTAGTTTGGTGGTGTTGACCTCATAAGTAAAGGTTAGTCCAAAATGGTTGTTATTGCAATGGTTGAGAAAGTGGGACACGCTCTCTGGGGGGCCGTCCCAGATGATCAGAATGTCATCGATGTACCTGCCGTAGAATATTAAATGTTTGGCGAACGGGTTATTGTTCCAAATGTTTAGGGTCTCCCGGTGGCCCATGGTAAGATTATCATAATTTGCTGTCCCCTGTGTTTGTAAATAAAATTTGCCTAAAAATGAAAAATAGTTGTGCGTAAGGGTGAACTCCGTGCAGTTTATAAGAAATTGCACTTGGATGTTGTTGATAGAAGACTTTGCCAGAAAAAATTGGAGAGCGTTTAGACCAATTAGGTGGGGAATGGAAGTATATAGGGAGCTGACATCCCCTAGAATTGTATAATAGTATAATTTGGGAACTTATAGTAAGATGAATTATGGAAAGTAATGTTGAAGATGGGGATTTTCCTAAAATATCCCCAAGATCTGAACAGCACGTACAAGTTAATTTTACTACAAGGTCTACAAAACAGCAAAGGGTAAATGACAGCACTTAGTGGTTGCTATTAAAAATGATTGCTTCTTACATTGTAAAAAAACTTTGCCCTAAGCCATTTTTGAAAGGGCTACAACAGCATGGTAATATACAATGGTGGAACTACGGCCATAGCAGCCAACAAGGCCACTATGGGGCCCGGGGCAAAGGGGGGCATGGTGAGGAGTTAACATCCGCCAAGCCACAGCAGTCATTAGCACTGCCCACAGCTTATTCATATGCAAAGTGAAGGATTTGCATATTAATGAGCCATGAAGAGATTTGCATCAAGGAAGTTCATTCATACACAAATCGTAGCAAGGCTCATT